>NW_026526766.1:41549222-41996722 GCF_024362965.1 Panthera pardus
AGAACCCTTAGGATGTGATGCTTCATGACATTTCTGTTTTTGTCATGCCCTTAGTATAAATATTTGTATTAGCTGTTCTTTATCTTACGGTTGTCTAAGAAATTTTACAGTCCCCCTAAAATTCAAAACATATTTTAGGGTCCTTAAAAGTATCCCCTCATCTAGACTAAGAACCAGGTTTAGCTTGGTGGGGGGAAGTGAACAGGTATCAGAACCTATCTGTGACTGTTCAATGGAGAATAGAAACTCTCTGCCCCCAGCCATCCCCACCACCAAGTAGGTTCTGCATGCTGGCCAGAAAGAAATGATCTCAGGTCTCTTTGTCATACCAGTGCTCACCAGGTCTATATTAGGTGTGCTGTAAAATTAACTTTGACAAAAGAAACATACTTCTCTCTTCTCTTTCTTTAGATTACACTCAATGTAATGTTAAACAGAGATTACATGCTCTTGAATTACAATGATTAACAATTTCCATTAGGCAAAGTTGTATGTTTCCTTCTCAAGGGAATGTTAAGTTTTAGTATCCTTCTTGTATACAGCCACCTGACAAATTACCATTTCTGGGGCAATGAACAGTGTCAAGTCCAAAGATCTCTGTATGACAAAAATGAATTAAAAGAATAGTGGTAAAAGCATCAAATTTTATCTATACAAGGTCATTTTTAATAACAGGGGCCACCTGGATGGCTCAGTTGGTTAAGTGTCCAACTCTTGATTTCAGCTCAGGGCATGATCTCACCATTTGTGGGATCGAGCCCCACTCAGGCCAGGCACTGACAGCGTAAGGCCTACTTGGGATTCTCTCTCTCCCTCTCTCTCTCTGCCCCTCCCCGGCTTGCACTCACTTATGTGCATGCACAATCTCTCTCACTCAAAATAAATAAATATTTTTAAAAATAGTGGTAAAAGCATCAAATCTTATCTATACAAGGGGTTTTATTTATGTTTATTTATTTATTGAGAAACAGACACAGCGTGAGTAGGGGAGTGGCAGAGAGAGAAGGAGACAGAATCTGAAGCAGGCTTCAGGCTCTGAGCTGTCAGCACAGAGCCTGATGTGGGGCTTCAACCCACGAACTGCAAGTTCATGACCTGAGCTGAAACCAGACACCCAACCAACTGAGCCACCCAGGCGCCCCTATACAAGTTTATTTTTTAATAAAAGAACATGAGGACAGCATCCTTTTCCATGAAAACAGGGTTTCTAAAAACAGAAACTATCAATTTTTCTCCCAAATCTTTTCCTAAATCTTCCTAGCATCACTAAAAGGGAATTGGGATCTATTTGCTCCATACATGAAATATGCTACCTTACTAACTCAGTCTACAAAATATATCCTGGTTTGCAATATGCACCAAGTCTTCTGCATGTAATTAACAAAGATGGAAGTTTTACGGAAGAGGAGGATGCAGTAAAATAAAGAAAGGAAATGGTAAGGAGTTCAGAGAGAGGGGATCAAGAAGGAATGTCCTTGAGGAGAGGGACATAAAAGGTTCTAAATATTATTTGTGGGAGGGGAGCAAAGGAGGAAGGAGAGAAGAAACTTTAATTCTTACATTCCTAAGTTCTTTAACTGAAACTTCTGAAAATAAAGACTAATAACTAATTCACTGATGAACATGAAATTACCAATTTTTTTTTTTTGTTGTTGTTTAAGTAGGCTCTCTGCCCAATGTGGGGCTTGAAACTCATGACTCAGAGATCAAGAGTCACATGCTCTACTGACAACCAGACAAGCGCCCCCAAAGTTACTGTTATCTAACAAAAATCTCAGAGTGATTTCTGATACCCAATAATTATATTCTGTCTAGGAAGGCTTCTCTGCTGCTCCCCTGTGGAATGAGAAGTAAACTTCGAAATTTTCTAATAAATTCATAATAGGATTGTATTAGTGTACTCTGTAGAGTAGGGGAAAGAACAGAGGTAAATCCCAGAACAGCCACCCATATGGTAATCAAAGAAAATACTTAACTGTTTTGAGCTTCAGTCTCCTTGTCTGTAAAATAGAATAATAATATATAGCACAGGGACACCTGGGTAGCTCAGTTGGTTAAGCATCTGACTTCAGCTCAGGTCATGGTCTCACAGTTTGTGAGTTCGAGCCCCGTGTCGGGCTCTGTGCTGACAGCTCAGAGCCTGGAGCATGCTTCAGATTCTGTGTCTCATTCTCATTCTCTCTCTGCCCCTTCCCCACTCGTGCTCTGCCTCTCAAAAATAAAAAAAAATGTAAAAAAAAATAATAATACACAGCACAGAGCCTGGCAAAAAGTAGGTACGTATCAAGGAGGAAGAATTTCCCATCCCCTTCAACATATCTCTATCTGGACTAAGATTCAAATTGACATGAGACAGATTAACAAGAGAAAGCCCAACTTAATTTTGTATGTATGGGGAATCCACATGGACATAGAATTCCAAAGAGTGTTAACAATATAATCATTTAATAAGTGTAATTTCTTATTTATAAGCCAACAAAAGTTTCAGAGTATGTTTCTGACAGTTACAAGGGTCAGATATATTTCAGTATTCAACCTTTAAAATTTTGAAACACAGTATTAGATAAATGAATGACAAGAAATATAGACTAATAGAGCAAAATATTACAAATTCTCTTTTGTAAGGTTTATCACTTCTTAATGACTTCTTTGATTTTTTAAATTATAATGTGCTATTTGACAAACAGCAGAGTCCAAACACCTGTGGTATTAGCAGAAAGGGTCCTTCTAACTAAAAGGCACAGAGGCTAATAGCTGCTAAAGTCTGGAGTCATGTTAACCTGAGTTCTACCCTGATTCTACCAATTTTCCTAAGCTGTGTGATCTTGGGCAAGTTATTTTTTTCTCTCTAATTTCAATTTTCTCATCTGTAAAACAGAAATAATAGAGTAGCTACAATAAAGTTCTAAACTCTGGGTTGCATAATAAATTCTGTAAGGTTGACTAATTATGAGGCCCAGAGACATTCAAAGCAACTTCACCAAGGTGAGCCAGCTGGTGATTAGGACAATGCAAGAAAGCAAATCTCCTGTTTTCCAAGTCCAAAAACACAGACTCTACTGCACTTTGTTGTCCCCCAAAAGAAGAGAGCTCCGCCTCCTCTTCCTCCCACCTACCACACAATTGGGAGAGAATCACCTTTGCCATGTGACAAAAGTCCATTCTTAGGAATCAGATGCAATATTTGTTCCCATGTGACTTCTTAGAAACCACAATTTGTTCATGTCAAATTCTAAAGCTGATTAGTTATTTTGGTTGAGGTTTAAATGGACTAGGTTTAAGTGTTCTTTGTCAGACAAGCACAATGTCTCTGAGTTGCATGCGATAGGGACTACAAGCTTGATGAAGGGTTGTCGACAATGAGATAAGAACCAAAAATAAGTCCCCGCTGGATCCTTCTTTGTTGACCTTTTGTGTGGTCTCCAAAATGCTATCATTCAACAGATTAGGGCTAGATTAGATTTGAAAACCACTGGGAAGAAGTTCAACTTTTTTGTTAAAAAAAATATATAAATGTCCTTGATTACATCAGTCCAACGACTTCATTCTTAGAGAAAGAGCCTTGGATGAGGAGCAAGAACATTCTCTGTTCAGATTTTGCCTCTATCATGGGCCTGAGCAAATAAATGTACAAACTTGTATTTCAGAATTAGCTCTCAATAGATGAAACTAGGGTACCTGCTGAATTCCTAACAGCTCAGTGAATGTCAATTCAGAAGCCTCCAAGATCAAGAGTCACTGTTATAAGGCAGTAAGTACAGATCTTGGCTTCATTTATCATCTCTATTCAAGGCAGACCCTTTCCCAAAGGGTGGCTGAAGAAAGAGTCATGTTAGCGATTGTGTAAAAATATATGAAGCACTTTAGGCAGTTATGATATATACTTGTGTATCTCCTAATAAAAGAGCAGTCCATAATAGAAAGAGACATAGTGGTTTACACTTAAACATATGTATGTATCTCACAAGGTGCTCAGATATCAATGGGATGGGTACTGGGGATGTTTCCATCATACCCACTTTATTGATGGGAAAACCAAGTCCTAGGGAAATAAAAGCTTGCCTATGTTCACATGGCAAGAAAACGGTGTGGCTAGAACAATAAGGCATACCTTCTGATTCCAATTCTACTCTATCAGCATCATAAAGGAATACAATTTGAACAGCTGAATGTAAGTGTATAATTTGAATTGCATAAAGATATTTTACCATTTTTCATTGATGTTTAGATGGCTAGGGTTCTGCTGAGTAATGATAAAAGTAAAGAAAATGACCAACAAATCCCTTTAGTCTTTTCCTGCCCTCTGACTGCTAACCCTTCTCAGTTAAAATCACTTAAAATCTGTAATGCAAATGTAAAGCTACTAAGGTAAGTTATGGTTAAAAACTTCCCCTGCTTCACAAAAAGAATTCCATTGTAATATGAATTATCCCCATATACCTATCTACTAGGACCCACTGTTATGCAATCTGTAGAACAGGCTTGAAGCAGTCTTCCACAAGACAGCATATTTCCCCCTATTCATTTATCTCTGTAGGGGCAGGACAAGAAAGCAGTGCTGAGACAGAAGAAAGGCATTCAGTACTGGTTTGTCTTCTAATCTTCCAACAAGCAGAGTCCTGAACAACCAGCACTTACCTGGGTACCCACGGGATAAGGAGGGGCTGTAAAGTGGACATCCTACAGGGCTATTTGATTCCCTAATGTGAATGACAATTGACTGAGCATGGGAACCAGTTGATGCTGCAGCAAGCCTGCAGTTAAGCACCAATGCATGTTCAGAAGGGCCCTGGCAAGCAGAACCTGCAGTCAAATCCATAGTAATGCTTCCAAGGGGCACCTGGGCAGCTCAGCTGGTTAAGCAGCTCAGGTCATGATCTCGTGGTTCGCAAGTTGGAGCCCTGCATTGGGACAGCTCGGAGCCTGGAGCCTCCTTCAGATTCTGTGTCTCCCTCTCTCTCTGCTCCTCCCCTGCTAGTGTTCTGTCTCTCATCTAAAAAAATAAACATTAAAAAAAAAAGTAATGCTTCTAAGCTACAGGTCTGTTATTAGTGAATGAGGAAATAATATTAGTGGCATTCAACAATTGTGCTTTAATGAAACAGAACAAAATGCATGGCACATAGTAAGGATAAATACTATTTTGTGTATGTATATAAATGTGTATTAAAAGGCTTTTAAGCCTTTTTGAAGAGAGAAGTCACGATTCAGCTCCAGTATCTACCAGTCACATGGGAGTGCAGAAAATGTATAGCTAGATGCTCCAATTTTTTTCAAGAGAAGCCAGAATTCTGAACTATTGAATGAAATATCCCCAAGTTTTTAAAGAAAGCTCAAACTTTCTTAAAACAGTGTATAGGCCAAACCAAATCTATCTGATGGCTGAACCTTGACTGACTGTCCTTGATCTCTTGCTTTAAAAAAATCAGTACACATGCAATAGAACTGAGGCAGTAGAACTGATCTTAAGAAAGAGAGCAAAGCATTTCTGCTTCATGTCCCCGGGAAACTGTGTGTGTAAAAGCCCTCCCAGAAGGCATTAACCACAGCAACACTAACGGAGGGAAAAGAACAGTTCTGTGTGATCAAGTGAGGAAGGAACCATGTGGCCTTGGTGACAGAGGACTGACTGGGCAAAGAGATAAAATAATGGTGAGCCTACTAGTTTCTATGAACCTTCCTTGAGTTGAGTTAGGTGATGAGGCAGAACTCTCAGAGACATCAACCCTGACTTTCCCTTCACAAGGATAGATAGATTAGATGGATGGATGGATGAACGGACATATTTTTTTTTCTTTTGAGAAGTGTGCAAAAGAATAAAACCAAAGAATGCCATCAGAGTCACCAACGAGTGCTATACAGGAAAGGCTCTGCCAGCCCACAATGTTCACCACTCTCACCTACCCTAGAGCAGCAATGAGCAGTTTCAGGGGAATCAAGTAGGGGCTGGTGGGGAAGGAACACTTCACGTGCCTCACCTGCTACCTGGCTCGTCACGGAACTAGGACCTACTTAAAGCAGACACAGATCTTTAGTCTGGGCTTCACAAGTGACACTTGCCTAGCAAACAAAACTCTTAAGTGATATGAGGAGCTTAGGCTTAGAGGTTGATGGGACTGAGCTGAGGCTTCTTCACCTCTCTATTCCTGGGAAAAGATTCACAAAACCAGGGAATGCTACCTGCCCACAGTCCCACTTGCCTATTTTAAAACACCAGGATTGTTCCATGCAAATGTGCAGGCCCCCAGCCTGAGAGCTGGTCTTGCATCAAACAGAAAGCAAGGCCAGACGCCAGCTCCAGACCCAGCTGTTCCCCAAGCTCGCAAGTGCAGGTGTGAGATCATCCCTATGAACCTCACCTGCCTGCAGTTTGTCACCTCAATGTCATTACCACAGACAGAGATGCGGTTGGGGCTTTTGTTTTACTTCACATCAGGGGGAAGTCATTTTTGGAATTTTTCATCTTAAATAGATTTTTCTTAAATGTATGTGACACATATTCCTCACAGGACTTAATAAAATAGATATTTCTCATGCTTGGAAAGTAAACTACAGCTGCACAGATTGAAACAAAATTTATTTTTTTAAACTAACATATTTTGGTTGGAACATTCAAAATACATATTTAGCTATAGTTTCTAAAAAAGCTCAGAACCAACAAAACATAACTTTCTCAGCAAATAGTTTTTACTTATATAATGTTAATTTACAGGGCAAAGACTAACATTTGTTAGTCTACCAAACTAAACATTTAATAGTATCCCTTTTTATCAACAAGGAAAATAATATAATTTCAAAAGAAAGAAAATTCCTAAAGCTCTTTATTCCTATATAATCACCATCATGGAAGTAAGCAGGAAAACCTTATTTTCAGATTCTTAAAAATATATTCTGTATTTTTCTGTAAAAAAAGGAAGAAGTGTTAAGTGTAAATATAAAGCTTCTGGTTGCTTTAAAATGACTCCTCATAAAAACAAAGTCCATTTTTATGCAAAAGCTTAGGTTGAACTGTATAAGGAGTGGTGGTCTTATATGTGACCTCAATGCAAAGAATATAGGTGCTTTTACTTGGAGATAGATTGCATATATATATATATATATATATATATATATATATACACACACACACACACACACACACACACACACACACACATATATATATATATATATATATAAAATAAATCAAATGTATTCCCTAACCAGTAAGTGTCTAGCAGAAATAACAGTAATGGGAATGCGGTTTTCAGGACATTCTCAGGTGACTTCCCAGATCTCCTTGTGACAATCGAGACGGTTACAGTGACAACAAGAAACAAACCTCTGGGACTCCATAACCTCCCCAGACATGGTGTACTAAAAGGATTTGGCTTGTTTCGTCTCTCCTGATTATGCAATATATGCTAGAAGCAGAAGAATGGGGACACGGACCACTGGGCTGTGGACAATGTTTTCTGGTCCCACTTGTTTCATCTCCTCATTTACTATTTTGTGTGTTGCCCTGACATTTGCAGTGAGATAAGGGTGGACATAACTCCAGGCAAGAGCAAGGAGAAATGTTTGCCTTGTCTGTAAGGCAAAGAATGCAGGGAGGTACATATTTAAGCACTTGGTGGGCCAGCATGTGAGCACACACGTTTACACACACACACATTTATACCTAGGCACCCAATATGTCTTTACTGGCAGACAGATGGTCAGATAGACATATCTAGCTTTACACACCAGATATTTTCCTCTAAGTTATGATCAATATTTTGCAACTCAAGTATTCAAAGGCTCTAGAGAAGCTTACTATTTAAAACAAATTCATTACGACTTTCATAAGCCAATATATTTGCTAATATAAATAGTCACACCTAAACTGTCCAAGTTTGGATTTATGTATTCAGAAATAGCCTGCAACTCCAAACACAGAGATCACAGTTAAACTACCCTGGGATGTGTTCTTTTGTAACATTTCACCTAATGGGTAAACAGGTGACCATCACTTCAAATGTCGATATTTGAAATAGCAGGTATCAGCCAGACCTTGTTCAAACAAGAAAAACAGCTCAAAGATTATTTGGAACAGAAGCAGGAAAACTTAATATGTGCCAACTGCCACACCCACAAAATATCTAAGGGAGGGGAGCCCCCTGCATTACAATGATTCTACCCACTCAAAGATTTACCAAGACAAATAAACCACATCTGTCCACTGGGATTGGCAAGTGCCTTTTTGTTCCCTATTAGTTCTGCAGCACTCAGAGAGAGAATGCTATTCACTGTACCTTAAGATCTCAAAGGAAACCAACACTTCAAATGATTATCTCTATTTAGTTTGCCACACCCCCACTGCTCCTAGTATAAATATTCAGTGTAAAGAACAAGCTACCATGAAAAGCAATTATGGGGAAGACAGACCCCAAGAAATTACTGAACACATAATCAGCAACACCTACACACTTGTTTGACCAGCCTCCTAAAAGGCTGCCCAAATCAAACTCTTAAATGATAGTCTAGTTCTGAGACCATGACAGCTGCAGTCACCAGCACAGTCAATGCCATAGACGGTATGACACACCGAAGCACAGGATATGTGCAAACTGACTTTCAGATCATGTGGTGTGCATTTTATAAAATCGTTTTAAGGAACTGATGCATAAAACAGTCTGAGAGTTTTTCAACCACGGTCAGCAGGCATAGTCATGGTATCTGGTTACTGCAGAAACAGAATTCACTGGAGCTGAAGGCTACTCAGCATTAGCCAAATTATTTTTATATAAAGTGTTTACACTCTTTTTTAAGTGTTATCTTTTAAATTTACTTCCTTAATGGAAAACAAACATTTTTTCTGAACTCAAAAGGAAAAAAGTCCTTAATCCTTCTAATCCATATTTTTCAACAAGCTTCCATTTTCATTATATATAAATAAATATCCAGCTATAATAACCAAATTTAGCTTCCTCCCTATAATAAGGAAAGCATGAGACACAACGGAAGGAAAATTCTCTATCTCCAAGAAAGCAGGAAGATTAAGTTAGCAACTCAGCACATGGCACTAAAGTGAGACTAGGTCCAGTCTTTCTTAACTTGAGGTCAGAAGCTATTCACCCCTATGCTATCTCATCTGACCTAAGCTTTATCTCATCCAACTTTCTTTCCTTAGCCAGAATCCCTGAAGTAGCTAAAGGGAAAAAGGAAAAAAGGGGGGAGGGAAAGAGCACCACCATGATCACCATAGATTTTTTAAAAAATAATAAAGGCCAACACTTAGTGCTTACAATAGTACTGTACAATATACATATAATGTAACATATGTAATTTCAAATTTTTTGGAGCCACATTAAAAGTTTTTAAGTTGAGATTTTAACATATTTAACCTAATATATCAAAAATATTATCATTTCAGGGGCACTCGGCTGGCTCAGTTGGAGGGGCACACAATTCTTGATCTTGGAGTTATGAGTTCGAGCCCCACACTGGGTATAGAGATTACTTAAAAAAATAAAATCTGTAAAAAAATATTACCATTTCAACATGAAATAGATTTTAAAAAATGAGATACTTTGCACTGTATTTTTTATACCAAGTCTATTAAATTCAATGTGAATTTTACATTTACAATACCTCTTAACTTGGACCAGCCACATTTCAAACGCTCAAGAGCCACGTGTAGCTAATGGCTACCAAATTGGATGGTGCAGGCTTACAATCTGCCAGGTGCTGTTCTAAGTGCTTTAAATGTACAGATTCATTTAATCCTCACAACAATCCTACAAGGTAAATACTACCATTATTCTCATTTTATAGACAAGGAACTGAAACAAAGAACAGAGACCCAAAATCACATGCTGGTAGGTAACAGAGTTGGGTAATTCAAACCTTGGCCATCTGGCTACAACTTCTATGCTATCTAGAAAGAGCCTGCCTATTGGGTCTATAACAGGCACAGAGCTGCATATCTAAATAAATTCTTCCAAGTGCTCCTCAGAACAACTCTAGAGGATAAGTATTAATACCCAAATTTTATACACTGCTGCACCATTAACAGATATTTAGAGTAAAGATAGCATGACTTCACAAAGGAACACATGGGAGAAGACAGTAAAGGAGACCAGTCCACAGGTCCTACTCTAACAGAACACGTAGTCTCGCAAGAGAATACAAAACCATTACAAGGTATAATGGGCGAAAAAAGAGGTACAAAGTGCTATAGACACTTGGAGGGAAAAAATTTATCCCTTTAAGAGAACAGGCAAGGCCTTCATGAAAGAGGTAACATTTAAAAGGGCTTAATTAGAAACCTATATAAAATGCTCCAAGAGCAAAGGCAAGGAGGTGAAAGGAGTTCTATAGAGTGCTGAAGGAATGGCTAAAATACTTCTAGAATGGTTGAAGTTTAGAGAACAAGTAGGGAAAACACCTGTCAGCTGTGGTGCTGAAATTGTCCAAGGGCCATGGCATGGAAAAACTCAAATTCTGTGCAAAGTTTGAGGAGACTGAATAAAGGAACAAACCTCAGCCTTAGGTAAAATCACTCTACCAACACTAGGAAGGATGAACAGCAACAGAAGAGATTAGATAGGAAAGGTTGGCACGGATGCTGCTAAAATAGTCTAGGCAAGCAATTGCAATGGTCATAGCCAATTTTAAGACAGGAGGTATGAGGAGGCTTTCTGCATGCAAAATCCTGAAGGTCTGGGATCTAAAGTGAAGCAAAAGATTATAGTTTCTACCCATATGCTAGTTAATCATGATACATTTTTATTAGCCTTTTTTTTTTCGAACTAAACTTTCTGCTATACCTGTACTTCTCACATCAAGATTTATACTACTATCTACTAGCCTTGTATCTAGCTCTTATTTTAAATTCAACGACTCCTTTCCTATCAAGAAGGGAGTCAGTTAGCAGAAAATGGCAAAAGGCATTATTTTTCAACTTAGAATAACTTGATACCTCCAAGTTCTTCAACCCAAAGCCAGAAGAATCTCAGTCAGACCTCCAGCACAGCTGAATAATATTCTGTAAGGGCTTAACAAGCAGCTGAGCCTAAAATATTGGCCTTTTGCTTAAAGGTCCTAATGTTGTAAAGGAAAAGTTAAAAACAATTTCCCTACTGCCTACTTCCCTTTGCATTTATTTATTATTTTTTCATGTTTAATTAAAAAACACTTCTTCTTTAAACAAATATTTCCTTTTTTTTCCTTTTAATTACCTGACAAACAGTAGTAGAGCTGCATAAATTTTGCCTGAGGTTAAAGCTGGAGGAGAGCCTAATCACCAGCTTGAGACATTGTTCTGGCCAAGTAAAGCAGAACACATTTATCCCATGTGTTTGAACAATACTTAGGCACTTCCGTTAAGACCTCCTTTTACCCAGTGTTGATTCTGATTACCCGCTTTCCTGATTTGTGTAGGAAATATGGGTGTTCTTCACACCACCACCACAGGATTAAGGAAATGTACCTTAATGCAGCGGAGTTCAGGTGTCACACAGCCTTCCACAGAGAACACGAGCACAAATGCCAACCCTACTCCATTACATGTCAACTTGAGCAGCCTTTCCTCGATTCGTAATTGGTATCATTCTAGACAAGCCTCCATGGTTTTCTATTTTCCATAAAGAAGGTGGTCAAAGAACAGTGATGAGAGTAGGTAGAAAAGTCAAGGGGGGAAAACAAGGAAAATGAATGCCAAAAATAAGTACAGTTAACCCTTGAACAAGGGTTTGAACCATGTGGGTCCACTTATACATGTATTTTTTTTTTACGATAAATGTATTTTCTCCACCTTATAATTTTCTTAGTAACATTTTCTTTTCTCTACCTTATTTTATTGTAAAAGTACAACATATAACATATATAATATACAAAATATGTGTTAACCAACTTTACATTGTTGGTAGGCTTTCGGTCAACAATAGGCTATTACTAGTTAAGTTTTTGGAGAGTCAGAAGTTACGTGTGGATTTTCGACTGTCCGGGTATCCATGCCTAATCCCTATGCTGTTGAACAGTCAAGTGAATGAGCTCTGAGTATAAGCTAAAAAAACTGGGATTAATGACACATAAAACAATGAATATCAAAGCTAAACAGATATAGATACACACACACAATTACCTGTGTGTTTTTAAGAGGCCTCACTCCAAATTCTCAGGCCTAAGTATATACTCTTACATGTGGTCTAAAGATGCTCAAAGCACTTTTCTTATCCTACAATTCAATCTAGTAATAAAAGTATGGTGCTCTGGGAAGACCGAATTCGGGGCAGCTGGGAAGTCTCACTGGAATCAAATGATCTCATCTGCCAACCATCCAGGACTCCCCAAAGTTTGGAAGTGCTCTGTGTCACTGGTGATCTCTCTAGCAACTGACAAGGGAAGTGGAGAGTGGGGAGGCAGCTATCTTTCCATTTAAGGAAATCTTCCTGCATTGTGGCCCACTTTTCCATCTAAGATATAAAAACCACATAGACCTGATCCCAAGTAGAAAATCTATCTTTGACACAGGTAGTTGGAAAGGATCTCAGGTAACAATCTACTCAGATAACCATTTGTATACACACCAAACAGACCGGTGTACAAGAAATAAGAGGTCCTAGAGTCTCTGGCTACCTAAAGCATTAATGCCTCTTTAGAGGCAAGTGGCTGTGATAGTAAAGGCAAGATTGGGGAAGAGACTGAAGAAAGGCCATAAATAATACAATGTGCAATTAAGAGCAGAAATAAAGAGTCTGCAAATATAAAACAAAAAAAATTTAATTTTAAAAAAAATTTTTAATGTTTATTTTTGAGAGGGGGGGAGGGGCAGAGACTGAGAGACACAGAATCCAAAGCAGGCTCCAGGCTGTCAGCACAGAGCCCGACATGGGGCTCGAACCCCTAAACTGTGAGATAGTGACCTGAGCCAAAGTTGGATGCTTAACCAACTGAGCCACCCAGGTGCCCCCCGCCAACCTACAAAGTTTTTAAGATCATAAAGGAAGGATGGCAAAGGAGGGCCAATATGGAAATTTAAAGAGAACACCAAAACAGGAGCCTACAATGAGCAGCATAAGCTTGGATACCTCTGAAGGTAATTAAATCACAGATGAGGATATCATGGTTCACAATGAATTGTCAAAAAGTAATGACCATCATTATGGTGATTACTATTGTGACTTTACTTCTCTAGGCCTCAGTTTTCTCCCTAGATCTGCAATTTATATATTTTTTATATCTTCAATTTTTAAGAGAGGGGAGTTCCAACTTTTTAAACTCATTACAAGAGATAAGGCATTTTTTTTAAAGGTTAGAAGTACCTGACTAGAGGATTTTAGAGATTCCTTCCATTTCTAACATCATTTTATGACGATATATTCTGGCTTCACTTGACCTCAGAGCTTTGGCAAGAGAAAAAGTGTTTTTTGTTTTTTCTTTTAAGTGTTTATGTATTTAGAGAGAGAGATATAGCAGGGGAGGGGCAGAGAGAGAGAGAGAGAGAGAGAGAGAGAGAGAATCCCAAGCAGGCTCCGTGCTGTCAGCACGGAGCCTGACGTGAGGCTGGAACTCAAGAACCATGAGATAGTGAGCTGCGCAGAAATAGTCACTTAACTGACTGAGCCACACAGGCGCCCCGAGAGAAAAAGTTTCTTAATCACTTGTTGCCAGCAGAAAACTAAATTTAAATATGCTAACAAAAGGAAATGAATGAAAACAGGGTCACTGAATGGATCAATAAGAAAAATGTGTCATGGGGCGCCTGGGTGGCTCAGTCGGTTGAGCTGCCGGCTTCAGCTCAGGTCATGACCTCACGGTCCAGGAGTTCGAGCCCCACGTAGGGCTCTGTGCTGACAGCTCAGAGCCTGGAGCCTGTTTCAGATTCTGTGTCTCCCTCTCTCTGACCCTCCCCCGTTCATGCTCTGTCTCTGTCTCAAAAATAAACGTTAAAAAAAATTTTTTTTTAAAAAGAAAAATGTATCACGAATTAAAAAGTGAGACTAACTCAACCCTCTGTGCCTGTGTTTAAAAAAATTTGTAAGCCATCTGTACAACAAATCCCCAAGAAAAAAAAGCAAATCATTAGAGATATGTTAGATTTCATAGTCAGTACATATGATATGTTAAATCTATTTCTACCTAAAAAACAAAAATACTAATTGGAAATATGTGTCACATAAACTCTGCCATGATGCTTTATTAGAAAACTGAGTAGAAATGTCACCAAGTATAAACAGAATCATCAATGAGATACAGGTTAGTCCAAGCCAATATCCACAGAAACTCAAAGAGAACACACTATTAAAGGTATCTTTATGTTGCATACCAGTAGGTATTCATACCAGGGACTCTGCAAATATCTCATTTCATTACCACAACTTCTTGAGATCTGTATTATTGCCCTCAATGGCAATAATAAGTCCCAGAGAGGTTGAAAGCATTGCCCAAGATGATATTGCTAGGAAGTGGTAGAACCAAATATGTAATATATATAACGATATATACAATATTTTATATTATATTAACATATTTTAATATTTATATATTGATTTTTAAGTACTCTCTACACACAACATGGGGTTCAAACTCACAACCCTGACATGAAGAATCAGTCGCACACTCTACTGACTCAGACAGCCAAATGCTCTGGAACCAACATTTAAATGATAGATTTATTTAGCTCCACACCCCTGCTTTTAATTTTTTTAACGTTTACTTACTTGAGAGAGAGAATGCGCATACACACAAGTTGGGAAATGGACAGAGAGAGAGAGAGAGAGAGAGAGAGAGAGAATCCCAAGCAGGCTCTGTGCTGTCAGCTCAAAGCCCAATATGGGGGTGGATCTCACGAACCACAAGATGATGACCTGAGCCAAAATCCAGAGATGGACATACTATTAACCAACTCAGCCACCCAGGCACCCTGCACCCGTTTGCTAACTATGCCTCTACTCTCATTAAAAGCCACCCGAGAACGGCACCTCCCAAGTGAGAGGCTGAACTTGCAGAGTATGTCATTTCTGTTCTATATTCATGAGGTCTGCATATTAGGCTCAATGAGGTCACTAATATTGTGGTCCTAGAAAAATTTTTCTCACAAACACAAATTATACATACAACTAAATCTTTTGTGAAGTTGACAAAGCAACTACTCACATTAAACTAAAATGAGCCAAGTACATAAAGGAAAAGAGATAAAAACACTAAAGCCTGCAGTGGGATGGTACTTCGGTGGATGAATCCAAGAATCAAACAGCAGTTGGCAAATCCCAGACTAGAGCAATAAGCACCAAGAAGAATGCAAGTAGGAAGTATGATGACACGAGTCATAAACAACAACAGGGGCTGTAGGCCTAAGAAATTTCAAGTTTACTTTTACTCTATAGATTCTATTGTTCTTGATAGAGAAAGGGGAGGAGGCAGTAACTACATATATTTGTTTGCCTTAATAACAACACTTTATGCAGCAGAGAGAAAAAAAATTCTTCTAATTTCTGATGCAATGCAATGATCCAAAAGCTACTGGCTTCTTGAACAAGAATTACCTCTCTTTTGTAGACTGTATGTGAATATAGTGCATGTCCTGACAGTATCTTTCAGCCACCTCCACAAGAGGAGAGCCTATAAACAGCAAGGGGTTATGGTGGATCAGACTCAGTAAAAGTTGCAAGGAGTTTGGGAAACAGGATTATGACTAAGAAGAACCTTCAAATTTCAAGGCCAGAGGTTTACTGCCAACTGTACAACAGGTTACAGTATAAACCTGAGGCCAGTCTTTTAACCTTTCTTCCGTTTCCATTATCTCTAAAATGAGAATAATTTTATGTAAATAACAGTACAAAATGTGAAGTGCTACCACCACATTAAATAAAGCATGCTTTGAGACTCCAGAGATACACAAAAGAAAATAAAAAACTAACATCACCTATAGTGTATTCATATGTTTGTATACATGTCTGATACATACATGGCCTCACGACTGAAAATTAATCAGTATACATTATTAAAAGCTATTAACTATATTACTCTTTCACTCATTAACCATTTACATCCTTCATGGAAGGGAAATAAAGAAAAAATAAAAAATGTACCTACATATACATGCCCTACATTTAAAGAAAATTTCCTCAACTTGTCAAACAACTGCACTTAATAAATGAGGTGGGTGTTTGACCAAATAAGCAACAAACACAACTCTTCTAAATGTGAGTCTTCATTATAACAGGCCTAAAAACAACTTTGAGTTATGAATCTTTTACTCCAAAAAGTAGGCCCCTGAGATATTTAGACTTTCCCGGGAGATTCCTCAGGTATGTGTACACACAAATACAAATGCAGTGGCGGTAAGCTGAAGTGTTATTTTTTAGTTCCCCCCACATAAACTTAAAAAAGAGAATGAAAATGTATTAAGTTCTGAGACATATATTTTCAACCTAAATCATAATTTTCTCCCACTTTCTTTCCACTTCTCAGGAGAGTGTATGCGGTAACAAAAGTAAACTTGGGAAAATGCACTAGGAAGTTACACTTCATAGATACAACCTAAATGAGGTATTACCAATGAAATTTGCAAATAACAACTTTCACAAAATAGGTTGGGACCATTCCTCTAACAGTCCTAGTCCACTTCAAGTTCAGCCCAACTTTCTATTTAAATGATAATAACAGGGGCACCTGGGTGGCTCAGTCAGTTAAGCATATGACTTCAGTTCAGGTCATGATCTCACAGTTTGTGAGCTTGAGTCCTGCGTTGGGCTCTGTGCTGACAGCTCAGAGCCTGGAGCCTGCTGCGGATTCTGTCTCTCCATGTCCCTCTGCCCCTCCCCCACTTGTGCTCTGTCTCTCAGAAGAAATAAATGTTAAAAAAAATTAAAAATAAACATACAGGGGCGCCTGGGTCGCTCAGTTGGTTAAGCGTCCGACTTCGGCTCAGGTCATGATCTCGCGGTCTGTGAGTTTGAGCCCCGCGTCGGGCTCTGTGCTGACAGCTCAGAGCCTGGAGCCTGCTTCAGATTCTGTATCTTCCTCTCTCTCTGACCCTCCCCCATTCATGCTCTCTGTCTCAAAAATAAATAAACGTTTTAAAAAAACATATATATATGATGATAATAATAGTAATTATCCAGTGCAATGTCTCCCTCTACATCAGGCTCCAGACTAGGTTTTGCAATTCTAATATTATCTCATTTTTTCTCACAAAAATCATAAAATAGGTTTAATTCACTTTTTTTTTTAAAGGAGAAACTAAGACACATAAGTTAAGAAACTTGCCCATGGTCATGGACCAGTTATCCAAAACCCAGGGAGCCTAGACGCAAAAGTTCAGGTTTTAAACTCTCAATGGTATTTAGAGTAGGGCTAGTTATAGCAATATATGGAGAACTAGGAAGTTTCCTACTACATAGCTTTTAAGTAAAAAAATTTTTAAAGAGAAATATGGAGAGGGATGGCAATCCATTAAGAACTTACTGGGGAACTGCCTGAAGCTTATTTGAAGGCTGATTTCTCGAATCAAAGAACATTTTTAAAAAACCACTAAAATCGCTGTCATTTACCCAAACATGTCACATGTGATAAAATAAATGCACCATCAAAAATGTTTTAAAAAATACTATGTGTGACAGGTAAGTAGGAAAGGATTAACACAGTGTGGGGTAAGTGGAAATATACAGCTGAAACTGACTAATCTATTTCAGAAATTAATATATTCAACTATATGAAACATTAAAAACAAGTCCAACATTCCATCATTCTTAGCCAGTAAATTTTACTATATGTATTTTAAGCCAAGAAAAATTATACAAGTTCTGAATTTAAAAAGAGCTAAGAATTTAACTTAACATTAATTAGGATGTGCTCCTTTTCAAATTACTGTAATTGGTCAAGTAGTTTCAAGAACTTAGAAATGGTTTTGTCTTGGAGCACCTGGGTGGCTCAGTCAGTAAGCGTTCCACTTCAGCTCAGGACATGATCTCGCAGTTTTGTGAGTTCCAGCCCCACATCAGGCTCTGTGCTGGCAGCTCAGAGCCTGGAGCCTGCTTCGGATTCTGTGTCTCCCCCTCTCCCTGCCCCTCCCCCACTCGTACTCGGTCTCTCTCTCTCTCTCAAAATTAAATAAACATTAAAAATTTTTTTTGAAAAAATGGTTTTGTCTCATAGATTTATTTACAGTCTTCCTCCACACAACAACTGAAACCATTAACCCTCTCCTCCAAATTATCAAATGGATTGTCTTTGTATTGGGAAATTGAGCTAAGTTTCCTGAAGAGAATCCACTGAATTGTTTCTGCTATGCTGTACTTCATATCAAACAGTTTACTAAGAAGTAAACTCTTAGTTCTCTTACTAAAAATTCTGGTGATTTCCCTAACCAACAAATTCTTTTTCTAAAATATCAAGTAGAAAAACCTGTATGTCAAACATTGTATACCAAACAGATGAATGATGGCTTATCAGATTTACAAGTGAAATTTTTATCTTAAGGAAAACAAATTTGAAATTTGGGAAAAATTCTCACTGCCTTGACTTCAGTAAATACAATAACATTTGGTATGTAGAAATTGTTTTTTAAACAGGTAGACTATAACCTGAGAGATCTCTAACCAGACAGATGAACTTTGAAAAGGAGAGAAAGCTCAGCAAGTAACCTCAAACTCTGCCCAAAACAAACGTTCACTGACTTCCCCTACAGGTCTTTTCCCCTCTCTGTGGAGGTGCTTTGGAAATTTCATTCAAATCCCTAACAGCTCCTATCAAATTATATTAGAATTGTGACCTTATGATAAGATGCCTACAGACGATTCTAATTAATCTTAGTTTGTAGAATGGATTAATGAATGCATTTTGTAGCTCTTTGCATAGATTACACATATGTGCATTAATTAGTAGTGAGCATCTAAGAATAATTCCTGGAAAATTGACAAAGATACACAATGGTTGAGAGTGTTAAGAAACTTCTGACAAAGTCCTTTGGGAATCAATAACATACATGACTGCTATCCTTGAGGAGGTAATGTGTCAAAGAATAAGTGAGGGAAAATTTATTATTTATTGTCCCCTTTCTCTTGAAGTGGATAACTGAAAAGAGTATTTGAGTGGTCATTTTACAATGCACAAAAACTGTAAGTCTAATAGCAAAATTTAAGATTCAAAACTTACAGAAATTCAAAGACCCTTCTGTTGCTCTGGACATAGTTTACTGGCATTCTTTCTTAAGGTCATATGTGTGACACTCTTTCAAGTAAAAACTACTACAAGAAGATAAAGGGGAGAAAAGGGCTTGCCTGTCCTCAGTCACCTCCTGGTCCCCTTGTACTTAAACTGTTATCTCCATGATAAGCAAAGGTGCTCAGAGGTGCTTTCAGAGTCTCCAGGCTCCAGCAGGAGTGATGACTGAGAGCCCCGCAGGCAGTGCAAACCAATGTTGTCACTTCGAGTCATTGCTCGGCCCAGCTAATGCCATGCCTGTCATGACAAGCACCAGCCACCTTAAGGCACCACACCTCTACCTCAACAAAACATACCTTTGAAAAGGTATGAGCCATGGAGGGAATCTGTTTCAGGGGTTGCCAAGGGAAGCCAGCCTTGTCTGTAATAGCAGAGCGGCAGTGGAAGAGCCCAAAGGCACAGACACATGGAGGGCTGCTAGTCCCGAGTGCAAATAATTGTTCTACTTCCTGTGCATGGACAGGAGAAAAAAATGACATGTTAAGATACCATTTGACCAGGCTAAAGCGGGTTTCGTTGTCAGCCTAAACCTGCCATCTGGTGTTAAGATACAGCAGATCATCACACCCAGATGTGTTCCTTCAAACAAATCACGTCTTTTTTTCTTATTCTCCCTTTTTTTCCTTTCTGTAAAGAAAGAGGTTCCTGCCAAAGATACAAATCAGCTGAAGTTTACTTTAAACTAAAAACTCTTATTAATTTATTCAGCCAAATCAGTAGGTATGTCATTTCATGCACCCACACCACAAAGCAACCACTTTTCAGAAACAGTATCTAGAGATGCTGAGCAGAAAATCATTTGTTTACTACTTATCGACCCTAAAGTGAAGGCTCTCCTTAGTCATCAAAAGGCTTTTCATCTGAAAAGTGAAATTTGTTTCAGTGAAGTAGAGTTCTAAAATCCTTGTCTTCCTCTTTATTTTTGACTCAATATCTCATTCCACAATTGGGGTGGGGAAGGGTTATGCAGTGCTATCATTTGCACCTCATTACACTTGGGCTGGGGCTTTGAGAAAGCTGATATTCCCTCTAAATTTTTACAGATGCTTCTAGTTTACCAGTTCATGACTGCACTACTAGAAAAGACTTCCTGCCTCTAAACTGCTCGCTGGCATGTATGCTGAATTTCAAAATCCCTGAAAAAAGTAAACCTTTGTGGTGTTCTCTTAACTTTCTTGCTGGGGTAGAGGGGGGAGGGTCACCAAAACCACACCAAGCAAAAGCTTTTTCTTCTTCTATAAAGTGAGACTCAATCTCTCAGAATTATTCCCTCCTAACTACTGACCGTTCATCTTGATCTGGAAACCTCCCACAAAAATTTTCATTAACAGAAAGTTATTTGTGGAAGGTGTTTTTCATCATAAATTATGATTATGACAAATTCACTAAGTTGTAGAAATAACACCATCACTGGCAGCCTTTCATCTGAGTTTATGTGTTTCCCTATATTTTATATGTATCATTTGAAAAACACTTTGGGACAGAGGGGAGGGACACTTTCTAAACCACCACCCCTTTTTTGTTTAATGGCTCCAGGGTTTTTCAAAGTTCAGGGCAGGTGACACTGGCCTGTTCTTAATCTTTACTGCTTTAGCAATGTTAAGGCTGATGACGAGGGACACAAATCCCCTGATGGAACTGAATGCATTCCAAGCTCCCCGACCCACTCAAAGCCGTAATCCCCTGCAGCTGGATCTTACTTACCACCATGCACAGCTAATACATTTTTTAAAAGCTAGTCACTGGTGACAAATGTAAACTGGACAGAGCGGCAGCTCCCCCTTCTCCCTGCCTCACTCCCCAACCCCTCAATCTTCCCCCATAACCCAGAGATTTGCTGTTTCTGTGATGAATAGGACCTGCCTTTTAGAACCACCAAGCCCACGCCATATAGCTCCGCTCTAAGTGACTGGAAGGTTTTAAAAGCATCTTCAGCTGTCAGACTATAACAGAAACAACAAAAAAGTCATCCTTAACACAAACATTTCACAACTGAGAAAACCCTGTAAGTTGAGATTATCACTGTCATACTGAGTTCACTATTTCACTATCACACGCAGGCAAAATCTTCTGGCACCTTAGCCACTTGACTGAATTAAGCTGGTTACCATATTCTTGGGCATAATAAAATAATTGCAAAAAAAATTGAAACTTGAGGATCTTCTGTGATATATTTTGTTTATATCCCTTTACTTTTTTCTCTTGAAAAAAACTTAACAGAAATCTAGGAAACAAGTAGTTTTTAATGATGGGCAAGTATGTTTTCATCATGGATTTTGATCATTCACACAGAGAAACCAAGTCACCCAAGTAGGTAATAGCTTTGTGCTGGATGAAGTCTCTAAAACTCCGCACAACAAATTATGATAACAACAGCCTAAAGATAGATGAAAAGATCAATGAATGAATATCTAAATTAGGAAAATAAATGGTCTCAAATGGTATCAAAATGCCATACGATACAGGGGCGCCTGGGTGGCTCAGTCGGATGAGCCGCCGACTTCAGCTCAGGTCATGATCTCGCGGTCTGTGAGTTCAAGCCCCGCGTCGGGCTCTGTGCTGACAGCCCAGAGCCTGGAGCCTGTTTCAGATTCTGTGTCTCCCTCTCTCTGACCCTCCCCCATTCATGCTTTGTCTCTCTCTGTCTCAAAAATAAATAAACATTAAAAAAAATTTTTTAAAAATGCCATACGATACAGATGACAAATTCTGACAAAGGAACTAGCTATCCGCTTTACCTGGTGCAGAAAAACCAAGGGTTAATCTACGTGAGTTTATTCTAGTGTATTCTAGTTCCCAGATAACCAGTGAGAAGTGCTATGATTTAAGTGATATTACCAATTAGACTTGGCGATGGCTACCACAACACTGACTACAACGCTTAAATTGCATTAGGTTTAATTACTGCAAAATTACATCTGGAAAGGGAAGCATAATTTTATAACCACCCTCAGTATTCTATCTTGAGCTCAGTCCCTGCATGATACATACTTGCCCAAGTAATTGAGGCCCTGAAAGGCACCACAGTTAATAATGTGTAACTAGCAAGAACACAAGGAGAAGCGACAAGCAGGTCTCCATGAATTAAATTCACATCTGATTATGTGACCTCTCAGTGTCCTGCTGGCACTGCTGAGAGCAGGTACTCCAAAGCAGCCTGGGGACTAGCCTCAGCAGGACCCATGAACAGGAATTTGGCTGGGATTGGGGTGGGGGTAGGACAGGGCACTGTACCAATGGGGAAGGAATTAGGACAACGTGCTTGAAAGAGTCCAGCTCTGATTTTCCTACTTGTCACCCACTGTCACATTCCCAGAATCCAGAGAACTCAGTCAACACATGAGTAATTCAATCAAATGGGAAAAAAATACAAACTCTGCTGTTCACAGTGACTCTAGTGCCTCAGGACTAAACTTAAATGTGGGATGCATGCAAGTAAGGGGAATCTGTGTGTTCTGATGAGAGAACAGGGAAAGAAGGTTGAAAGATTATAACAGACACGCGTGTGTAAAAAAGTATTTTGTGGTACATGTCAGGAAAAGTGTTAAAAGTGGCTTTACTTTAAGACTCAGAATACAGGAGTAACAAACCAAAAAAAAAAAAAAAAAAAAAAAAGGAAAGAAAATGGCCCCTGATTCATAAATTTCAGAGTTATGATTAATGGCAACACATACTTAATCTAAATCCATATTATATATCCATTCATCCAAAAATACTTAGTAAGGCATGTTGTATTGTTCATACAGTAATCAAAGATGGCAGTGCTTTACAGTATTACCTTAAATATCTATCTTAAACTGCAAGTAGTATTTCCACTTCATAATACAAAATGATCTCAGGTCTAATTTCCCATGTCTATAATGATATGTTGACGCTATAAAGTTGTCAAAAAAAAAAAAAACCTACACAAAATATAAAAAGTTAAGCTTCAGGGGGAAAAAAACTGAATCATAACCAGACCTCTGCATGTTACTTAAAATGTGATAAAAATGGAAATTGCTTAATTAATCAAACCTTTTAATACTAAAATACACCATAATCGTGCCCAAGAAAATCACAGGTAGGAATAAGTTTGTAATTAATCCAATGAGAAGTGTTTATTATATTTGATAGGAAAACCACAACAAATTGTATTTCTCTGAACTTCCAGGAACCAATTCATAATACTTACAAAAACCTAACTGAAAAATGCTTTGTCTTGAGTAAGCATAAATCCTTGCAAGGAAACACATATAAAATGAATACTGTCTCTTTAACTTGAAGGACCTACTATAGTTAGGTAGTATGAAGCCAAGAAAAAGTTCTGAAGTTTAACTCTCAGAGGCAAACATTTTCTACTTGTGAAGTAAACTCTGTTGAAAGACAGCAGACTACGATCCCACCAGTAAAAACAGGAAAGTTTTCAGCCAGTGACAGCTTTGCCTACAGAGAAAAAAAAAAAGTGTCATAGACTCACTTTATTAAACCATATGCTCATTGCCCTGTGAAGAAAGCAGGGTCACTAATTAGTTCATTCTGTGAAAGAAGCCCTTCCTGATCCCGTTGACTTTTGTCCCCCTGGTTAGCTCCAGCTATTTCTGTCATGCAACTTGAAAATCACTGGAGGGAGGAAGATCGCCATAACAACCGCTGAAATGATCTTGTGGAATGTGTCTAGTGGCACTGGAATAACCTGAATATGTGCTCCAGATGTGTCGGCTGTCAGGAAAAAAGTAAACACATCTGATGGACAGCGTATGACTAGATGGCCTCGAAGCGACTCCAGAGGCTCGGAGCGGGGGAGGGGCCGCATATGTGAGCAGAGGGGTGGCGGATGGGGTGGGCAGAGGAGAAGGGGGCAAGCCCGCAGCCTGCGCAAGGCCCCGCCGGACCTGGAGCCCTGGGCGCCCGGGAGGACTGAGCGCAACTGTTCCGCCCGCGTCCCTCCCCTGAGTGGCCTCTGTGGGACTGCAGCGGCCCCTGCGAATTTCCGTCTGGCACGGACTTGTGAGCATTTGGGAGCAAACTAAAACATGAATGCTGAGAGGAAGGGGAAAAAGAGAGGGAGCGGGTTCAAAATGCTTTCTGTCTTAAATATTAATGGCAACATGTTTTTAAAGCATTCTGTCTTCGGGGGAAAACTGCCTCCAGGCCCCTTACCCTCCGTCTACCAAATGAATGGCTGAGCCTTTTTGCCCTACATGCAATACTCTGAAGCACTCTTTTTATTAGGTGACTGAGTGATTACATTCCTGATCTGAAAATGTTGTCGTTTTTGATGCTGGTGTTGTTCCACAGACTTTCACAAGTTGGACAAGTGGGTTGGTTCCCTAACCCAAAATATTTTTTAAAAATATTTTCCTAATGAAATACACAGCAAGGGCTAGAAAACATGATATAGGCCAAAACACATTTTCACCTTAGGTCGTATTCTCAGGGGTGTTTGCAAGGGGAAGGATTTAGCTCCATGCACCATTCTTATGTTCACAAAACAGCAGTTCTATAAACATCTAGCACACAGTAGGCATTTGTTGAATATCTGCTGAATCAAACTAGTTTTTAATGTATAAGATTTAACTAAAAATTTTTCTATGGTTCTACATATGAAGAGTCGCAGCGATTACTTAAATAAATAACTAACCAAGTTTAAAAATACTTAAGAAAAATAAATGGCAAGTTTATTTCCCCAGGGAAACAAAAATGCCTCCCTGAAGAAAATAGGAAACACGGTATCCACTATAGTACACAAACCACTATGCACCTACTTGTGTGTGAATTTACCACATTTTAATGCCTACTCCTACTCTAACAGTCTGTAGAATGGATTTAAGTTTTCCAGAATATGTTAAAAAAATTTTCACTAAAGTCTTATCATAAATGCTTACATCTGTGAAAAGGCTTTAAAAAGGTTTGTGCAGAAATTTGGAATTGATGTCAAAAGTCTTTCAAGCAACATATTCCAGATTTTCCCTGAAAAAAAAATGCGTAATTATATTTCAGTAAAATTTCTAGTAGTTTTAGTTTTCTAAACAACAAAACTGTACCAGAGGGTATTTATTTCTATGAAACACACCATTAAGATATAAAACTGCTTATTTAAAATCTTTAAAATTGCTTATGCTTAACATTCATGAAGATCAATAAATTATATCACCTGTGGTGAGGAATGGAAGCATTCACCTGGCACTTGCTTTCATTCAAGACAAGTGCCAACTTATGAATCTCCTTTCAATTTCTAAGTATCTAAGTAAATTTTCTTTCCTCCTTCGATAAAACTCATTTAGTGACTCAGATTTTCAAAGTAGATCACCAAAGGGAAAAAGAAAACGATGAGAAATTATTATTTGAAAGCAGAAAATGGAACAAATCTTCAACTCACTCTCTACTCTGTAATTCACACATTTAACCTGGCAGAGGAAGACCCTAAGGATGCTTAGAGGCTGAAGAACTCAAAATTTGAAGAAATAGGTACAAGAACAACAAGAGTGAATGGCACTGCTTCTGCCTTCTAGAAATTGGATTCCACTGGCAGTGGGCTGAATGAAGCCAATAACAGATTCACGGTTGTGGAAAATGTTTCATACTCCTCTAAACGAAAACGTCGTTATTTCCTTGTAACAGAAACTGTACTTCTTGACAAGTTAGACAACCTAAAATAATCATTGCCAAGGTACAATTTATAAAATTTGTTGGCAACCTATAAAAAAGAAGTAATTTTGGTATTCACAATTATTTGCAGAGCATACTTTATTATTATTCCAGCCTAATCTAGCCTTCCCAAATTAAAGGACTTCAAAAAGGGCTGACAGATTTCCAAATAAAAAGCTTAATATTTAAAAGCTTTTATAAGCCAAAATCATAAATGTGCACATTTGTAGAATAAAGTGCCAAATGTCCAAAAGATGGATGAGTTTCAATGACCATTTTCGTTTGCCTTTAGTATCCAACCAATAAGCAAAAAGTTCACATATACTCAAAGAACTGGAGTGTATTTGTATCCATTCATGTGATGTTTCTTATCCATTTAAAATTTCTAACACTGAACTTATAGTTAACTTTTATAAGAAAGAAGGCAAATAAAGCACTAGGTTTTTCCTCAAATTAAGAATAATGGTTTTTCAGTGAGTTGTGTTTTTTGTTTTTTTGTTTTGGTTCTTATAAGCATCAAAAGGTTGGAATAGAATGAAACCTAGAGTTAATGTAGGATGTATTCAAGTTCCAGAAGTTATATGATACCCATATGAACAGATCTGGCGGCTCAACTCGATACAATTTAGCCTGTGGCTGAAATCAAACTTCATACATACATTCTGTCCTTAGTTCACTACGTGTACAAAACCCAATCAAGTGTTCATGGGTTACAGTTTCTCAAACCATGAGCTTCTTAGTGCCATGCAAGTAACACAAGCTCCACATATACTCTTTTTAATGCTTTTCTATTTCATTCCATGAGCAAATAATGGTAATGCATATAACATGCTTACAATGAGACTACTAGATGAGTAGACCCATCAAGCAAAATCTAGGAAACTTTGGAGAATTATGACAACAATTGTTTTACCATTCTATACAGCATTGCAGACCAGCACAGAACCTCTAGCAAGTTAAGGAAGGGCAGTAAAGTTGAATAGGTGAGCAAAAAAATCAAACCAAACCAAGACAAAATAAACCAAACCAAAACAAATATACGAAAACACTAAGAGGGCAACCAGCAAGCCAATCTATTGGAATTCCAACTGGCTACAAGTAAAACACTGCAGTGCAGTTTTCTGACTACAGGAGTTTTGAACTAGCCATGTTTCAGGCTTCATTCACATGGCACCATTTCTTGAGCAGAAACCAGAGAAAGTCATAGGAATGAATGAAACCAAACTCTAGAATTAAAGCAATGATATTCTGATTTCTGTTGAAGGGAACATGGATTTTTGAGAAAAGCATTGTCTTTAGTCCTAAAAACAATGAGAAACTCTTCAAAGGAAAATGTGAAGTTTAAATGCCAACAAAAGAAGAAAATCCTGAAGTTTCTGTGGCGTCATTAGTCATGCATCAAACTATCAAGGGAAAAGAAGCCATGAAGCAGCACAGAATTCCAGAGAAAAGCAGGCAATCTACAAAATGGAACACAAAGAACACAGTATGTTCTGCCCAATTTTAGAGGCCCAAAAGATTACTTATCAAGAACAAAGAGCTATAACATTTGACCTACCTATTATAATGTCACCAATTTATGTAAGAATTTCTAAAACCATTCACCCCTCTCATGCCCCAACTATAAAACAAGAAAGTCAATGAATCCTAACCCAACTTTTACAACAAATAGAACATTCTTTCAAAGGGTCTATGAAATCCTCAAGACAAAACCCAACAATGCACATTAATTTCTTTTAATGTTTATTTATTTTTGAAAGAGAGAGAAAGAGAAAGAGACAGAGACAGAGACAGAGAGAGAGAGAGAGAGAGAGATGAAGTGTGAGCGGGGAAGGGGCAGAGAGAGGGAGATACAGAACCCGAAGCAGACTGCAGGCTCTGAGGTGCCAGCACAGAGACCGATAGGGGCTTGAACCCACGAACTGTGAGATCATGCATGACCTGAGCCACAGTCAGACACAACCAACTGAGCTACCCAGGTGCCCCAACAATGAACATTAATTTTAAAAATATTTTTCATGTAGCATTTTGATGGTCGAAGGAAAAACAGAGGAAAAGACTTGAACAAAACCTGAGAAAAATCCCTAAATCCACATTCCTTGTTACTATAGACAAGGAATCAGTCTTATGAGAGTTAAGTGATTCACCCCATATCACAGCTATGTATCTGGAGAAGAATGAGAGCAAAACCCTCCTGGCAGTGATATCCTCCCACAAATCCATCCTTCTCTTGTCACAGCCAACCTCACTCCTACTCCCAAATGACAACTGATGTGAATTCCCCAGATGATGAATTCTTCTCAGAAGCTCCACCTAAAGACGAGAGACAACATTAACAAAGAAATCCAAAAAAACATTCTCCTGGAGAATTTCAACCTTCTGTTCCCATAAGCATTTTACTAGAATTGTAAAAAATAAAATATTCACTTCGAGTTTGAACTTCATTCTTATTCCATTTCTTGGAACAGGTGCTCCCAAGCAATTAAATGCCAAGAGGGAAGAGAAAAAAGTTGGACTAACAAGCCAGAGCTTTGGGGTCATTAGCCCCAGAGTAGTAATGGTTGATTATATTCTTTTATTGTTCCTTTATCCATAGTTTACTAAGGGCAAAGAGCAGTTTTTTTTCTCTGCTGGTTTTCAATGTTATTGTCCTTGCAGGCCCATCACAGTACACTTACATGCAAGGAATTGCTCGTTATTTGGCTGCTTGCCATAAGGAATCATCACTACTGCACATGGGGCAATGTACCCAGCTCCAGAAAGAGGATCACATCAAACAGACTGACAAGTGGCAAAGTCAGTCCTTAAAAAAAAAAATGTGAGCTGAAACCCTGCCTAAGGCCTTAAACAATTTCCCATTTCACTTAAAATAATGACTAAGGGCCTTACCTACTAGTCCCTCTCTCCACTGGCTCATCAGCCTTACCTGGCTCTACTCTTTCCACACCAGCTACAACAGCCTTTTGTCCACACATACAATGTCCCAAATTCCCTCTGATCTCAGGGCATTGGTCTTTTTGCAACACTCAGCACCCTCCAACTTAAC
This sequence comes from Panthera pardus, assembly GCF_024362965.1. Classification (NCBI taxonomy): domain Eukaryota; kingdom Metazoa; phylum Chordata; class Mammalia; order Carnivora; family Felidae; genus Panthera; species Panthera pardus. Next base: position 41,578,087 of record NW_026526766.1, read on the forward strand.
CTCAAAAAAAAAAAAAAACCCCACAAAACAAACAAACAAATTTCTGTTTATCCTTCAGATCTCAGCTCAAAGGACCCTTGAGGAAAATCTGCCCTACATTTGTTGTCCCTTTCTTTATATTTTGGGGTTCTGAGTAACATTCCATTTGGAAAAGGGAGAGGGATTCCAAGGCTCAAAAAAAGTTTGACCATAATTGGCCAACTTCAAAAGTCCCTTGAAGCAAAATAATCCTGATATTTGTAGTATTTAACTTCCACTCTTGAGTTAAACTATAATTAATAACGGATTCAGTGTTATAAATGTGTAGATCCCCAAGTATGCTTGTTTGGGCAAATGTTCATTTATTTCAAACACTCCAAAAATAGATCAATACTTTTATAAACTGTGGCCACTTTACTCCTTCTTCCTTCAGGTTGGTTGTAATAAGTGGCAGCTGCAGGACACAAAATACACACGGCTCAGAATCCGACTAACGTTAAAAATTAAAAAATAATAAATTTTTAAAAATAAATAAAAGAAAGAAAGAAAGAATCAGACTAAAGTCACATTGCTACTTACCACCAGCCTGACCTTAGACCAAGTCCACTACCTTCTCTGGGCCCATTTTCCCTTTTGTGGGAAGAGGAAAACAATGACACCTTCTTTAGAGGATTCAGAAGACATATATCTGAAAGCAACTTTTATATTCCTAATACATACCACATTTATCATTTTACTATTTTGCCCGATTACCTAAGAAACAGTTTCCTTATCCATATGTAAACACTATAAGAGTAAAGGATTTTAACTCTTCTTTCCCTATCATTGACTCCTTAAAGCCTGCTCTCTATATATTAAGTGTACAACAAGGAACTTTTATATTAATGAAGATATTATAATATGGAGTGGATATCACCATCCCCTTTCGTTAGTTTTGATTTCTTTTATAAGTGAAAGTTAATTCTACAATGGGTAATATATCTTTGGCATTCTCACCTGCGTATGGCTGGTTAACATTCTTCATAGAAGTCAGTGTTCACTGGAACAAAATCAGTCATGTATACCCATGAGTACTTAACAAAAGTCTAGTCAATGGGTAGTAATGGCTTCATTCACTAATATCACAAATTCCATGCCACTGTTCAAAAGGAGAACTAAGTTACAAAGTGTGTGCACAATCAGCAGTGTCCTTCTACACAAATGAAGACACAATCCATACAGATGAAATGTTAGCAGCAACAGCAACTTCATATAATAACAATAGCAAACACTGCCTACTTTTTCTATGTGGCAATAAAAATTGTTTAATATTTCAATCAACAATTCATAGATTTTTGTGTCAAGCATGTTTTTAAGTACTTTACATTAGTAACATTCAATCCTCACCACCACAAACCCATGAGGTGGGTCCCATTATTATCCTTATTTTAGAGAGGAAGAATGAGCCTGCACTGCCTTTGTGCTTATGAAAACTTTTCATTTAATATCTAGTTAGCAAAAAAACTAGCATGCACAAGGCATACTTCTGATATATTTTAAATGTGAGATTTAAGTCTCTTGCCAAGAAACACGGATTTAAGTTAGAAGTCTTAAAAGAAGTGGTGTCTAAAGTTGTATTGTTTCTTCCCAGTTTTACCAGTTTTGAGACTTGCTCTAATAGGATAAAGCTTTCAACTGCAGGGAGCCTTTAGTAAAAGGCAGCACCCATCTCACCTAGTTAAGAATCCTGGCACTAGAAATCCATTTCACCCCACTTAGCAGCAAGGCTGGAGTACATAATTATTTTCATCTGGTTATAACACAGGGTGGTGAGTTTAATCTCTAAAACCCTACAGGGATTGGTTTTAACAGTTTTAGAAATTGCCTCTCATGCTATGAATGTGCTGCACGGCTTGATGGTCCTGCTAATGGTTCCCAGACTAGGATTTGGGGGGACCAAAGGCATGGCTCCCTCCTTTCCATAATTCCCTTTCCTTTCTGGGCCGAGTCTGTGGTCATTCAAGGTATCCTTGTGGCTCTGCTTTCAAAAACAATTTGTTCTGATTTGGACAAACGAATAGAGGTCATTTTTTTTTAAGTTACAGCCAATGATTACTATTCATGTACTCAAATAAATCCATATATAAAGTGGACCATCAGTGACATAGTCTTAAAAACACGAAGGTATATATGCCGATGAAATAGACTCCCAAACAATAACGTGGCCGTGAACATGACATAATCTCTGGTTTACCTTGATTTTTAAAACTTTTACTAAACCATTCCTTCTAGGAAAAAATATCTAGAAAACCAAATCAAGAATATAATTGAATACCTCCCTCAATTTTTTTTTATGAAGTTCAACACAAAATAATCAGCCTTAATTTCTCCCAGGTCCTAAAATGAGCCCTCTCCATCAGAAATGAAAAAAGGACACATTGCTAATCAACTTGTAACGTGAAATTGCTACAAAGACCAGGACTAATAAATTCCATAAAGTAAAAACGATGATTTTCTTCAGTTTTTAGTAGAAGAGCCAACCTCAATACATACAGGCAAATTTAACTTTCCTGTTTATAGAGGATCTAGAAAAGACCCTTGGGCTGTTAACAGCATTTCAAGTGATAGCAAGCCACTTATATTAATGATGACAACTACATGTCTATAAGTCAGTGAACTTATACACCTGGTTCAACATATGTTAGAATAAGTTGGCTTTGCTAAAAAAAAAATTATATCATAACATCCCTCCTACATGATGTGGGGGATTACACAGGTAAATTCTAAGAGTCAAGTTTGTATAAGGCATAGAGGCAGAAGAGGAACAGAACATTTTCAAATTTTTCCTTTCTTTTCATGTTCTTAACCCAGAGCAAATTATCTCAGTAGGATAAAACTGAAACACCTTAAAACACAGTCTTAGAAACCCAGAATTCCACCAGACTGCAAAGTCCTCAAGGAATGATATCCAGCTCCAAAGGCAATGCCTGGCATAAAGGAGGTCCTCAAATAATACTTACAAAATGAAATAAATGAAACCTCTGAATTACAGTCTTAAAAATACTTTCAAAAATATTATCAATACTGATCTAAGATACACAAGATGGGTACAGATGAAAGATGAGGATCGAGAACATCAGAGTCACAGCTAGCCTGATCTGAAGATTCTCAAGACACTACTTTCCACCACCATCACACTCTGCCCCATCATTAAAAAAGCTCAGAGTATCCTTCAGAGCATCACAGTATTCTTAAGCTTTTGTTTTGCTTTCCATATTTTATGATCTGTGGTGTAAAAACACCAAAAATGCAAGGCAACCAGATCATTCAGATGCCCAACTCTAACAAGATCCACTACCATCCTTTGTAGCTGTGAAGTCTGATGGCTCAGGCTATCAGATTGCTTACATCTACTTAAATAAGACACATTAACACTACATTATTCTGTACACAAATTTCAACTCATGATGTATTTTTTTTAATTTTTTTAATGTTTATTTATTTTGAGAGAGAGAGATAGCATGTGAGCAGGGGAGGGAGAGGGAGAGACAGAGGAAGAGAGGGGAAGAGAGGGAGAGAGAGAGGGAGAGAGAGGGAGAGAGAGGGAGAGAGAGAGACACACACACACACACACACACACACAAAATCCAAAGCAGGCTCTAGGCTCTGAGCTGTCAACAGAGCCAGATGCGGGGCTCGAACTCACAAGCTATGAGATCACGACCTGAGCCAAAGTCGGACGCTAAACCAACTGAGCCACCCAGGCACACCTCAACTTATGAGTATTTTTAACCAAAAATGTTTCTTTGGGAGTTTTTTTCATGCACAGATCTCTACTGACGGTTTAAATCCAGATAGATTTCAACAGAAAAAAACAAAAAAAATTCACATTGTTACCACTTGCTTTCCCCCATTGTATAGAATTCTCTATAAAAACTGATCAGAACAGAACATATCACACTAACCTATATGAATCACAGGAGGAAAAACCCAGTATATTTTCAGAATCCCCAACTTAGACTTCAAACTGGACACAATCTTCACCTGGTAGCTCACTGTTACTCTTAGGTAAAATCAGCTGCTGATTTGACGTTGATGAAATTATTGTATGCCAGGCTTATGCAAGATTTGGGGACTCAAACATGAATAAACAGGACTTGTGCCCTTGGAGAGTCTTAATGGTGGCTAAGACAGATTCAAAGAAATATAAAAAGGCAATGTATGGCATTTGTGTGCCACAAGCATGTTTGCTATATTTAATGTCTTAAACACACATGAAGGAAAACTACTAATTTTGCTGGTCAGTGAGGTGAGCTAACAAGTTCTTACATAGGTCCTTCCTTGGATAAAGGCCTAATATATAAAAGCCATTAAAATACAGAGTTCCTAATACAGCGGACTAAGTCTTTAATAATTCTAGATAATTTTCTTAGATAACAAAAGTCATTAGAAACTTAAGAATTTTTAAAGTCAAGCAGTAATTCCTCAACAGTTTATATCTTTATACACCTGAAAGCAATGTTATTTGCTTTCAACACTGCTGAGCCATTCATAACTTAATCTAGTTGCTAAGGACTCTGCATCTTTTAATACCCTGTTTACACTATGCTGTATTATCAATATGGCAAAAATTACATGCCATCACTGATTTTCTTACCTGTTCCCTTCTATTTGGTACTAAAATACAACCCAAAATACTACTTCATTTTGAAAGTTATCCTAGAATAAATGCCCTACATCAAACATTAAGCAATGATAAATATTTAACTGTGGTTCATTAGATGTCTTACTTTTATGAAGGGACCTATTAAGTGTGATTCACTCAGATCTGCAGGTTAGAAGGGAATACCAGGTGAGTCTATTTAAAGATTTTTTTAAGTAATCTCTATGCCCAACATGGGGCTCAAACTCACAACCCTAAGATCAAGAGTTGCATGACCTACAGACTGAGCCAGGCCCCAGGTGAGTCTAATTAAAATACACTGTGTATTCTTTAGCTCTGGCAACAGCCACTTCATTCCTTGCTAGATGCCATCACTTCATGTCTTTTAGGCAGTCAGCTGTATGGCCTATGATTCTCCCCAAAAATAGAAGTACACTGGCTTTCAGGCAGAAATACAAAGGCTGATTAAAAGAAGACTGCTTCGGGGAGCCTGGGTGGCTCAGTAGGCTGGGTGCCTGACTTTGATTCAGGTCATGATCTCAGTTTGTGGGTTCGAGCCCCGCATCGGGCTCTGTGCTGACAGCTAGGAACCTGGAGCCTGCTTCAGATTCTGTGTCTCCCTCCCTCTCTGCCTCTCCCCTGCTCATGCTCTGTGTCTCTCTCTCAAGAATAAACATTAAAAAAAAGACTGCCTCAACCCTAACACTAAGAAAAATGTATTCTCTGATATATAATTTGAATTGAAAAGGATTCTTTAATATGATTATTCAACACATGTGGCTCATGTACCTACAAACATGTATACCTGCAAGAACAAACACCCACCACCACCCCTGTGACAGTCATCAGCAACTGCTCAACTTCTTCCCAATGACCCAACACAGAATCTCAGAATTCTTCTCAGGTAGCCATTACCAATCTATCAATTTTGCAGAACTGAAACCTGTTTTCCATTCTCCATTTGTTTGCTCTTCAGATAAGCTCTGAAGAAGTATGAAAGAAGTTACAAAGATCAAACAGAGAGTCTGGGTTAGAAAAAAAACAGACCATATACCACAGTGGCTATCTGGAATGTTTATCATACACACTGTAACTGATACTAATTCTTCGGTTCCTTTGTGTCTTGATTGTTTAATTTCTTACTATCTCATTTTGGCAGCCATGTAAGCTCTTCTCCCTTTGCTTTTAGAAAATTCAGCATCCCCCTATAAAAGGGTTGGAAAAGGCTGTCATTTCATATCCATGAAACTGATGAATGCCCACAGTTCACCTGGCATCTCCCCTTTAAGCCATACTAACATTAGCTGTTATTCACAAGTTCATTCTACAGCTTGAGCTTTGTTTCTGCTCAGAAGTATTCACCCCATTATAGAAAGTGTTTCTACTTTAATGTCATGATGGCAAAAACTGCAGTGTCCAAAGAGGTAGATTTGTGACAACTACTATACAGTTTTGTAACTAAGGCTCAAAGAACTTAGACAGTAAGACATACCAAAAGTAAAAAAGAACTGCCCGGTCAAGTGACTGGGAAAAAACTGGTCATTGCCAGCCACAAAAACCATACCACAGATTCATACGAATCTGACACCAAAAGAGCATTTCAATCTCATTTAACTTAGCAGTTCTATTATAAAATGAGACTAAGAGTGCTCATTACAGAAAGGTTACCACATAAATGTATATTCTCAAATTGGACAATTTCTAACTGTAAATAGTAAGTATTACATTTTTAAATGGCTTTTTGGGTTGAAATAATCCCACCAATCCCACACTGTAACCACAGCGAGGGTAATTAATATTTTTGTTACTCTTCAGATTCTTCATTCGAACACTGCAATTCTCCACAAGAAGAAATGCACTGCTCTAGACAAATAAAAAGCATCAAAGGAACACAGAGTCCTTTCTGTGAGCAAAACATAAGGAAATCTGAATGACATCTATCATTTTCAAGTTTTTATTTTATGTCAGGCACTATGCTGGTCCCGTCCCACGCTATATCTAATTTAATCCTCAACTCCAGCCCCCATGCAATGAAGTTCATTATCCTCCAACTTTACAAATGAGGAAATTGGGGCTTCCAGAAATTCTGTCCCTGTCACAGTTCCCATAGCATAGTTGGGATTCAAACTCCGGCCTTTCTTGACTCACATGCTTTCTTTCCCTGTGCTACCTATGCTGCTTCCTAATACACTATAAATATTTAGAACATTTGCAACATTTGTGGTAAGGCAATCAGAACCATAACTAATTATTCCTCAAAATGCAGACATCTTGGCTAAACAGTATGTCCACAATCGAACCATCATATCATCAAAGGCTAATTAAATCCAGGTCATGAGGTATAAGTGTCTGTCATTTAAGATAACAATGGCACCCTTATGATCCTTGAATGGTTTTACCACACTGAGGTATTTACCATGCCTTGTTATAAAGTTAAACATACAAAGTTTAAAAATGTTTAAACTATGGATACACAAAATGTGTCAAAAAGATAAAACTTCAAAGTATAAGATTAATCAATGAAAACATAAGCATGCATGATGGGCACCTATTGCAAAAGATATATTTCCCTGGCTATGTTGTAAAACATTATTTTACACACATATTTTTTGGAATTTCACAGGCTGTTTTATCTTACATTAACTATTTTTACATAATCACCGCCTCACTGTGTTTTTGGGAATCTTAGAAATTGTTGGTCTGCTAAACCAGTAAGAGAATTCTCAGACAAGAAACAGTTCCTCTCGCTGGCATCAGTTTCCAAAATAATTCATGTAAATATAGTATTTTCTGCTCCTATGATAAGGGAAAAGAAACTAATAGGCATTTAGCACTTGCATTAGATAGACACTATGCTAGGTATTTTCACATGTTATCTCAAAATTATCAGTACTATTATACCTATTTCACAAAAGAGAGAATAGTGGTTCATAAAGTTCAACATGTAAAAGGCTTGGGGTGGGGGTGGGGAACAGAGACTTACTGCTATCAGGTACAGGGTTTCTTTTGGAGTGATGAAAATGTTTCAGAATTAAATCATGATGATGGTTGCACAACCTTTTGCATATACTAAAAACCACTGATTGCACACTTTAAAATGGTGAATTCAGGGATGCATGGGTGGTTCAGTTGGTTAAGCATCCGACTTTGGCTCAGGTCATGATCTCTGGGTTTGTGGGTTCAAGCCCCACATCGGGCTCACTACTATCAATGCAGAGCCTGCTTCCGATCTTCTGTCCCCCACTCTGTCTGCCCCTCCCCAACTTGCATGCGCAAATGAACACTCTTTCTCTCTCTCAAAAATAAATATTAAAAATTTTTTAAAAATAAAATAAAATGGTGAATTTAATGGTATATGAATTATATCTAAATTAAAATAAGTTAAGATAAGTTACATGGTGGGGTTCCTCGGCGGCTCAGTCAGTTAAGCATTCGACTTCCGCTCAGGTCATGATCTCATGGTTAGTGGGTTCAAGCTCCATGGTGGGGCTCTGTGCTGACAGCTCAGAGCCTGGAGCCTGCTTCAGATTCTGTGTCTCCCTCCCTCTCTGTCCCTCCCTGCTCACTCACTCTCTCTCAAAAATAAATAAAACATTAAAAACATTGTTTTTTAATAAAGTAAGTTACGTGGTCATGGTAAGCATTAACATTTGGGAATCTGGGTATACGGGAACCCATTATATTATTTTCCAACTTTTCTGTAAGCCTGAAATTATTTCAAAATAAAAAAAATTTTAAATACACAATAATGTGAATACAGTTAACACTACTGAAATGTACACTTAAAATGATCAAGAGGGTAAATTTTATGTTTTTTACAACAATTATAAATAAATAAGTAAAGGAATTCCCACAAGATTCTACTTTAGTTGGTAGAGGTATCAAGTATTCAAATGCAGGCCTTTTCAACTCTAAAACCAATATTCTATTACAACACCAAAAAAAGCTGTTTTATTATTGTTTGTCCAGTAATTGTACTGAGATGTTACTTATGGCCATTATTATTGTTTGTCCAGTAATTGTACTGAGATGTTACTTATGGCCATTCTCAAGTTGTATAGTAATACACACTTCGGCTGTTTTTTTATAAATGAAAACTTTACTACAAACAAAATAGGTTTTGTTAAATATGTCTGAACCTCTTAAAGGTTGACATATGATGAATGTGTATGGGAGTAAAAGAATAAATAAGCTAATACTATGTTGTCCACCTAACAGTGATTCCCAATTAAATACTGTTCAAAAATGGAGGCTTATGCTAGAATTTCTTTTCAATTGAAATTTCAGAACTGATTAGAAAGCAATAAGTAGGGGAAATGATTTATTTTTATTAAATTCTGTTTTTATTTACACTGAAGTTTTTTTTGTTGATCTAAAAATCCTTTAATTAAAGTTTAGAAATTTCTCACAATTTTTTTTTAATTACAAAGAAATCAGAGATGTGAGTTTCAACTTATAATGTGCTAATTTGCCAAATACTGATATATAATATCAGGGGCATTTGCATAAATGAGTACATTTGGGTTTGACTTGGGCATTACATGACTAAATATTCTTAGTACACCAAGTATATATAATACATCCACATACCTTTACAAATCACATTTACTCAAGAATGTTAAGAAACAGAGTTTGAGTTTCCACTTGCTTAGTTGTAATAAAATATATACCTCAAAAAAACAGAAACAGGCAAAGGCATATAAATATCGATATAAATACAATGATAAAGATAGTGGAAAAATCCTATAAAAATTTATAAATCTACTATGAAGGATAAAAGACAAAAGGAGTAAAATCAACTATAACTACAATAATTAGGTAAGGGATACATAAAGTAAAAAGATGTAAAATATGACAAAAACATAAAATGTGACAGTGGTTAAAAATGTAATGCTTTTAGAATGTGGTCAAGTTTAAGTGACTATTAACTTAAAAAAATGACTGCCATATATTTATATATATAGCTTATTATATGAACCTCATGGGAACCAGAAGCCAAAAATCTGTAACATACACAAAAAATGAGAAAGGAAGCTAATATAACACTAAAGAAAGTCATCAAACCACAACAGAAGAGAGAAAGAGAAGCAAAAAAAAAAAAGAGAAGAACAATACCAGAAAACAGTGAACAAAATGCCAATAAGTATATACTTATCAACAATTACTTTAAATATAAATGGACTAAATTCTCCAATCAAGAGATATACAGTGGCCAAATGGATTAAAAAAAAACACAGCACCCATCTGTATGCTGCCTATAAGAGACTCACTTCAGATCTAAATAAATACACATACAGACTTAAAGTGAAGGAACAGAAAAAAAAAGATATTCCATGCAAATGGAAACAAAAAGAAATATGTAGTAACACTTATATTACACAAAACAGACTTTAAAACAAAGACTGTAAACAAAAGGCAAAGAAGGACATTACCTAATGATAAAGAGTTCAATCCAACAAAATGGTATAACACTGGTAAATATTATGCACCCAACATAGGAACACCCAAATATATAAAACAAATATTAATAGACATAAAGGAAGAAATTGACAGCAACACAAAAAATAAAACGTTAATATCACATTTATATCAATGAATAAGATCATTCAGACAGAAAAGCAATATAAAGAAACATTGGCCTTAACACATTAGACCAGATGGAGTAATAGATATGGAATACTTCATCCACAAACAGCAGAACTCATATTCTTTTCAAGTGCACATGGAACATTCTCCAGAACAGATCACACTAGGCCACAGAACAAGTTTCAGTAAATTTAAGAAGACTTAAATCATATCAAATGTCTTTTATGACTACAATGGTATAAAACTAGAAATCAATTACAAGAAAAAAATTGGAAAAAAACAAACACATGGAGACAACACAATGCACTACTAAACACTAATGGGTCAACAAAGAAATCAAAGGGTAAATCAAAAAATACCTTAATATAAATGAAAAATGGAAACACAACATTTCAAAATCTATGGACACAGCAAAGGCAGTTCTAAGAGGAAACTACATAGCAATAACAGACCTACCTCAAGAAACAAGAAAAATCTCAAATAAAATCTAACTTTACAACCAAAGGAACTAGAAAAAGAAGAACAAATGTAGTCCAAAGTTAATAGAAGAAAGGAAAAAACAGATAAAATAAGTGAAATGGAGATAAACACACACACACAATTAAAAAGATTAATTAAACTATAAGCTGGTTCTTTGAAAAGATAAACAAAATTGACAAACTTTAAGACAGATTCATCTAGAAAAAGAGAAAAAGCTAAAATAAATAAAATCAGGTACAAAAGACAGGTTACAATTGATATACCACATATACAAAAGACCAATAGAGACTACTATAAACAATACATGCCAACAAATTGGACAACCTAGAAGAAATCAACACATTCTTAGAAACACAAAATCATCTGAATTATGAAGAAATAAAAATCTGGAAAGATTTATTACTAGTAATGAGATTGAATCGGTAATCAAAAACCTCCGAACAGACAAAAGTCCAGGACCAGATGGCTTCACTTGTGAATTCTATGAAACATTCAAAGAAGATGTAATATTTAACATCCTCAAACTATTCCAAAAAGTTGAAGAGAAGGGAACATTGCCAAACTCATTTTACGAGGCTAGAATTACCCTGATACCAAAACCAGACAAGGACAGCATAAGAAAATTACATACCAACATCCCTGATGAACATAAATGTTAAAAATCCACAGTAAGATATTAGCAAACCAAATTCAACAATACATTAAAAGGATCATATACCATGATCAAGTGGGATTTATTCCAGAGATATAAGGATGGTTCAACATCCACAAATCAATGTAGTAACACCACATTAACACAACGAAGGACAAAAATAATACAATCTTCTCAACAGATGCAAACAAATCATTTGACAAAAGTCAACACCCACGTATGGTAAAAACAAAGTAGGTATAGAGGTACATACCTCAACATAATAAAGGTCATGCATGACAAACCCACAGCTAACATCAAACTCAAGAATGAAAAGCTGAAAACTTTTCTGAGATCATAAAAAAGACAAGGATGCCCAAGTCACCACTTTTATTCAATGTGCTGGCAGTCCTAGCCACAGAAATTATGCAAGGAAAAGAAATAAAAGGCATCCAAATTGGAAAGGAAGAAGCAAAACTGTCACTAGTTGAAGATGTCATGATTCTATATATAGAAAACCCTAAGGACTCTGCCAAAAAACTTTTAGAATAAATGAACTCAGTCAAGTCACAGTAAATTAATATATAGAAACTGGTTACATTTCTTTTTTTTTTTTTAAGATTTTATTTTTAAGTAATGGGGCCTCAAACTCACAACCCTGAGGTCAAGAGGTGCGTGCTTTACCGAGTGAGCCAGCCAGGCACCCCTGTTACATTTCTAGAGACTAACAACAAGCTATCAGAAAAAGATATTAAGAAAGAAAATCTCATTAAATGAAAGAAAGAAAGAAAGAAAGAAAGAAAGAAAGAAAGAAAGAAAGAAAGAAAGAAAAGAAAAAAGAAAAGAAAATCCGATTCCCAACTGCATCAGAAAAAATAACTAGGAATAAACCTAACCAATAAGGTAAAAGACCTGTACTCTGAAAACTGTACGATTTTGATGAAAGAAGCTGAAAAAGACCCAAATAAATGAAAGGATATATCATGGAACGAAAGAATATTGTTAAAATGTCCATACTACCCAATCCACAAATTCAATGCAATCCCTATGAAAATACCAATGGCATTTTTCACAGAACTACAACTGCCCTGAAATGTGTATGAAAACACAAAATATTTCAAACAGCCAAAGGAATCTCGAGAAAGAACAAAGCTCGTTGTATCACTTTGATTTCAAACTATTCTACAAGGCTATAGTAATCTAAACAGTATGGTATTGGCACAAAAACAGATACACAGATCAAAAGAACAGAACAGAAAGCCCAGAAACAAACCCACACATATATGATCAATTTATCTATGACAAGGAAGAGTATACAATGGGGAAGAGACAGTTTATTTAATAAATGGTGCTAGGAAAAGTAGACCGCTAAATACAAAAGAATGAAACTGCACCTCTATCTTACACAATACACAAAAATTAACTCAAGATCATTAAAAATTAAAGTTTAATACCTGAAACCATAAGATTCCTAGAAAAAAACATAGGCTATATAACCTCAACAATAGGTCTTACCTATATATTTTTGGACCTGACTCCATAAGCAAGGGCAACAAAAGTAAAAACAAACAAATGGGATTACATCAAACTAAAAAGTTTTTCACAGTGAAGGAAACTATTAGCAAAATTAAAAAGCAACCTACTGAATGGGAGTATCTTTACAAACCATATATCTCACAAGGGACTAATATTCAAAATATATAGAGAACTCCTACAAATCAATAGTCAAAAAACAATCTGATAAAAAATATGCAGAAGTTTGAATAAACATTGTTCCAAATAAGACATACAGATGGCCAACAGACCCATGATAAGATGCTCAATATCACTACTCATCAGGGAAATGCAAATCAAAACCACAATGAGGTATCATTTCACACCTGTCAGAATGGCTATAATAAAAAAAACAAACAAACAAAAGAGAAAGAAAGAAAGAAAAAGAAAGAACACAAGGATGTTGAGGAAAGGGAACCCTCAAACTGGTACAGCCACCATGGAAAATTATATAGATGTTGCTCAAAGAATTAAAAACAGGACTACCATAGGATCCAGGAATTCCATGTCTGGATATTTACTGGATGAAAACAGAACACTAACTTGAAAAAATATCTGTACCTTTACATTTATTGCAACATTATTTACAATAGCTAAGGAAGAAATCTAAGTGTCTATCAATAGATTAAAAAAAAAAAGATGTGGTACATAGACACAATGAAATATTACTCAGCCATAAAAAAGAATTAAATCTTGCCATTTGCAACAACACAGTTGGAACTGGGGGTATTAGAAGTAAAAGAAGTCAGAGAAACACAAATACCATACGATTTTACTCACATGTGGACCCTAAAAAGCAAATGAACAAACAAAATAAAACCAGGATCAAAGATACAGAGAACAGACTAATGGCTGCCAGAGGGGAGAGGGGGGTTGAGAAGTAGGTAATATGGGTGAAGGGGATCTAGAGGTACAAACATGCAGTTATAAAATAAGTCACAGGATTATAATGCACAGCATGGGGAATATAGACAGCAATATTAATTTTGTATGGTGACAGATGGTAAATGGACACATGGTGATCATTTCATAATGTACATAAATATTGAATCCCTATGTTGTATACCTAAAACTAATATAATATTGTATGTCAAGTATACTTCAGTTAAAAGTTTTTCCTGGGGTGCCTGGGTGGCTCAGTGCATTAAGCATCCAACTCTTGGTTTTGCCCAGGTCATGATCTCAGAATTCTGGGACCCAGCCCCGTGTCAAACTTCACACTGAGCATGGAGCTTAAGATTCTCTCTCTCCCTTTCTTCCCCTCTTCCCCACTTATGTGCACACTCGCTCGCTCTCTCTCTTTCAAAACAAATAAAGTTTTAAAAAAATAATAAAATAAAAATAATTTTTTCCTTTAAAAAAAGAACGTAAGGGGGAATTCTGGGAGGAAAAGAGTCATTTTTACCAGTACTTTTTAATTTTTTTTTTTTATCAATAACTACCCAGTGATTCCCAGCAGAGGCATTATTATCACTTGGAGCAGAATAACTCATCATTGTGTGTAAATTATTCTGCAATCAGAACTGAGGTATCCTTGGCCCACTAAAAAGCAGGAAGCATCCCAATTTGATCTTTTATGACAAATAAAAATGACTCCCAAGATTTCCAAACACCATGTGGAGGTGGAAAAAACCACAGGTTCAGAACCCAGACAAGCCTTAACATCTTCCACCCTTTAGTATTTCACAGCCAACGGATGAGTGGGAAGGTGTTCATATCAGTCAGGGTGGAGGTCAACCTTCTCACATGCTGCCAGGACACCCAGGACATTTTTAAACTACCCTTTCTCTTTTGTGGCCTATCAACTGCAAAATCAGTCATCAGTTACTCTTAAAGCCAAATACACCAGCATTAATTTGATATACACCACAAAAATGTTCATCTCTCAAAAAATAGAGAGATGCTTTCATTATTTAACACATGCCTTTTACAGTCACAGTCTTCAAAAGTTAGATGGCTTAGGCCATCTAATTTTTTAATGTAACAGATCATGATACACTGATTAGAAAGAAACTCCTGGGAATTCAGTTTTCAAAACAGAGAAATTATACCAAGAATCGAAGCCTCACATTTCTGAACACAAAATGTTCAAGTTGAATGCCTCTGCATACTTATGTTACCATATGAAATAAATAACACAGAATTTATAAAAATTCATTTAGTATAAAAAAGCTAAGTTTGAAACAATACTGAGTTTTATTTTTAACTATAATGAAAAACGAAAGGAAGGAAACATTAATGAAGGAATATTTTCACTTCATAAAAGAAAATCTAGCATTTTCAGTGTTAAATTTTAAACAATTATCAATAACAAAATTGCACAATCCTTTCATTATTTCTTTAAGCAAAGCCCAAAAGATTTGCTTATTAATAAGAAAACTCATTATATTTCTCACTTTAAGAAACATTTGCCACAAATTCTTTGGTATATTATTTCCCAAGTTCAGACTAGAATTCTGTAAGTCTACAGAACTAGATCACCATGGAACACAACACAATACTAAATACCACAATCTATCACCAGCATTAACTGCTCCCAGTCCTAAGACTTTAATTGCGACAAGGCTGCAGCTCAGAGACTGAAGACTGCTAAAGTCCTCTCTTAGCAGGCATAGACAAGGACCACATATTTTCATACATGCTGGTGCATATAAGAAATTGTTTGCTGTCCCAGTCACAATCATGTCCAAGACAGAATTTTTAAGTTAGTGTGTGAAAATTCTACTCAATACACTTTCATAAAATATGCCCCATATTATTTTGGAACAATCCATGAAGATTAAATGACCACCGCACCAGAAGCTCTGCCACAAGCTACAATCTTTTGACAAACTTTTGAGTAAAAAGAAATCCTATCAAATTTTGCTACCACAACACAAGACCATCAATTTCCAATTCACAGATGAAATGTCAGTCAAAACTGCAAAGTGAGTCAGTATTAGTAATTGCTGATAAACACATGTGCCTTGAAGAACTCCTAAAATTTCTCCACCCAAACTATGTTATTTCTGCAAAATACTACATGGAGTATATATTTAAAATAGTATATCTGTTTACAATGTCAAGTTGCTACATGGTGGAAAACTTCATTTCTACAGCAGGTCCTCAGATAACACTAAATGTTAAATTGTATGCTGCGGTAGGTCTACTTTCCGATTACTAGAAGTAAGCATACAAGAGATATAATTAGTTATGACACTAGGACAGGCATACATGTTTCAACACACACGCAGCTCAGAACAAAGTTTTTGGCATTATATGACAGAGGACTTAAACCAAAGACTCAAAGAAAGGTTAGGCAGTGTGTGTGTGTGTGTGTGTGTGTGTGTGTGTGTGTGTTTTAATTTAAAACTTGCCACATCAAATTATTTCTTTTAAGTTATGGCATATTTTGAGATTTGTTTAAACATCTCTTTAAAGATTTTTCAAGGAAAAAAAACACCCTGAGGCTTTCATTGTGCCCATGTTACAAATTAAGGAAGTTGACTTTATAAAGTTCATTTAGTAAAAAAGAATCACTTTCCCCCAAAAAAAGCTGCATGTTGACCAACACACAATTTAGAATATGCCCATTATTACTAAGAAAATTTAGAAAATTTGATAGTTCTAGTCATGGGTATCTCAATCAGGGATAAAACACTAAATTCTAAAAACAATATACAAGGCAGTATAATTTAACATTGATAATTAAAAGTTTGTCTGAGATAGAACACCAAGATACCTCAAAAACCATAATCTTCGAGCAAAGCTTTAAAAATTAAAACACTATTAAGAGGATAAATCCTAAGAGTTCTCATCAAAAGAGAAATCTTTTTTCTTTTCTTTTTACTGTCTAAATGAGATGCTGAATGTTAACTAACCCTGCATTGGTAACCATATTACAATATAGGTAAATCAAACCATTATGTGGTATGGTATACCTTAAAATTTATACAATGATGTAGGTCAATTATTTCTCATTAACAATGGGAAAAATAAAGACGTGAAACTATTAATTAAATCCAATACCCACTTAGGACCATTTATTCCCTGATAAACACAGAAAAATGAAAAGATCAAAATAATATGCCTAATAACCTACAGAGCGATATGTGTGGTAGACATATAAACAGTTGATTATAATAAAGTGTGGTTAAGCTCAGATGAGAGGCAAATTCAGGAAATTAAAGAGACAGATTACTTATCTACATAAAAAATTTAAACTCCATAAGATCCTACTATGTTTAATCTCAAAGGACTATAATAAGAAATACTCTAAAGTACCCATTTTCTAAGTAAAGCCCTCAGTATAGGCATGGATACAAAGACTATTAAAATCTATAACGCAGTAGCTTATAAAAACATAACAAAATTCAATCTCTTACAATGATACTCTGAGAAATACCCAATATTAATAAGTGGAGGCTTTTTTTCCTTAGTATGTTATCAAACATAAATTTATTTTCCTGAGAAAAGTAACCCCAAAACACAGGTTTTCAATAGAAAGGTCCAAAATACCAAGGTAAAGAGAAGACACTGAAAAACGGAGGTAGATTCAAGTCTGACAGCTTCCATCTTCCAAGTGCTATACTGTCCTCAATCTGCACATGAAATACCATCATTGAAGTCAGGTACAGTGAAGAGGAGGTATTGTGAATGGGTGTTAGAAAACATAAAGCTTATAATTAAATGCACTCTCAAGGGTAATAATCCACCCTGGAACAAGATAAAAACATTCAGAAGCCATCCCAGGTAAAGCAGCTAGACCTTATACTCCCACTGGGGTTACAGTACATGACAATGAATTATGACAAATCCCATCTCACGGGCCAAATGGTCCATGAAAACAGCACACGTGGTCCCTCCAAAGACAGTGTAAATGATGCAGTTAGGCTTTGAGTGCACAGCCTTCCACCATATAACAGGACCTGCTAAAGGGCCTCTCTACCCTCAAAGTACTATGTAAGCAGCCTAACATACTAGTTATGTACAAGACTTTTGTTTAAGAGAAAACACCCAGCAGATTACAGCTAACACAGAAAAATTCGACTCTAATGTTTACTTCCAACACAAAAGTTGGTGTTAACTTTCCTTCAAATCAGAAAGTTCCACAGTCTCAAAAAATTCTGAAGGAAAGAAGAAAAAGATCTAGAATTAATTTTTCTGGAGTTGAATTTATTTCATTCATTTTTATTTCTTGAACTATCATTCCTGAGAAAATATCTACAAACTTTCTTGATAGTGTACAACTTCACTGGACTGAATTCTCAAAATTGCTTTTATTTTTATTTATTATCTTTTAATGTTTATTTGAGAGAGAAAGCCCACACATGCGCACATGCAAGCAAGGGAGGGACAGACAGACAGGGAGAGAGAAAATCCCAAGTAGGCTCTGTGCTGTCAGTGCAGAGCCTGACATGGGTCTCGAATTCATGAACCATGAGATCACGACCTGAGCTGAAATCAAGAGTTGGTCACTTAACCTGCTGAAGCCACCCAGGCAATGCTTTTATTATTTTTAATAACAAAATTATGTCAAGATCTAGATTCCATGCAAAATTAGCATTCTATGATGAGGAAAAAGAGGTGGAAGAGGAACGGAAAGGAAATTCAATGACACAGATTTTTCCAAGGTGGCAACTAACTATTGCTTTTCTTAATTGCTAACCAGGAAGTCATCATAAAGATACTGGTAAGTGTTACCTTGAACCACAACTTCTAGGAATTCAAAACCAAATCTGAAAGAACAAAAAATGAAAGAAAATCATATTCCCGTTGAGCAGCTACTTTTCCCTTTCACTTCTGTTTTACAGGTATGGATAAGACTGCCTTAAAACCAGTTTATGTGCACAAATTTGTACTTCATTAGCTTTCTTTATAACGTCCCTAGTATATATTTATGCCTGAAACAGATTTGCTGCACTAAGTACACAAGCTATGCAACAATCACTGTAATTTCTAGCCAAAGAATTCTATATAAATCTGTTTGATGTTATGGAATATTCATGTAGTCTCATATCTTGTTTAAAATTTTTCTTGGTATCCCTTGCCTTTAGGGGCCTTCTCAGGCCATAACCTAGAATAATTTTACTCCAACTCCACAAAATTGACCCTGAAGTGGAATTTATTAGGCACTTGCCATATAAAGCAAAATTACATAAATGTACAAAATATTGATATAACTTGGTAAGTGAAAATTTATAAGCATGCACATATGTATGCATGAACCTATATATGCATAAAATCTCACACCAATTCTTATACAGCCAAATGAGTTTCCATGGATTTAAAGAAGGTCCATTACAAGGGGCACCTGGGTGGCTCAATCGGTTAAGCGTCCAACTTCAGCTCAGGTCACGATCTTTGGGCTCATGGGTTCGAGCCCTACATCAGGCTCTGTGCTAACAGCTCAGAGCCTGAGCTTGCTTCAGATTCTGAGTCTCTCTCTCTCTCTCTCTCTCTCTCTCTCTCTCTCTCTCTCTCTGTTCCTCATCTGCTTACTCTCTGTCTCTCTCTCTCTCGGTCTCTCTCAAAAAAAAATAAACATTAAAAAAAAATTTTTTTTAAAGAAGGTCCATTACTTACAGGGAAAAAAAAAAATCAGTATGTTTCTATTGTCACCTCAGGACACTGCACTTTTCCAATAACATTACCACTGTTTAAAAGCATTTCTGGAATTCTTCATTTATAACTACTTCCAGAGCCAATTTTTAAGCTATGTGAGAAAAAAAAATTGTGCTATGATTTTTTTTTTTTTTTTTACTAAAAAGGGAATCATCTGAATTTATCTACCTACCATGTTCATCAGGCTTAACTTTTAGAGGATTCAGAAAATCAAACCTTATGCCGCAAAAAATTTGCTAGCACTAAAGATATTTTTATTAAGCTTATTTCTTTATTTTGAGAGAGACAGAGCGTGTGAGCAAGGCAGGGGCAGAAAGAGAGGGGGAGAGAGAGAATCCCACGCAGACTCCACACTGTCAGTGCAGAGCCTGATGTGGGGTTTGAACCCATGAACCATGAGACCATGACCTGAGCTGAAACCAAGAGTCAAATGCTTAACTGACTGAGCCACTCATGGGCCCCTAACACTAAAGATGTTTGGAAGAATTAAGACATAGGCTGTCAGAAACCAATGTCAAATGGAGAGCTCTAAACACATTTGAAGCTATAGCACCATCAAAGTACGATCTACAGTGACTATTTCATAAAGAATAATACTGGTATCTGTTTATGGTTTTTAAGCTTCCTTAGTTTATTAGTATCTTAATTACTTCAATGCCTCACTCAAGTTTATGAATCTTTTCAAATATTTTATTGACAAGTTCTTCAAATGTTATAAAACTTCTTCAACTTATATTAAAATGACTACCTAACTACACTTCCTTCGAATTTCTGACTATATAATTTATATCCCTGTGTCTTCAAAATTGCATTTATTGTAATCACAAAACATAACTGTAAAACTTAGTCACAGTGGCAAATTGTATGGTATATGAATTATATCTCAAGAAAATTGTTTTAAAAAAACTGAAGTCACAGAAAACCAAAGTATCCAGTTCAGCTTCATTAAAAAGCCTAAATTTGGGGCACCTGGGTAGCTCAGCTGGTTAAGCATCCAGCTCTTGATTTTGGCTCAGGTCATGATCTCATAGTACGTGAGTTTGAGCTCCACAACAACCCCTCCCTGGTTGCTCTCTCGCGCGCGCTCTCTCTCTCGCTCACTCTCTCTCTCTCTCTCAAAAATAAATTTAAAAGAAAATTTTTAAGCCTCAAGTATTCAAGACAAGGAAAAAAATATCTCACATACTTCCACATATAGGTTAGTACAGATAAAAAGGGCCCTATCACAAGCACACTTTAACTCAAGAGAGTTAAAAACTCCATCAGATGTTGGAATATTAGGAAACACATATTCACACACACGATGCTAAATTTGATATATGTCTCACTCTCACCCCAACATTAAACCTGCATGATTTTCTGAATAACGTGAAAGATTTTACTCTCACCAGTGGTATCACCACCTTATTAGTATACAAAAGCACAAATCTATGAAATAGCCTATGGAGTTTTTACATTTTTCTTTAAACAAAGTTACATTTTGCTTGTCCATATCAGGTTCAATGCACAGTCTCTATTTTTTTGATTGCACAATATATCCCTTCCATATCTACTATAATAAGATAACATGCACACTGTAAAACACAAAAAACAGAAGAATGAGATAAGTCAAATTTCTAATATATTTTCCCATATTTTATAGGATGATTTTTGCAAAACTGTTGGGAATGGTTACATCTACCATGGAAACTACCATTCCAATAAGCAGTTCAGAAAATGGCAACAGCAGATGCCATAAATAACCCTCCAGAGAATAACTAAGACCTGATAAAAATTGATAAAGAATGTGTTTATGAGTGAATGAATGTATAATAAATATACGAGTATGTCCCGCACCAGGCACTGCTACAAGTAGGGGAAATTCAGAAATTAGTAAGACAACCAAACGTCTCCATTCTTATGCAGCTTGGTATCCTCAATAGTAAGAGAGGGCTAATAATAAACTACATATACACAAATACATATTTTCAAGTAGTGATAAATGCTATGAACAAAGCAGGGTAAAAGGGCAGAGAAACATACAGTGTGGAGACACCGCAGGGGGAAGAAAATTATCAGGCAGTTTTCTCTGAAGGAGTGACATTTGAGAGACCTGAATGAAATGAGGAAGGAAGCCACGCAAAAATGTGGGAGAAGAGCATTCCAGGCAGACGAAAAACACGTGCAAAGCCTGAGGTAGGTACAAACTTGGCATGTTCAGTAAAAAGCTAGGTTAGCATAATGGGAGCAGAGTGAGCAGTGGTAGGAAATGATGTTGGAGCCTTAGGTAGGGATCTCATCTTACATATCCATTTCAATCACAATAAAGAGTTTGGATTGCACTGCAGGTGTGATAAAAAGTCACTAGAAGGCTTTGAAACACAAGTGATTTCTCTGTGAAGGGTGGTCTCAGTGTAGTGAGCAGGAGAGAGGCTAGAGTGGAAGCACTAGGCCAGTTAGAAGATATGGCAGTATTCCAGGTCAAGGATGTTGGTGCTATGGATCCTGGTAATGGCAGTGGAAGTAGTAAATGAGTGATAATTGGGAGGCAGACATAACAGGCCTTGCCCAGTACATGAGGAGCACAAGAGGCAGAAACACTAAAACACCCTGAAAAAAAATGTGGTGAGCATGCATGTTGGGCAAGTACATGAAAACAAGTCTCATGGAGGCGCATGGGTGGCTCAGTCAGTTAAGCAGCCTACTCTTGATTTCAGCTCAGGTCATGATCTGAAGGTTTGTGAGTCTGAGCCCTGCTGTCACCACAGAGCCTGCTTGGGATTCATTCATTCATTCATTCATTCTCTCTTTCCATTCTCCCTCCCCCTCCCCCCACTTGCGTTCTCACTCTCACAAAATAAAAAAACAAACAAAAAAAAAAGTCTCATGCCACTCAATTTAACTGGCCCTTTGTTTTTTGATGTGTTTTTCATCAACGTTCAACATTGTTGGTTTTTATCAACGTTCAACATTCCCTGTGTAATTTCTCCATTCTCTCCATAATTGCCTCTATTTAATTTTTACCTCTGACATCTTTTCAAATTTAAAATTTGTCATGGATTAAGTCCTGTGGTTTTAAATAAAATGTTATACATTTAAATAATATTTAAATGTTATACATGTTATACAATTCTACCATGACTGCTGGGAAACACACAGACTGTAGACTGAAAATATAGATGTAAGGACAAAAGTCAGACTAGGTCTATGGAAGTCAAAACAAGTGGCTCCCTAGTCCACCAACATCTATCATTCTGGTGTCTAGTGGATGTTCTGTGCTTCATCCTTCTACCTTCTCTTCCCTTAACCAATTTTTCTCTTAGAATCTAACTGATATTGAAGTATTTTAAAAGGAACAAAACACTAAAGTAAAAAACAAAAAAGGGGGGCATTACAAACTAGGAAGTTGCTGGAATCAGCTAACACAGAGTTAAAGATACAGCATTAGCTTTTTAGTCCTTTTGGCATCCATAAAATAATACAATATAAAGAAATGTTGAGCATCCACACAGTATGAAACATTAAGGATCTTTAAAATCTAATCTTGACCCTAATTGTATAATGGAAAAAAGAAGCCCAAAGCAACTGAAAAACTCTTATATCACATAGAGAATAGATGCAGAGATTAAAAACACATATACACACCCTTATTGCAGTTTATTACACATATATATATGGTTAATCTCAGATCTAGATATCTCTCTACAAGGTATCTGATAACAGAAACTTTCCATACCACAAAATCAACTGGCCTCAAAGCTTTTTTATTATTCTTTAAAAACAACATACATCTCTTTTCCCCCAGAAAACTGCTGTCTTATCCGATGGCCTCCCACCATTCTCATACACAAAACACATTATATGTAAGGTAGTAGCGTAGCATGTGATATCTCCCAAGAAATTTAAAATGAATGAAATGAGATTGCCATCTGCATTAGATCCATAAAAACCAAGCAGATGCAAAGTCACCTTAACAAGTAGCTCCCAAGATAGTTAACTAATATCTGCTTGAGAATATTAACATATCTAGAGAAAAAAGAATTTGTCAACCAGAAGGGGAATAGGAAGAAGAAAAAAAGCAAAAGGAGTAAATTTTGTCAAACGTCTTCCAAACACAGTCCAGGAGATGGGAGTCCAAAGTGTGTACTCTAACAATACAGGCCACTGGAAAGGCTTTCCCTACAGTGAAAAGAGGACCTTATGCCCTCTACCTGCAACCCTAATATTCTCTGCTCAAATCCCAAACTCATAAAGTAGCAATGAGCAACATTTGGATTATAATTTCACTCCCCACTTAAATTTGCCTGCAAAGGAAAGAATGTGCTAAGCATGCCAATATGAGTATTCCATACGTATCCATGAGTATCTATTACAGCATGCAGATATATACGTGTTCACACAGCACATGTGCATGCATTTGTGTGCCTATTCTCCAGCCTTCTGTCAGTAAACACACTGAAGGAGCCCATGAAGGACGGATCTCTTGCAAAGACATACTGATTAAAAATTAGATTTCTAAGCATACTAAGACCAGAGGCAGAACCTGAACTATGGTTACGTTAAGATAATAAACATCATTCTGCACATGAACTTTGTGCTCCTTAATGTTAGGGTTATAGCTTCTACTTCATCTGTAATACCTACAGTACCTAACAGAATGTCATGTGTATCAAAGAAACTCAACTGCCTGTTAAGTTGCTAGATTCTAAGATAATTAAAAGTTGCATCGAACTTGGAAAATGAAAATAACCAGAACTCCAATGCCTATGCCAAATGCACAGCTTGAATGTAAGAACCTAAAAATTTTTAAAACATCTTTTTTTAATCAAATCAGTACACTATTGTATAATGTTTCATGAACATCTACAAGTTACTCTATATATAATAGGCAAATATTTACTTGTTGGGTATCAACAGATTACTCTGACATATATGTACTTTAGAAATACAATTTGACATTAGTAAAACATTCATCAATACACTCAATACACATCTATGCCATCCATACAAATACCTGAAATTACAAAAAACAATATAACAGGTATTACTTACTATACTATGAAAATATAACAGTAAACCAATCCCTACTGTCCCCCCCCACAAATTTCAATAAACCATACTATTTTGTATTCTTCCACGAGGAAGTTGCAAATTGTCAGTTTCTCATGGATGCTCCCCGCCCCCACTCACACACACACACACACACACACACACACACACACACACACTCCATTAGATCTAATGATCACTGTCCTACACAAAAATGTCTTGTGACTGGTTCTGTTCATAGACGTGGTAAAGCTGCAAAGACCAATGAACAGACATAAGTCTTTTATGTGAAAATATATCTTACAAGGGATACTCATACGGTAAAAAATATAGCTCAACATCTGGCAGAATTTCTGGGTTTATAAAATGTTTACTTGTTAAAATCACTTAGAGTTAATGTACTTTGAAGTTAAATCAATGTTCTAATCTATCAAAAACCAATTCAAACACATATAATGTTGTGCTTCCAATCACCACTCTGAATGAGAGGAAAATCTGAACTATCCCATTGTACTTCCAGAAGCATACCTATTAGCGTACGTACATGTTGACAGAATAAACTTTCCTAATCCACTAAAGAGTGAAATATGTATTACAGGGAGATTAGATACCACAGCACAGAAAACTGAGTGGACTTTCTTTGTACGGCTGTATTGTTCTAGTTAATTGCCTTCTCTATGTCGCCAAACCATGAAAGACAGCAAGAACACAATTTTGTCATTCCATATGTATAAACATACCTATGAGTACATGTCAAAACATGTTTGAAGAGAACAGAAAAGTCGCATTAACTGTTTTGTTCAACATTAACAAAATGTGTCATTTAGTAAAATGAAATTCATATATAACTAAAAATCAAGTGTCTAGTAAATATAAAATATTCTACCATACCAGTCTCTATATTTTATTTTAAATTTTTTTAAGTTTATCTACTTATTTTGAGAGATGGGGCACACAAGTGTGAGCATCAGCAAGGGAGGGGCAGAGATAAAGAGGAAGAGACAGAACACCAAGCAGGCTCCATGATGTCAGCATAGAGCCCAACACAGGTCTTGTCGCAGGGCTGGATCCCACAAACCATGGGACAGTGAGCCGAGCTGAAACCAAGAGGCTGGACACCCAACCAACTAAGCCACCCAGGCGCCCCTTTGTAAGTTATTTTAAATCCTCTACAGAATTTAAATCTGTAAATCCTCAAAATATGTCATGAGATACAATTTAAAATTGGCTAATTATTATTTATATATGTAAACAGTGATGAAGGGAAAAAATAAATACTCTCCACATATATATTTGATTAGTTAACCATCTAAGTTGATACTGAATAATGAAACTTTTACCCAAAATAACACAAAACACCAAAAACAGACAATGCAGTTAAGCAAGAGTGGCCCATTAGAATACCAGAAAAGCAATTACATGGAAATAAATATAGGTCCTTAAGAGCATGAATAAAGAGGGGCACCTGGGTGGCTCAGTCAGGTAAGCAACCAACTTCAGCACAGATCATGATCTCCCAGTTCGTGGGTTTGAGCCCGGCGTCAAGCTCTGCGCTGACAGCTCAGAGCCTGGAGCCTGCTTTGGATTCTGTGCATCCCTCCCTCTCTCTGCCCCTCCCCCACTCATGCTCCATCTCTCTTCTCTCTCTGAAAAAAATGTTAAAAAAATTTGTAAGTGCATGAATAAAGAGAAAATTATAACTTTAAGGGAAGAATTTTTTTAATTCAACAATGATACAACATAGTTGCCTCCAAATTAGTTTACCTTTCATTGTTTTCAAGTTTCTCTAATTCAACTGCAAGGTATTTTAATTACAATATTTTCCAGGTAAGCTTTTTTCTTTTTTAATGTTTATAGTTGAGAGAGAGAGAGAGAGAGACAGTGCATTGGGGCTTGGGGGGGGGGAGCGGGGGGGGGGGGGGGGAGCGGGGGGGGGGGGAGGGGGGGGAGGGAATGACAGAGAGAGACAAGACAGAATCAGAAGGAAGCTCCAGGCTCTGAACGCTCAGCACAGAATCTGATGCAGGGCTCGAACTCATGAACCACGAGATCAAGACCCGAGCCGAACTTGGATGCCTAACCAACTGCCACCCAGGCGCCCCTGCCAGGTAAACTTTAAAACAAGCTCATGTTTCCAAATGTGCCATGCAAGATTTGAACATGGTATTTATTTAAAACTTAACTGGACCAGTTAGTTTGGATTTGAGATCATACAATAATTTTTAATTTTAAGCACTGTTGGCTGTTTCTCTAGTTACAACAGAATGTCTAGGAAGACAAATTTTCTCAGTAATGTTTTTTTCCCTTTCCTTTTGAGGTATTTATAAAACCCAAAACAATTATTTCTATATACCTAATTCCACCCTCCAGGGCATGAAGTGTCTCTCTTATCATACAGAACACCTAGAATACTTTTAAACTCAATGATAATTAAGAAACATCAAAGTCAAACCAGTGTATCTCAAAGGTAACTAAGACTCATCTTTTGGCTATCAAATGACATATTTCTTATTCCCTGAAGTACCGCCAAGAGTTCTTTACCCATACAACAAATGCACTTTCTTAATGTAGCCTTTACTCTTCTGCAAATCAAATAAATCTGAGTTTCATAAGTAGACTGCTGGGTGCCTGGGTGGCTCAGCTGGTTAAGCATCCAACTTTGACTCAGGTCATGATCTCACAGGTGGGTGAGTTGGAGCCCCGCATCAGTCTTGCTGCTGTCAGCATGGAGCCTGCTTTGGATCCTCTGTCCCTCCCTCTCTGCCCCTCCCCTGCTCATGCTCTCTCTCTCTCAAAAATAAACACTATGAAAAAAATACAAATAAATAAAAGTAAACTGTTAAGGGCAACAAAAGAAAGAACAAATGGGAATACATCAAACTTAAAAACTTCTGTAAAGGGGCGCCTGGGTGGCTCAGTCGGTTACACGTCCGACTTCAGCTCAGGTCACGATCTCATGGTCCGTGAGCTCGAGCCCCGCGTCGGGCTCTGGGCTAATGGCTCAGAGCCTGGAGCCTGCTTCCGATTCTGTGTCTCTCTCTCTCTCTGCCCCTCCCCCCTTCATGCTCTGTCTCTCTCTGTCTCAATAAAATAAACGTTAAAAAAAAATTTTTTTTTTTTTAAACTTCTGTGAAGGAAGTAATCAACAGAGTGAAAAAACAACATACTGAATGGACGAAAATATGTACAAACCTTATTTCTGACAAGGGATTAATATCCAGAATATATAAAGAACTCCTAAAATTCAACAACAAAAACTAATAATCCAATAAAAATGGGCAAAGGACTTGAATAGACATTTCTCCAAAAAATATATACAAATGGCCAAGAAGCCTATGAAATGATGCTCAACAACACCAATGGCCAGGGAAATACAAATCAAAACCACTAAGAGATATCACCTCATACTTTTAAAAAGGCCCCTGTCAGGGGCACCTGCCTGGGTGGCTTAGTCAGTTAAGTGTCCAACTTATGGTTTCAGTTCAGGTCATGATCTCACAGTTCATGGGTTTGAGCCCCACATTGGGCTCCACACTAACAGTGCAGAGCCTGCTTGGGATTCTCTCTCTCTCTCTCTCTCTCTCTCTCTCTCTCTCTGTCCCTCCCCCATCCTTTCTCTCAAAATAAATAAGCTTAAAAAACTTTTTTAAGTGGTAAACATGTTTTTTAAAAAAGTCCCTATTAAGGGGCACCTGGGTGGCTCAATCAGTTAAGTGTCAGACTTCGGCTCAGGTCATGATCTCACAGTTCATGAGCTCAAGCCCCACGTTGGGCTCTGTGCTGACCACTCAGAGCCTGGAGCCTGCTTCAGATTCTGTGTCTCCTTCTCTCTCTGCCGCTCCCCTACTTGTACTCTCTCTCTCTCTCAAAAATAAACGTAAAAAAAATTTTTTTAAGGCCCTTTTAAAAAAATAACAAGTGTTGGCAAAAATGTGGAAAAATTGGACCTTTTGTATACTGTTGGTGAGAAGATAAAATGGGGCAGAAGCTATGGGAAATAGTATGGAGGTTCTTCAAAAAATTAAAAACAATTACTATATGATCCAGCAACTCCATTTCTAGATATATACCCAAAAGAAGTGAAAGCACATCCATGTTCACTGCACATTGCTCACATCAGCCAAGAGGTAGACTCAACCTAAATGTCCATCTACAGGTGAACAAGTAAAGAAAATGTGGTAAATAGACACGATGAAATACTATCAAATCTTAAAAAAGAAAATCCTGTCATGTGCTGTAACATTGGATGAACCTCGAGGACATTATGATAAATAAGACAGTTACAGAAAGACAAATACTCCATTATTCTACTTATATGAAGTATTTAAAGTAGCGAAACTCTTAGAGAATAAAATGGTGGTTGCCAGGGGTTGTGAAGAGGGGGGAAAAGGGAGTTGTTCTTCAATAGATATAGTTTCAGTTTCACAAGATGACCAAGTTCTAAAAATCTACTGAACAACAAGGTACAGTTAACAATACTGTCTGTACCATACACTTAACAATGTTTAAGTTGTTCAATTTTATATTGTGTGTTCACCACAATAGAAAAATTTAAATGAACTGCTAAAGACCTGAGAATAGTGAAACAATCTTGAAAAGGGACAAAATCGGAAGACACATTTCTCAGTGGCAAACTTAATGCAAAGCTACAGTTAATTTTGACAGTGTGGTACTTGCAAAGATAGACCTACTAATCAATGGAGAGTCTAGACATAAACCCTTACATATATAGTCAAATAATTTTCCACAAATGCACCATGATAATTCAATCGGTTAAGAATTCTCTTTTCAACAAATGGTGCTGGGAACAACTGGCTATCCATATTCAACTGGATCCCTACTTCACATAATACACAAAAGTTAACTCAAATCAAAGACCTAAATGTAAGAGCTCAAACTAGAAGATTCTTAGAAGAAAACAGGGGTAAATCTTCATGAGCCTGGGTTAGACAGTGGTTCCTTAGCACATTAAAAACACAAATGACAAAATAAAAAATAAGTTGGACTTCATCAAAATTTAAAGTACTTTAAAGTACAGTGCTTTCTGGACTTCAGGTGCCTGGGTGGCCCAGATGGGTAGGCACCCGACTCTTGATCTTGGTTCAGGTCATGATCTTCCCCAGTTTGTGGGTTTGAGCCCCATGTCAAGCTGTGTGCTGATGGTGCCCAGCCCGCTTGGGATTCTGTCTCCCCTTCTCTCTGCCCTTCCTCTGCTTACGTGAGCACATTCTCTCCCTCTCTCTCTCTCTCTCTCTCTTTCTCTCTCTCAAAATAATAACTAAAAAAAAAATTTTTAAGCTTCTGTGCTTCAAAGGACACCCTCAAAAAAGTAAGAAAGACAACCCACAGAAAGGCAAAATACTTGCAAATACTACATCTCCTAGAGGATTTGTGTCCAGAATATAGTGTCCAGAATATATAAACAGCTCTTACAACTCAACAATGAAAAGACAACCTAAATGAAAAATAGGTAAAGGATATTACAGACATTTCTTGTTACACAGAACTCTACAAATGGCCAGTAAGCACATGAAAAGACACCCAACTTCATTAGCCATCAGGAAAATGCAAATCAAAACCATTTCACACCCACCAGGATGGTTAAAATTAAAAGACAATAGCAAGTTTGGAAAGATGTGAAGAGATTAAAAAACTCATACAGTGTTGGTAGAAATGTAGAAAGGTGCAGCTTCCTTGAAAACTTTGAGGAACTTTTGCAGTTCCTCAAAAGTTAAAGATAGAGTTGCCATATGACGTAGCAATTCCACTCCTAGGTACATATCCAACAGAAATGAAAACATTTGTACACAAATGTTTACAGCAGCAGTATTCATAATAATTAAAGGTGCAAACAACCCGAATGTCCATCACTGGATGAATGGATAAATAAAAGATGCTATATCCATAAAATATTAATTGTACGTTTTTAACAAGTAAATTTAGTATATTACATGCCAACAGAGCTATTAAAAACAGTATACTGCTATGATTATATAGTCCTATCACATAAAATATTAAATATTCCAATTAAAAAATAACTTAGAAATTATCAAACTCGCTTGTTTTACAAATGATGAAATAGAGGCTCTCAAACCTGGGTGGGAAAGAATGGGGCCTGTTCTCAGTCTGGAGTAGATAATGATGTGCTGCTTCTTGCACTAAGATACTGACTGGATGAATACTAGATGGAGGGTTCCTATAGATAGCAGCTACTGCCGTGTATTCTTTTTCCCTTTAATTATCATATAACTCTGGCCTACTTCTAGGGGTGTATTTTTGTTGTACCCTTACAAGTCCCTCTTTCCTCTTCTACTTCACCCAACACAAACTATAATAAATGGAAACAGGATAGTTAGAAGGGGAAAGTTAACATACCCTTGCCTTGTCTGTGGGAAGGCCACCAGTTCACCTCAGAGAATCAAGACAGATTCATCTCAGTATCATGTATACAGAATTTCCACCCAATGGCCAAGAGACTGGAACATGCCCTGGCTGGGCACACGGCTGTCAATTATTGAATATATTTTTTCCTGGAAGAAAGCATCTCATCTAAGGGAAGGACTGTGAAAAATGGCTCATCTCTCTTCCCTGAAACAAGGACAACTAAGCCAATTATACATTCACAAGACACCATGAAAAACTTACCAGAGAAAGCTTCAAATACAACTATTAAAAGGTTAACCTTGGCTAAAAAAGGTAGGGTAAAGTAAAAACTATAAATAACTTTACAGAGATTTGCTAATAAATTATTAATATATTTGCAAAGGTATTGGAGGGCCCCAAAGAGTTTGGTAAACTGACAAAAATCATTGAAATGAGAAAAACAAAATTGTTTTATTCATCTCTGGTAACACAGGTTTTCCCTGTTCAAAAAAAATGAACTTTTAAAGAGAGATGAGGTATGACAATTATTTTCTATTTAAATGTTTTGAAAATTCTTAAAAATAATTCTATGAATCTTCTAAAATGTTAAAGTAGTATTTTCCCAATGCAAAATCTGCAAATATTTGTCTTATGACCTGAAAATGATCTGATACTCATCCTGGTTTTCCTTTACATTGAGGCAACAAAGTAAATACATTTTTTAAAAAATCAAGTGATAACACCAGGCTATGCCAGAGGGAAATCAAAGGGGGGAAATAGCAGCATAGGAAAATTAGTAGACTATATTACTTTTATACAGATTTTAAAACATATATATCCATTAATTATCAATTTTTTCTAGATACATAATAAGATAAATTGCTAATAGACCCATTCATATACACAATTCAGTCAGTATAAAAAACGTTTAATTACAATATACTAGTCACCAGAAATACCACTTTTATCCTCTGAAAGATTAAAAAATGAAAATAACACTTTTCATTGCTGTCAAACGTATTCAATTTTCCCCTCAAATGAAGTTTAGATGAAAACAATGTGAGTGACAAGCTCCAGCACAGGCAAATCTTGGCAGCCCTCAACTCTGTCTATCTCCTTGGCCTGTTAAGCAAAATTCCTTCACAAACTGTTGGTCTTTGCAATAACTCCTACAAAGCTCATTACTGCCAGCATCAGCCTATCCCCCATGTTGTGCATTTATCCCTGGGATGCATATCAACATGTGGCACATGTCCTTGACATGCACAGAAGAGCTGCACCCCAGGACAGCAGCACGCACGACAATAGTGTCGACTCTTACTTCTTTATGGTTGCTGGGATGTAACCGAGAAATCTAATAACTGTGACAGTGGGGCCTTTCGGTTTTTCCTTGCATTTCTAGACAGTGAAGCTGCACAGACACTAATGAAAGGTTAAATGAATAGGAATAGTTGACAAGAGGTACAATAAAGAAGGAGCTTGGTAATCCACAGACACTGAGCAGAGATCCTTGGTTCAAGCAGAGAAAGGACAGCACATCGTCGAGTCACAATATTTAAAACAGCTTGCTATACACAGAGGCTTTTGTGTCTGGGTACACGTCTGGCTTTGGACTAAAAAAAAAAAAAAGGGATACTGAAAAGGAATTTCAGCATGGGGCACTTTGGCAAATGTAAGGTCATAATAAGAGAAAAATGTTTTGTGTGGGTTGTTACATCTTTGTACTGAACACAAAAAAGCTGGGACTATGAACTCATGAACCACAAGTTCCAAGACAATACTGTACATTTTGACAACTATTAAATACTGTATCTAAAGGGCTGGTTTGATGTGATTCCCACTGGTAAGATATACATGCAATGACTCATATAGCTGTTTCACATTCGGCCTTCCTTGTGGAAGAATTCCTGATACTCATCTTAGAGTTTTGCAGTCAATTTCTAGTTTTCAGTGAACATGATTTGTTACAAATATCACTAGAACTCTCAAGCCATCTTCCACTCATTGCAAAACTTCCCAGCAGCCTACTGTAAGGAAACTGAATTTATCATGCTAGCAAAGTTGAAGTACAAGGCAAACTTTTTGTAATTTCAAGTGACTACAATAGTGAAATGCCCTCAACTAACATTCTTAATTATTAAATTTATTTATTTTAGTTTAGTGCTCTTCTCACTACACCTTAAGGGAAGGTTATATACCTTAGGGAACTGATTTTAAATTATAATAGCAAAACTATATCTAAATTACTAAGAAAAAAAATGTTCCAGAATGTCAAGGGAAACATACAGTAAAAAACAAAAAAATATTTTGACGTTAGGTACTGATTTTTTTTCAAAGAAAAAACTTACGACTCTGCTATGGCATGAACCTTAAAAAATGATTATCTGTAAAATCATCCTATGCATATGCATGAGTTGAATATAGGTTCACAATAAATGGTAAAAGCGTACTGAGAACATGTTTTAAAACAAGGCAGCCTCTTTGAACAGCCAAATTAAATTACAGCTGAACTCTTGAGTGTACTGAGGGATCTAATAAGCAACAAATAAAGACTTTTATTGGCTAGCAACATAATGAGAGTTACTGTGTGAAAGATGAAAAAAAGACAAATCTGGGTAGTTTATCTCATTGGATTATACTATTTACTTAAATGGTAAATAAGTTTGTCCAAAGTAATGCTACTAAAAACTAGTATGTAAATATTAAAGAGCAATTATGATCAATGACTCTTTAATGTAAACATATTGCAAATTCCAGTGGAAAGACTGATAAACAAATGTGAAATTAAACAACAAATATTGAATTTAATACCACTTAAGTTCTATTTCTTTAAATTTAACTTACTTACTGATTCGTAATATATCAACGTTATAAATGGTTTACTATTTTATGCTTATAAACGAAGCATTTATTGTAAAGGAATTTTCTCTCTGGAGTACGGCAGTTGTATGTAGAACTCCTTCAAAACCATTATTTACAGAAAGGAGGTTGTCCTTAATGAACTGAAAGAAGGTATTCCCCTCCTCAGTGATTTGGTAGGAAGTTACTTTTAATAGAACTTTGAAGAGTGGCCTCCTTACAGAAGTCCCTCAGTTGGCGAAATAGACAGTATTCAGCAAACCAAATCCTATTTAAAGCGTATTTGGTCGCATTTTGCTTGATCTTCAAATCACTTCAAATCACATAAAAGGTAGAGAACCCTAGAATCCTTAGCTGACTACTTAACTATTCTTGTAGAAAGTTCTGGTGCTTTTGTCACAGCTTAAAAAAAAAAAAAAAACAAACAAAAAACCAATAGCACCTCCAAGCCTAAACATTAAGCCAGTATTTATTATCTACTCTTTTTCTACAACATTCTGACTGCCAGAGTGATTTCTGTTAACCTTAAGTATATCTAATAAAATCATAAGGCTCCCTCTAGCTCTTCAGAGAGGAGTTTACTAACCAATGATCCTATGTAATTCCCATCCAACAGAAAAGATTTTAGGAGGCTCCCTCCTCTTCCACAAGAAATGTTTTCAACTGTTTCTTGCAAGGGTGTAGATGGTATATGAGACCATCTGCAGGGGAATTCACAAAGCACTGCTCCTTACAGCCACATTAATTTCATCTATTAATTGCTTCCAACCTAAGCTTTGTATGGAAAATTCTAGAGTAAAACTTTAACCTGTTTAAACTACATATACATTCCCAACTTAGATTTACCAAGCTAGTTAAAATTAATTTTCATCTCAAAAAACAAATAACATATATGAATATCTACAGAAATCCAAACTTGTGATCTGGTCTCAGTTCTAAAAACCTACATTTAAATGCAGAATCTTGACTTTAAAAAAAAAAAAATGTACTGACATCGTATCTCTGGAGTTTACGTAAAATAAAAGATGCTGATGGTAACTGCAGAAAACATTTCCACGTACCCAAGTATTTACACACAACACTGGTAATGACTTTCTTAATTGTTTAATCTTTTCTGCGTTTCAGTATTGGATATTTTAGGGTGGCAGTTATTTAGAAGACTATAAATAATACAGACGAAGTACACCATTGATATTTAGCCTATCTTACGATATTCATAAAAGCCACAGTCAACAGGCAAATCATTTCAAACAAGTGAATATGAAAAGTGCTAAATTGAAAAAAAAAAAAAAAACGCTAAAACGAACTCCACACACTCACAAAGGTCATCTTTCACATACTTCTGGAATATTTAAAATGGTGCTGAACCTTAAGTATAAAATGAAAAATAAAGGGAACCACGAACTTCAAGTCATCACCTATTCTGGTCTCCCTTAATATAAGAAATATTCCCAGGAACAACAAAAAGAATAGCTCCTTCCACCCCCAACCCCCGCCCCTTTTTGAGCCAGTGTCCAATTTCTTCTTTTCTGAACAGCTGTATTATCCAACTTAAGTTGCTCTGCTAATTTCAGTCCCACAAGGACTAACTTGGAAGGCAAAAAAATACAAGAAAAGATCAATTTGCTGGGAAAGATCAAATGAGAAAACTGTGGGGACAGCACCAGGTCAGCGTGTGGAGAACTAAGCAGACCTGTTCTTCATTAACTGTGGCTCTCTGGGGATGTCACACACTACCTGTCCGTGGGCTTTATTGAACCGCCTAACCCGCCTCTCTGTTCCATTCTTCTGGGCCCAAGTGAATCATATCCTGCTGCTGACAAGTTAGCAGGGGACTGCGGCTGCAACATGAAAGTACTTTTCTTTCTTGTCTAAATCAGGCAGATTTTTGAAAAGACGACACAGCATTGACTCGTGACATGGCAAGATGAAACGAGAGGTCTGGGCCGGTCTTGGAGCTGTGCAGATAAAAGTAATCAAATGACACTCCTGGAATGCAAATTGGCATTCTTGACTGCAGCAATTGCACAACCATGAAACATCCCTGACAGCAAGCAAGATTAGGACAAAATGTTATGTAAAGCACTGAACTCAAAAACTCTCACTTGAAAATTCAAACTGTAACACTTACATTTTAATATAGCAATAGTCAGCTCTGCTTTTGTCTGCTTCTTTTTGTAATCACATATCCCTGCCTGACGGATCTCTCACATTTCAGGTAGAAGAAAAAAGAAAATAGGTATTGGGAATGTATAACTGCTATTAATGTTTCCTCTATATTTATTTTTAAAAAGCACAGGAGGGTGGTTGGTGCTTGTTCAAAGTTCTACATGCAAACAACACTGAACTTCATATTCTCCAGAGGGAAGGAGAGACAGTTTCAGACTTTTCTCACAAGATCCTCAAAGCGAGTTCACATTCAGGTTCAATATTATTTCCCTCAGGTGAAGATACTCTTGTACTTTGGTAGAGTGATTAGCAATCTGGATTTCAAATACTCTGCTCTCCGGGAACAGAAAAAGTAGCTGCAACTAAGAACTTCATTAAGGCTGAACACTTTAAATGAAACAGCTACAAATATAGCATAAAACGCAGATACCCTAGAAAGGTTCGCAAGGGATTCTGAGTGTGTGCGTGTGAGTCCAAACGGTAAAGAAAGGAAGTTCTATTAACTTGTATAAGCTCTCACTATTCTGGAGTATGTCTTCAAATCAGACACACTAAATATTAGCGCCAGGAATAAACTCTTCCAGTTAAAACACGTATGTGTGCGCACAGTGAACATCTGAAAATGCAGGATACGAAGCAGTGGATCACAAATGGGTGTAGGCACTTTCCAAAATGATTAGTATTTGGGAACAGGCGTGTAGACAAACAGCACACAGGCTGGGGTAAAGAAAAATAGGACCTACAACGGGCTTGCACAGTGTTCCCGCGTAAGATGCCACTGGAAGAAAAACTCAAGCACTGAACAGATAGATTTAATACTTTGTTTTGACGCCTCCGCCTAAAACACAGGTTCCAACCATTGCAAGTGTCCACGAAGTACATAAAAAATAATAAGGCAGGCCACTTTCTGCCACTTTAATCCTGGGTACACAGGATTATTTTATGGTGTCTTTCGTACATCAGCTTCACAACAGCTTGACTCTAGGGTAAATGGGAACCACTATAAATCGCACGCTGCTTTCAAAACCACTTTAATTTCTGTCAGCGTTACTGTAACCACAGTCTTGGGCGCACGCTACTTTTGTGTGTGTGTGTGTGTGTGTGTGTGCGCGCGCCTGCATTTGACAGTCGCATCTCCTACACTCCAGTTGTGACTTTGATCACTGAAACAAGAGATGTCACATTAGGGGGAAGGGAAGAGAGAAAAAAAAAAAAAACGCCAACCCGCTATCTCCCTTCTTTTCTACATATTCCATCTACACGCAGAACACAGTATATATCAGATCCCCCGGGGGGGGGGGGGCAACAATAGCAGCACTGGGTGGAAGCAAACTAAAGGGAAGGGAGTGGTCCAACCCCATTGCTAACAAATCACTTCCCCGAAAGCGGACAGAGCGCTCATCACCACGCGAACTCACTGCACGCTGCCTCGCTGCACAGAAGCCGCTTCGAGGAGAGGAGCCGTGCTCGAATCTCGCCTTCCCACCTCGTCCACCACTTGCACTTGGAACTTTTCCTAGCCTCACTACACGGGGGATGTCCTCCAGTTTTATTTTCTTTTTTTTTTTTTTTTTTTTTTTTTTTTCCTTAATTCTGCCCCCCCTCCCCGGGCCCCAAATGCTACCCTGCAGGCAACGTGTAAGTAAAACAATTGGGCGCCTTGAAAACTGCACCTCAAACATCTGTCTCTTTCGGGTTTATTTTCCTGCCCCACGTTTCGCACATTCTTCAGAAAGTCTCCAGGAGCACCTTCCTACGTTTTCTTCATGTACAAAGGGAGGGTTCCCGAACGCGAGGGCGAGGGGAGAGGAAACGCCAAGGTGCCGGGACCCGGCGGCCGCGTCCTCGCGGCGCGGCGCACCAGCGCGCCCAGGCGCCCACGCCCAGCCGCCCGGCCCTCACTCGCGGGCAAGTTTTAAAAGTTACCGTTGTCCAAAACGCTTTCCTCTCCGCCCCGAACTCCCTCCAGCGCTCCATTCATCCCCCGCCTCCCTTCCACCCCGTCCGCCCCAGCCCGTCCCAACTCCCTGGAGCCTCTCGCTCGCCGGCCGCTCACCTTTCCTCGCCCGCCGCGAGAGGGGGCGAACTTCCGAGCCCCTCACTCTCTCCTCACACACATACACCCCTCCCACCCCGGAGCTCTCCTCGCAAACTTGGGCCAAGTTGAGGGGAAATTTCGGGAGCACGGCGGGGGCCGGGTCGGGCTGGGGTTCTCCCCTCCAGCCCGCCCTCCTCAGCGCCCCCCTCCACCTCACGCCGCCGGACCTGAGGAAAACACGGCCCCCGGGCGGCCCCGGGAGCGCGCGGGCGCGGGGCTCGCGTCTGACGAAGTCTAGAATAAAAAGGAAAGGAGGGTGGAAACTTCTTACCATCTCGGCATGCTGGTTGTCAAGTGCAGCCCCCGCCTCTTGGTCTCCTCTTAGCGGCCGCGCCTGGACCAGCCCCTCGGCCGCCTCTCGCTGCTTCTGTCTCGGCCTTTCTTTCCCTCCCCCTCCCGATTTCCTCCGGGCCGCCGCTCTCGCCGCCTCCGCCTCTCCCCGCCCGCCCGCCCGCCCGCGCGCGCCCTCGCCGCGGCCCCTCTGCGCTCAGGTGACTGATTTACACACGCGCCCAGGGTCGCCCTCGCTCTCCAAGCCGGAGCCTGCAGAGTTCCCCGGCTCCACGGGACAAAAAAAAAAAAAAAAAAAAAAGGAACGGACTGTCCCAGGAGGGGGCTGCTGTGGGGGGCGGGGGAGAGACCGGCGGGCGAGGTGACCTGGGGCGGATTTGCAAGCCCCACAAGTTTCTCCTCTCTGCAAAATTGTCGTGACTACAATGTTGCTTCCCTTTTGCAAAATA
Organism: Panthera pardus; assembly: GCF_024362965.1. Classification (NCBI taxonomy): domain Eukaryota; kingdom Metazoa; phylum Chordata; class Mammalia; order Carnivora; family Felidae; genus Panthera; species Panthera pardus. The sequence goes on from NW_026526766.1 coordinate 41,616,819, forward strand.
GAAGTGGGTTAGTTTTGTTGTTGTTTGTCCTCAGATTCTAGGGGTTTCGTGAGGGAGGATGTATATTTCGCCTCCCCACCCCCCCCCACCCCCGCCCTGTTACTGTTCGCGCGGCTCCTGGTGGGGATGGAAAAACAACTTTGGCGCCCCCCGGGGGGTGCGGGCGTGGAGGTGGAGGTGGCTGCCAGCGCCCAGCTGTCAAAGGCAGAAACCCCGAGGAAAGGGCGCGAACTTTATCCCGACTGCAGCAAACCGCGGCGTCGCTTTCCTTTTCGGGCGCTCGCCGGTCTGTGTCCCCTTTGACCAGTTCCTCCTCCCGCACCGCCGCCGCCGCCCCCTCCTCCTTTCCCCCTTCCCCTTTTTCTCTTCCGCCGCGGCGGCCCCGGCGCCCCCTCGCCCCCGCCAACCCAGGTCCTCCGCGCGCCGCCTGACAGAAGGTGAGGGAAGCGGAGGAAAACCCAGGGGACACAAACTCGGGACAGAACGTGCTGGGCGAACAGGCAAAAAAGTTGCGCGCCGCCACGGGGGGAAAGTTACTGGTGGCAGCGTGTTTTGTGCCGGCCCAGACGTCGGCTTGCGGCGAGGGCTTCCTTCCCCTTCCCCTGGTCTGGGCCGCGGGCCTCGGGCTGGAGACGGCCCGGGGAGAGGAAGGGGACCGCCGTCTCCGCGGGGCAAGACCGATCACATCTGTGGGTGACACTCAGCCGGCCCGCGTCGTCCTGTCCCCGAGACGCAAAAACGCACACGCCTGCAGCTGAAGGACATTTCTTCAATGCAAGCAAAACACACTCCCCAGCCGGCCGCAAGAAGGGGGGGGGTGGGGGTGGGGGCGAGTTTAATCACCATCCGCTTTCTAGCGTACGCTTTATGCCAAAAAAACATCTCTGCGTTGTGCAGATTGATCATAGCTGGAGCAAACTTTCTGCTTATCTGACATGGAAAGAAGGCACAGGTTTCGGGCAGATTCTCTGAGCACTCACTAGAAATCGGAATCGTGGAGGACTTTTGGCAGAACAACAGGTTTGAATCATCCCTTCTTCCTTTCTGCCTTCCCCGAAGTAGAGGGGCAGAGAAACTGCTCCATTGCATCCAGAGGTCAGAATTAAATTCCTTTGAAAATATGTAGCCTTGGAAGTACATACTTCTAGGTTCTTTGATGCACAGTCTGGTCTTCAGTTTAATATAAATTTTCACAACAATTAAAAAGAATATTTGGGAGGCATGATGAGAGACTATGGCCCAAGTAGCCACAGCTGTTCTGAAAATGTGATTAGGCTTATTATTCACGTGGATCGCGCTTTTTAACAGTGGGGCCACCGCACCTGCAGTTCTGTGTATTGATTGGGTCCAAATTTCTGACCGTTTTTAGGCCCTTGGAAAGCAGATTTCAACTCATTTCTGTATTTGTGTAATTCTCTGCATCATCTTGTTGTGGAAAGGTCTGTCTGGTAAGGCTTCTACTATATTATTTATAGTAAATACCTTATAGAATTCTAGGCACATGGTTCATCTGGAGGTTTCTAGTGGGAGACAGATTACTTCTCTAGAGCATAAATCAAAGTAAAGACTATCTAATGACTACGCATATATATATATATATATATATATATATATATATATATATATATATATATATATAAATGCATGTTCTCTAAGAAGGCTCATCTTTAAATGATTTGATTAAGGTGTGGAGCATGTTCCCTTATTCTGTAAACATCACTGTAACATCATCCTATAGTTTGTAGAAACTGATTACACAAGGGATAATGACGACCAAATGTGCATTCTGAGCAACTGAGGATCATCACAAGAATTCTCCAGAAATGAGCCAAGTTCCAATGTGTTTTCCTGTATCATGGAGAGACGAGAAAAGCTAGTTGCTAATTTCAGAGTCATTACCCATACAAATCCATTCACACACTTACCGCTTTGGACAACTGACAGACCAGCAATTGCCAAACAATTGTATTCACACAGTGCATTTTTGGCTGTGCACCTACACTGGCCAACAGCAGAAGTTATTCCACATCAAGTAACCTGTAATTTACATTCCCCTGATTGGTTCCAGATCTGTCTGTTTTTGATGTTAGCATACAAACAATTTATGTGAGGCAAGATGTGTCTATTTGGGATCCAGTGCCTTTCTAGAGAGTCCTCATTATAAAGATGTGTTGGGCCCAAAGAGCAGCCCTTGGAGAAGGTGGAAGAATTTACAGAAGCAAAGATACAGAGAACGCCACAGCATCTCCTTTCCTCCAGTGCGTTTGTATGGCAATTGGACTACAACCTAAACTCTTTTGTGACCTGCAAGACTTTAATGATCCATTCGTGCTGGGCTTTTCAACTGTTTTCTTCCGGTTTTTATTCCTCTTGTGACCACACTAAAGTCACACTGGCTTTCTTTCTGTCCACCTTGCCAAGCTCTTTCCTGCTCTTTGCCCTGCCATTCTCTCCACCTGGAATATTCTCCCCTGTTTTCCAATGGTTCCTTCTCATTCATCACATTTCAGCTCTAACTTCACTTCTTTAGATTCTAATTAAAGTAGCTCTTTACCCACTTCCTGAAACACCCCTCACACTTTCTCCCATTACTTATTTTCTTTATGTGCCTTAGAAGTATCTGAAATTGTCTTGTTTATGTGCTTGTTATTTTTATGCAACTAAAACATGAGCTCTGTGAGTGCCAGAGCTGTATTGACCTTGTTCGCTTACATAGCATTGGTCCATATAACGGTGCCAAGCACAAAATAAGCTCTTAGAAATATTGGCAGAATTAAGAAAGAAATGTCAAAATCATTTCCCTATGTTGACGATGACCTTAGGGCCAGACAAGTTCGCTCTAGGAATATGAGGGGGAGAAAAGCATGCCATATCTGTTCTTTTGGGGGTGGAGTAAAAACTGTTGACTTCCTGTACCAGGGGTCTTCAAAGTGTGGTCTGGGGCAACCCTGGGGTCTCCGAGACCCTTTCAGGAGGGCCATGGGGTCAAAACTATTTTTATTATATACTGAGCAATTATTTGCCTTTCTCATTCACATTGTCACAAATGTACAGCAGAATTTCCCAAAGGCAGCCTGATGTGTGATACTCAACAAATTGAATGCAGAAGCAGAAACAAAAAGTTACCTATCTGGTTATATCAGACATTAAAGAGATTTGCCAAAAAAAAAAAAAAAAAGTAGATCAGTGCCACTTTTCTCTATTTTTTGTTCTGGAAAACATAGTTTTCATTTTAAAACATGGGTATGTATTCGTTTTCTAGTGCTGCTGTAACAAATTACCACAAATTTAGTGGCCTAAAACAACACAAATTTATAATTCTAGAGGTCAGAAGTCTGAAATGGGTTTCATCAAGCTACAATCAAGGTGTCTGCAGGCCTGTTTTCCTTTCTGGAGACCCAAGGGGAGAATCCTTTCCCTTACCTTGTCCAGCTTCTAGAGGCCACCCATATTCCTTGGTTCTTGATAGCCTTACATCTCTAAAGCCTATGATAGCTAGACATGCCTCCTTCTTTCACTTATACCTAGCCTTGTGATTATATTGGGCCCATTTAGATAATCCAGCATAGCCTGCCCATCTCAAGATCCATCTCAACATCACCTTAGTCATACCTGAACATATTCATAGGTACCTGGGATTAGGATGTGAACCATTATTAGGAACCTTCATTCCACCTACCACAGTATAGTAATAAATGACTGCCCTATTATTATTATTTTCATTAAATACATTAATAACCATTTAAAATTTTTCAGAGTTTAAATTTGTGATGCAAGAAATACTAATACCTACTGCATAAACCAAAGCTCTTTGCAGTCGTCAATAATTTTTAAGAGGTCATGAAACCAGGGGCACCTGGCTGATTCCATCGGTTAAGCGATTGACTCGATTTCTGCTCAAGTCATGATCTCACGGTTCCTCAGTTTAGACCCTGCATCAGGCACTGCGCTGAGAGCACCGGAGCCTGCTTGGGATTCTTTCTCTCCCTCTCTCCCTGCCCATCCCCACTCTCTCTGTCTCTCCTCATAAATGAAAAACTTTAAAAAAAAAAAAAAAAAAAAAGGTCATGAGACCAAACAGTTGGAGAATCACTGGCCTGCACAATAGCTATTTTCCCTTTTTTCCATGTCTCAAGTTAAACTAGATAGTACTAAACTGATTATGCTTCCCCTGTTTTTTCTGTTGTGATGGCTTTAAGGATGGGCATGTTACTTAGTTCTGGCTAATGAAGGATGAGGGGAAGTCTTTGAGGGCTTGGAGATAAGATGTTTTATTCACTAAAACAAAAAGACTGAAAGAAATAAATTGTCCCCATTCTGCTTTGAATGTTAGGATGTGAGACCTTGGCACCTGAAACAGCTGCATCTGTCTTGTGACCAGGAGGGAGTGCACACACCAGGGATGACAAGGTAGGAAGGTGGAAAGCACGTGAGCTCTTGATGTTGTTTTTGATTTGTTAAATTAACCAACGCCAGGTAGTTTAGGACGTCTTGATACATGTTATAATGAATCCCTTCATCATTTAGGCCACTTTAACATTGCTTTTCCTATTACTTTCAGCTTAAAGCTTCCGAAATAAAAATACATGTCTGAGTCATATTTTCATGCAGGAATTCCTTGCTGTCATTTTCTATCAAATTTATATATTTTTTTCCAAATTCTGAAAAAAATATGTCAAGAAATCAGTAAAATGGGGAAAGTATTATAATTTTCCTGTAAGAATTAAAACCCAACCATCATTACAGAGACATAACTAGTTCAAATGAATGCAAAAGCAGGAAATGCTAACATACAAGTTGAAAGTTACTGGTGACCCTTCAAGAAATGGTTACTGTCTAATCAGTAAATTTGTAGTTGTGGCTACGTTAAAAGTACGTGTTCATGGCCCTATCTGCTGCTAATGACTCATCATTCTTACAAATTAAGTAAATGTAAGTTTATTTGTATAGTATATTCTATACAGATCGTATGAATTTTGTTCCAAGAAATAATCATGTTTTAGAAACCAAATAAGTCCTTAAATTTAAATTTTTCAACATGTGATTTTGTGCAGTGCTGTTAATCTTGATAGGAGATTTGGAATGTTACGTTTTCAAATACTGCCCAATATATTCACAGTGGACTGCAGCTCTTTGTAAATTTATTAACCCCTAAGAAATGCAAAGAGAAGGAAATACAAATATTATTGGAGGTGGGGGATCTGAACTTAAAAAAGAGCAACCCAGTTTCAATGTCAAAACCAAAATTAGGGGACGCCTGGGTGGCTCAGTCAGTTAAGCGGCTGACTTCGGCTCAGGTCATGATCTCGTGGTCCATGAGTTCGAGCCCTGCGTCGGGCTCTGTGCTGACAGCTCAGAGCCTGGAGCCTGTTTCAGATTCTGTATCTCCCTCTCTCTGACCCTCCCCTGTTCATGCTCTGTCTCTCCCTGTCTCAAAAATAAATAAAACGTTAACAAATTTAAAAAAAAACAAAATTAGGGGAGACAAAATATTTTCACCCTTAAAAAATGAGTTTATGTGGAACTACATATGCTAATGTTCAACTTGAAGATGCTTTCAGACTCACGATTAACAATTTGACCAATGTGAGCACAAAATGAAAGAAATTTTTCTATGAGTATAAGCTTAATCGTGAAACACAGGTAAAGACTATCAGGTAAGGCAATTAATATATTCTAAGTTTTAAAATTTCATTTTATCAATGGTAATTGTTGTTCTTGCAATTTTTAATGTCTTTTGCTTGGGATTTATGTTGGTGTGTTTGTTTTTTGATTTTTTTTAGTGTTTTCCATTATTAAATGTCCTTATCAGGTAGAACTAATTTTACATGTTATTTAAATAGATAACCTTCTTAGAAATATATTCATAATACTAATAAGCCATGCATTTATTATTATTTTTTACAGAAAAATTATAACCATATAATAGAAAAAGGATTCACTATTTATGATTATGGTCACTATTATTATTTAATAATATATATAAGTGAAGTGTTACATAAATGCTGAATAACTTATGATTTGGGGAAATCTCAGGAACTTCAGTTCTTATTCCTGAATCCAAAGATTAGTGTCTGTCAGGACTTTAAAAACACAAGATCTATATTTGTCATATATTTTAAAATTGTTCTACCTTAGAATACCTCTTAAATTTTGCATTATTTTGGGGTACCTGGCTGGCTCAGTCAGTTGAGTGTCCAACTTTGGCTTGGGTCATGATCTCACAGTTCTTGGGTTTGAGCCCTGCTTTGGCTCTGTGCTGACAGCTCAAAGCCTGGAGCCTGCTTCAGTTCTGTGCTCCCTCTCTCTGCCCCTCCCCTGCTCACACACACACACACACACACACACACAGACTCTCTCTTTCTCTCTCTCTCTCTCTCTTTCTCTCTCAAAAATAAGTAAACATTAAAAAAATTTTAATTCTACATTATTTTATAGTTATCCATCAATAATTTTGTGGATAAATGCCCCACAAATATTTATCCCAAACTTCATTCTCTTGGACTCTTAGATGCATTTAGTGTTATTGGTCAACTGCTTTCCAGAACTCTCCCCTCTTGTGGTTTCTTTCACATTCTCCTTCATCCTAGCCTCTTCCCACTGCTTCACACACTCACTCCTCCTCACTCGTTCCTTTGCGCAAAAGGTCAAACCTCCCAGCCTTTCTCCTGTCTGCATTGTGGTCATCTTTGGTGTCTGAACCATCCCAACTGCAACATGGTCTTTATAATCATTTTCCCCCAGTTCTACTGCCTTTGCTTATATTGACTACATGGATCTTGTAAGGTAAATGCTCAACAAATAATTTATCTTCACCTCAAACTTAACCTGACTCCGAAACCATCAACAACCCCTCCTTTTTCTGTGTCGTTCTTTCATTCACTCAAGGGCAAACCTTATATTCATCTTTGAATCATTTTTTCCTACCTTCATTTCCCAAATCAAGTCATTTACTAAATAACATAGAAGTTCTTTTGTTTACTCCTCATGTTTGTCCATTCCTGCATCATTCATATGACCACCATTCTTTCAAGTTAACAAATGCAACAGCTTTTTACTTACACTCCTTATGTCCACCCTCCACTCTCATTCTAGTCTATTTGCTGTCAGATTTTAAAGTCTAATTTCTTTAAATTTATTTATTTATTTTGAGAGAAAGTTAGAGAGCTGGGGAGGGGCAGAGAGAGAGGGAGAGAGAGAGAATCCCAAGCAGGCTCCAGCCTGTTAGCGAGGAGTCCAAAGTGCATGGTGCTCAGTCTCACGAACCGTGAGATCATGACCTGAGCCAAAAATTGAGAGTTGGAGGCTTAACCAACTGACCCACCCAGGCGCCCCTCAATTCTATTTTTATTACATGTACCTCCTTTGCATAATAGATGGCTAAAATAAATAACTTCCATTTCACCCGGTTTTCTACTATGTCAAGTCAAATTGTAACGTTTGCTTTGTAAAGCTCACCTTTATTCAACTCTCATACTTAGTACAATGCCTGGTACCTAGTAGTTGATCAATAAATTTGTTTTCAATGAAAGAATGACTTACCACATCTACACTGTGCTTTTTCCTATTTGAACCTGCTGTTCTCATCAAATAGGGATCACCTCAAACATGTGTGATCATCTCTACATGTTTCTTCTTTCTAACTGGATGCATACCTTCCTCTTTACGTATTCACATCTGTGCCAATTTGTTTCCACCAAAGTTCATTTGAAATCATTCAGAAAAAGAGGCACAACTACATTAAGGTCATTTTTGATTATAGTTAAAATTTACTAAGTATGTACCATGTATTAGGTTCTTTATCATTTTCTTTACATATTTATGGAATCTTCCCAACACACTGTAGAGTTAGACATTATCCTTCCTACTGTATGGATGAGAAAGAGGCTTTGCAGCTTTAAATATCTTGCCTAAGGACACACAACATGTAAGTGTTAAAGTGAAGATTGCATCTCAGGTTTATCTTCTAATCCTTAAATACTACCCATCTTTCAAGAATTTGATCAAATGCCACATCCTTCATGGAATCTTCCTTTATTTCTGTGGCTTTCTTACTCTTCTGAACTTTTATAGCATTTATACTATAAATGGAGTATTGATTCATCACCTAATTGCATGCTGTTGTGTATTTATGGTTGTTTTGCATGTGTCTATCTTCTCTCCTTAATGAGAAAGTAAGCTCTTTGAGGGCAGAAACCCTATTGATTACACATTTTTCAACCCCGCACCATCCTTGGTAGAGTGACAAGCACATAAACAAAGAAAAGTGTTTATGAGATAATTTATGAAAACATCTTAGACTGAAATAGTTTCAGATAAAGAGCATATTTCTATAGGAATTAAAGTCCTCTTATCACAGTTCTAATGTTACATGTGCTAATGATTAAGTTTTGACTCCAGTTGTGTCTGATCATCTGGACATTAGGGCCAGGCCACTTTCTGTTTGCTTTATTTTAATTTTTTTAAATGTTTATTATTTTTTTCAATGTTTATTTATTTACTTTTTTTTTTTTTTTTTTTTTTTTTTGAGAGAGACAGAGACAGAATGCAAGTGGGTTAGGGGCAGAGAGAGAGGGAGACACAGAATCTGAAACAGCCCAATGCTGGGTTCGAACTCACGAGCTGTGAGATCATGGCCTGAGCCAAAGTCGGACACTCAACTGACTGAGCCATCCAGGCACCCCAAATGTTTATTTATTTCTGAAGGAGAGAGAGACAGAGTGTGAGCTGGTGAGGAGCAGAGAGAGGGAGACACAGAATCTGAAGGTGGCTTCAGGCTCTGAGCTATCAGCATAGAGCCTGACACGGGGCTTGAACTCATGAGCTGTGAGATCATGACCTGAGCTGAAGTCAGACGCTTAACTGATTGAGCCACCCAGGCGCCTCCTTTTGCTTTATTATGATTGCATAGTGTTTTGATGTATTCACTTGTTGCTTTACTCATGTAGTGTGTCAGCTGCTAAAGTAGGGAAACTCTTTGTTAAAGCCTCATTGCTTCTGAGTTATGTGGATAATTGCCGTGTAATTTGTCAAATAGAACCCCCTCCCCTATGTATCTTTGCTCATCTCCTGTGTTCTCTGTGCTTGTATAGCCAAGTCACCTTCTTCCTACTAAGAAAATATGTATCTCATTTATGTACCACATACTTCTTCCTCCATTCGTATATAATTGTTTAGCGCTTACCCTGAGAATGCTTTAAAAATGTGCCTGATTAAATTTTAAGGCCCTCATTCTTATCCTACACTTACGACTAAAATGTCATAAGCTATTTATCTTCTAATTTGACTTATGTAAGCAAAAGTGTTTATTATTTTGCTGGGCTAATACTATTCAATTATATAAAACTATGACTCAACTTGTCTAGCCTAAAAGAATGCAAGGGTCTCGTTCCATGTACTAAATCTCTACCCAAATTACCAACCAAAGTTAAACACCTTCTGAGTTTGGTTTTGTAGCCAAACAAAACTCACAGGGAGTAATTTACAGAGAAATCCATCAAGTCAACAAGTATGAGACTGATGGCCATTGTGATAAAGTTGAAGAGGTTGAAATGCTGTAGGGCTTTAGGCCAGGTGTAAAAAGGCCGAAGGTTGAGCTTAAAGCATAGTTTACCTAGGGATGGCCCTATTTACCTTCAACTGAGCTACTGCATCTCCTGGGGACCAGAAAATAGGAAGTAACACTTACTGAATATCTACAAAGCACTTTACCCTGATCATCTCACTTTATTTTATCAATAGCCCTGTAAGGTAATTATCATTCACATTTTACAGATAAAGAAATTAAAGCCCAGAAAGATGAAATAACTTTGTGAAGGCCACAGGGCCTTTCTACAAAAGTAGAAAACTCAGAATTATAGCAAAGCTACGAATTCCCATGTCATTGCTTTGTCCACTAATGGACATATGTATTAAATGACCATATGGTCTCATACTCTCTGACTCTTAGCATCACCAACAACTTTGGGGAAGTCCCAATCACTTATTTACATAGATTAATGTGCATGCCAGCCTGTAAACAGGACTGAGGATTTGTATGGCCTTACATCCACTTTACACATAGTTAAGAGTACCGTGTGCTTTTCCAAATGTAGCTTTATATTATGGTTCTCTTTTATTTCTAAATTTATAATGGAGAAATAAAACTTGTATGTATCTGTAGCTTAAAAGTGGTTAACATTCTTCTCACCCGAAGATTTTAGTGCAGTAGGTATTGACAATGTTATTATTTAAGACTTTTTTTTTTTTTTTTGAGAGGTGACCTCTGGTATAACAGGCAAAAGCAATCTGGTGGCTTTGTGTGATTGCTATTCACACTTGGTAATGAATAAATTCCTTTGGCTCTCTTGGAGGAGTCAGAAGGGAGTCATTGGTTTAGTAGAGTTGTGGCCTAAACATACCAAGCCAGCTCATCAGTGCTGCTGATCTCGTGCCCTTCCTCTGGCAAACCATGTGTCGGATGTGGTAGGAAAAAAAATCTCTCTTTCAGCAGCAGAATGTGTGCAAGCTACACCCTGAATTATCCCATGATGACCTTGCATATGCAACACATGCCCTTGTGACCACAAGACCCGACAACTGTAATTTCCTCTGCTTTTCATCAGAGCTCTTCTGCTGCCTGCAGCAGGCACAGCATATAAGGGTACAGCTACTCCTCGAAGCCTCGTATACCTGCCCTCCATACTTTACTACCTGTGTGTAAAAGATTGTCCAATAGGAAGCTGACCGCACTGCTTATACAAACTCTGAGTTCATCTTCCTGGGTGAACTGTGAAGCCTGGCTAATATTTACTTTTACTGTACAGCCAGCTGACATTTGGGGGATATCGCGTAATGCACTTGCTGAAGTCATTCCAAAGATCATTATTAGGCAACTTCTTAGAGCAGTCCATAGGTTAAAGAGGCATTTCCCCCATGACATCATTGATGGGTATTTCATTTACTCAACATATCCATATTTAGCACTTACTAGATGCCAGGCACTGCTCTAGGTGCTGAGGATGAAGCCCTGACCAGAATTAGAAAAGGCTGGTAGTCTCCCTGAACTTACTATCTAGTGGCAGAGATACAATGAAAAAGTTAACAGATGAGAGTTCAAGTGGTGACACATGCTTTAATGACAATGAAATAGGTGCTGTGATCCAGAAAGACTAGGAGTGGGTTGTTGGTTGTGGATAACTGTGATTGTATGGTTTACCTTGGATAGTCAGGTGGTATTCTCTGACCAGGTGATATTCCAGCTAAGATTAGAACAATGATAAACCTTGTAAAGATCAGTGGGAAGTTCCTCCTAGGCACAGGCCCTGAGGCAGGGAAAAGGGTGAGAAAGGAATTTAAAGAAGGTTCCTGTGGTTGGTGTCCTCAGGGAAAGGAAATAGTGGGAAGGGAAAATAGGCTTTAAGTAGGAGAGGCTAGGCAGAGAGAACTCAAGTATTCAGTCAAAACCATTACTGTGAATAAGGAAAGATCCAAAGTTGTTTGTAGTTCTAGATGAGATGAGGTTCACCAGCCAGAGAATCCACTGTTGGATTGGGGCAAGGTAAGGCAGGGGGCATAGGACCTTGGGTACATGGTGGGAATCCTCAGTGATTTTCCTTCTAAGAGTTTATCTAGAGGCCGGATTTTCAAATCCCGGCAAATGCTGATACCAAGTTCCACAAGTGGATCCCTGTCACCTTTGCTTTGTCATTGGTGTTATTTTAAATTCCCAGAGTTTCCTAAGGATTCAAATGATGGCATACTTTTAAAAACATTATATTGGCTTATTATTTCATTTGCATTACACTCAGAGTAAAAGATGGACATGCAAGACTAGATATTACTCATAAATGCAAAGTGGCTTGACATTTAAAATTTTTTTAACGTTTATTTATTTTTGAGAGACAGAGCGAAACAGAGCACAAGTGGGGGAGGGACAGAAAGAGGGGGGTACACAGAATCCAAACAAGGCTCCAGGCTCTGAGCTGTCAGCACAGAGCCCAACACAGGGCTCGAACTTACGGACTGCAAGATCATGACCTGAGCCGAAGTCGGATATTTAACCGACTGAGCCACCCAGGTGCCCCAACTTGACATTTAAAATAAATATCCCCAAGCCCCATTAAGTATTTTCTCACCACATGTTTTCTAAACCACATTCAGAAATGCTCACTCAATCTTACGGGACAATTGGCCCTTAGTCTGACTCTCCAAATGGCTCTCTCAAAGCCTCCTTATGTGCCTTCATCCTCCTAGAGCTAGTGGGTATCCCCTCCAAGGAACATTGTGTGGCCTCATCAGCAAAAAGGCAGCATACCTGTGGTTTGGTACAGAGTGAACTGGGCCAGGAATCTGGGGAGCAAGCCTTTATTCCCATCATTGCCAGTCACTCTGGGATCTCAAGCTAATCAAATCTTCTCTGTACTTTAATTTATACCCATGCAAAATGGAAAACATAATACTGTAATGGTGCTCTAAACACACACAGCCAAATCTGTTGTGAACAAAATGCTTAGGGTATTTCATTTGCTTAAAGCTCAGAGACCTGACCTGGAAACCTCCAGGCACAGAGACTGGAAGCTCTTAGGGAAACCTAACACCAAATAAGATGGGGAGAGTTTTACTCTGTTTTGGATATGGACATTTAGATCTGGTCAATATGTCTTCCTATGGAGGACGGTGATAAATAGGTTGAGGAAAAGCTAACCAAAGGCTAGCTTGCATGAATATCACTTGCAGAAAGACTAAACACTCACGTATTTATCCCATAATATCACATTAAAATGTAGCAGAGTTTGAATTGTTTAAACTCTTTATTAAGTAGCTTAAACTCTGTATTAAGTGGCATATTCTCCCACAATGAAAGGTTTCAGTTCCATTCCAGTTCAAGGCAGTTTATCAAATCCTGACTTTGCATAGGCCATTGTACTCCCACTGAGGGGTAATTATAATGTAGTTGCTTACAACATAGTAGGAAGATAAGCACAGTGAGGTGGGGCAAGAAAAGTGCCATCAACAAAGCCCTAATAAAGACTCATAGGAAGTCTAGGGAGACCTTTCTGGTTGGAGAAATAACTAGGAAATGGTATTTGAAATAGAACTGGAAAGATTCCAATAGGCAGAGGGCACAAATTTCAGGTGGAGGAAAATGAATGTGCAAACAAAGAGTGTGTAAGAAGCAAGAAATACTTGTTTGAGATGGGGGAAGGGCAAGTAGTATATGGTAAGAACAGTGGATCTTAAACCTGGCCCTGAATTAACAACTATTGAATTAACTGGGAAGGTTTAATAAAAACACAGATTTCTGGGCTCCTTCCCAGACCTTATGAATGAGAATTTTTAAGAATGGAGATCTAGATTAGCTTGCTTCCCCCCAACCCTCCACCCCCACCAGTTCTCCAAGTGATTTTAATGTACAACTAGGTTTGAAAATCACTGGAGTAAGTTTTACTGTACTCTGAAGAAACTTGCCATGATTGGCCATGTTGTAGAATGATGTTTTCCAAACTTAATCTTGAAAATCAGTTTAGTGAATCTCATTTCATACTTTCAAAAAAATTCCAAAATATCAGAATACATTTGTATGCTATAAGGATAGGAACTTTTTGTGAAAGATTTGTTTCTGTTGTTTGTGTGTTTGCTTATATATGTTTGTGTTCTAATTCTTTATATAATATTAAATGTAGTTTCTTACCAGTTTCTTCAGTCAAAAAAATAAAAGGTCTGATTATGGAGAAGATTGTATTTATTTTGGTTGGTAATGAGGAGCTATGGAAGCTTTTGAGCTAGGGAACGACATGATCACATTTATACTGCTGATAATTATTTAGGCAACAATCTAAGATGGACTGAAATGAGGAAAATAGGAATGAAAGATTAATTAGAATCTATATCCATTACCAATTTTTAAACATCAGACTGATTAAAATACATATGAATTCTAAAATTATTTATATTTCTAATAAACATAATTAACATTTTTCTTTGGGTTGTTTCTGTTTTGTTTTTTTTTGAGAGAGCAGTGCATGAGCACATGCATGAGCAGTCTACAGGGGCTGATAGAGAGGAAGAGAGAGAATCTTAAGCAGGCTCTACACACAGCATAGAGCCCAATGTGGGCTGATCCCATGACCATGGGATCATGACCTGAGCCTAAATCAAGAGTCAGAGGCTTAATCTACTGAGCCACCCAGGTACCCAACAGTTTCCTTTATTAGGCCAGCAAGCACATCAGGATTGGTCAGGAGTTTCAGTTATTATGATACACCTCATTGTATGAATTCTAGAGGAAAAAAATAAAAGAAGTACCTAGAAATATGTTGTACACAATTCATAAAGTAGGTTTTAGTTTAGGATTAGTCATTATGTTATAGACAAAGGATCTGAATAGACATTTCTTCAAAGGAAATGTACAAATGACCAATAAATACGTGAACATTATGAGTCATCAGGGAAATGTAAATAAAAACCACATTGAACCCATGCTACAACATCAGTGAACCTTGAAGACATTATGCTAAGTGAAATAAGCCAGTCACAAAAGGACAAATGCTATAAGATTCCACTGATATGAGGTACATAGAGTAGTCAAACTCATAGTAACGAAGAGGACAATGGTGGTTGCAGTGGACTGTGGGGAAAGGAAATTGCAGGGTTCCTGTTTAAGAGGTACAGTGTTTAAGTTTTACAACATGAAAGAGGTTCTATAGATGGATGGTGGTGACGGTCCCATGACAGTCTGAATGTACTTAATGCCACTGAACAGTACACTTAAAAATGGTTAAGATGGTATGTTTTATATTATGTGTTTATAGCATTTTAAAATTACATTAAGATACTACTTCACATCCCCTAGACTGGCGATAATCAAAAGACAGATAATAATAGATGTAGAAAACTCAGAACTCTCAACCACTCCTGGTGAAAATGTAAAATTGTGTAGTCACTCTGGAAAACAGTTTGGTAGTTCTTCAAAAAGTTAAACATAGAGTCCATTCCTAGACATGTTATACCCAAGAGAATTGCAAACTTATGTCCACACAAAAACGTGTACAGGAATGTTCATAGCATCGTTCATAATAGCCAGAAAGTGGAAACAACCTAAATGTCTATCAACTGATGAATAGATAAATAAAAGATTTAATGTCCATTGAATAAAATATTATTCAGCCATATGAAGGAATATAGTAGTAACACATGCTACAAAATGGATGTCTTAAAAACATTATGTTAAGTGAAAGAAACAAGACACAAAAAACTATATATTGTATGATTCCATTTACATGATATATCCTGGATAGCTAAATCCATAAAGACAGAAAGTAGAAGTGGTTCCCAGGAGCTGGGGGAAGAGGAAATGGTGATTAAGTACTAAAGAGTATTATTTCTTTTTGGTGTGATGAAAATATTCCAAGACCAGATATTGGCATTGGCTTCACAACCTGTGAATATACTAAAAACTATAAAACAGTACACCTTAAAAGAGTGAATTTTATGACATGTAAATTATATCTCAGTTTAACAATGGAATAGACTTTACCCTAAGTTCATACAAATGGGCATTGGGCACTCTGATTAAGTACACATGTTACCTGAAAACCTGACTTGATCATTTACTAATGGTGTGGTCAAATGGTGTGCTCTAAAACAGATGATGTAACTTCTCTGCGCTATAGTTTCCTCATCTGAAAAATGGAGATAATAATAATGACTATTTATGAAATAGGGAAGAGTTAGGCTTTGTGAAGATTAATGAATAAACCCAAGCAAACTGTTTAGCACAGTATATAGCACATAGAAAGAGCTCAATATTAGCTAGTGTTCTTTTTCTTAAATACTATTTCAGGTAATTTCAGAAGTGCTGAAAAACATGGAACTCCTCTGTTCTTCCTCTTAGCTCCATTACTTTTCAACATTAAATGTTTGTTATTTGTCTATCCCTAGGAGAATGTAAACATTATCAGTGTAGATCTTTAGTTTTGTTCAGTGCTATTCCTGGCACTTAGAAAACAATGCAAGGCCCACAGTAGGTGCTCAATAGATATTTGTGAATATACAGAATAAAAGAAGGCAAGAAAGCAACTGGGGATACCAATATGGAGATGATGTGGGTTTAGTTCCTGTTCAAGTCTGGGACAAGTATGGGTTGCTAATTGTCACCAATTCCAGAGCTGAGACTGGGAGGCTGGAGCCTCATCATTTCATCACAGACTTTGCTATGGACTAAATTGTGTCCTAAAATTCATACTGAAGGCTTAACCTCCAATATGATGGTATTTGTAGATGGACCGCATGGGAGGTAATTAGAGCTAGATGACATCAGGAGGGTGGGGCTCTCCTGCTGGGATTAGTGACTTTATGTGAAGAGGAAGAAAGAAGAGATGTTCTCTCTCTACCTTGTGAAGAGACAGAGAAAAGGCAGCCATCTGCAAGCTAAGAAGAGAGCTCTCACCAATAATTGAATTGGCCAGCACCTTGATCTTAGACTTCAGCCTTCAGAACTTTGAGAAATAAATGTCTGTAATTTAAACCACCCAGTCTGTGGTATTTTTGCCAGACACTAACTTGTTTAATACAGGTTTCCTTTTCTCTATGGAGACCATGGAGTGTGTGTTAGAGGGGGAGATGGTGAACAATGCCTTTTAAACCCTACACTTACTTTCAGAGACAGTATCAAGAAGTGATAAAACCTTTCGTACTCCAGATTTTTCCAGAGAAGAATAGGTATAAATTCAAGGAAACTTTAGAATTTCCATCTTGCCTAGGATTGGCTCTGCTATCTTCCATAGTCTATATTATTTTCCTAGTGCTTAATAATTACAAAATATGAAGCTATTTTAGTGCCATACGTCTGGGTAAATGGACAAGTTAGCGTCTAGCAAAATTTACAACTGCTTCATTGGGCTACTAGAAAACCTGACTTCCAGACCAGATTTTGATCCCTATTTGCTACACAACTCTAGACAAGTTATATAGGACAAACACTTGATTTTCCAGATCATCACCAGCAAAATTAGCATAGTAAAACCTAACCCACTGTTGTTCACATAACTCAGAATATATTATTTTGTTGACTTTAAGGCATAGTAGAAAAGAAAGTTGTAATAATAATTACTAAAGTCAATAATAGCCAAGAGTCACGTGCTCTTTCAAACGAGCCAGCCAGACACCCCCTCATGCACACTCTTCTGATAGAAATATAAATTGATTTAGCTGTTACAGAAGTCAACTTAACAATATTTATCACAAATATAGATGTACATATTTTTCAAACAACTAGGAAATCCTAAATATACTTCCACTTGAGGAAAGTGACCTAGTAATTCATTGTAACTTTGTTTGGAATGGCAAAAGGTAGGAAACAGCGTAAGTGTTCATTCAGTAGGGTACTGATTGAATAAGTATGGTATAGCTATACTGTTGAATATTATGTAGCTCTAAAAAAGAATGAAATACTGAAATGGAATAAGATATAATGAGAAAAAGCAAGGCGAAGAACATCATATATAGTATGCTACCTATAGAAGAAAAAGGGAATCTCTCTTTATATTTGCATGTATATGGATAACATATTCCAGAAGAATGCACAGGAAATTGATGGCACCAATTGCCAGTGAGGGAGAAAAGAGTGAGACAGAGCATTCTGAAAATGATTTAAATTATAAATAAATTGCATGGTCAACTTCATTGTGCAAAGACTTATTTCCTGGGGATCTGTGAATCAAATCTGGTGTTCTAATATAGAAGCAATGTGCAATAACAGAAAATAATATGAGTACATTTATTCTAAATATGGAACACATCTAAATTGCTGTACACTTAACACCTTATTTTCTAGAGTACTATACTATTACTTTGGAACCCATTGTTTTCAGGAGAAGATTCTTTAAAAGTTTAAAGAGGAAAATGTCTTCCAGCTTAAAAAATTTTTTTTGAGTTTATTTTTATTTATTTTGAGAGAGAGATAGAGAGAGCAAGCAGGGGAGGGGCAGAGAGAGGCGGAGACAGAATCCCAAGCAGGCTCCACGCTGTCAGTGCAGAGCTGATGTGGGGCTTGAACTCACGACTGTAAGATCATGACCTGAGCCCAACTCAAGAGTCAGACGCTTAAGCAACTGAGCCACCCAAGCACCCCCCACTGCCCATGCTTAAAATTTTAAAAGCAACTGAAGATAACTGGACTTAAATATTGGGAAACAGAATGTTAATTAGTTCCTCTTTGTGTCCAGAGTTCTATGATTATTTTCCTCTAGCAATTTTTTTAAGTTTGTTTATTTAAGTAATATCTACACCCAACATGGGGCTCGAACTTACCACCCCAAGATCAAGAGTTGCAAGTTTTTCCAACTGAGCCAGCTAGGCCCCCCTTCTAGCAGTTTTTTGAAAAATACATTACAGTACACTATTTTAAAACTGAATATTAAGTCAAATAGAGACCAACTGTTTTCAGAACATTAGACCAGAAGCTTTGAAGAGAAAATTATGGGAGTGTCTGGGTGGCTCAGTGGGTTAAGCATCCAACTCTAAATTTTAGCTCATGTCGTGATCTCATGGTTGTGAGATTGAGTCCTGTGCTGGGCGTGGAGCCTTAAGATTTTCTCTCCCTTTCCCTCTGTCCCTCCCCTGCACTAGCTTGCCCACATAATCTTGCTGTCAAAAAAAAACCCAAAAAACAAAAAACATGTATACAAGTTCTTTAGCACTTGAAGAACTTAAATTGAATATAAGAAAAGGAACTTACACAGACTTCAGGTATGAGAAGAGCTGGGTTTTCAGGTTTTTGTTTTTTGGGGTTTTTTGTGTTTTTTTTTTAAGTTTATTTATTTATTTTGAGAGAGAGCAAGAGAATGCACGTGAGTGGAGGAGGAGCAGAGAGGGAAGGAGAGAGAATCCCAAGCAGGCTCTGCACCGGCAATGCAGAGTCTGATGTGGGGCTCAAACTCACAAACCAAGGAATCATGAGCTGAGCTAAAATCAAAAGTCAGATGCTTCACAGACTGAGCCACCCAGGTTCCCCAAGAGCCGGGTGTTTATATAATCATCCATAACAAAAGAATAGAAGTTTTGAAATGCAAAGATAACCCTTGTAAAAGCCTCATTTATACAAGGCAGGTGTGGTAAATTGCAACATATGGTCTGGATCCCACCCATCCTGGTTTATGCACACCTTTATAATGTGTCTTTGCCTTTCCTTTCATCAAGTCTGTTTCTCCACTCCTGTAAATCCGTGCTGGACTTGTGTCTTACTTTGATCAATAGAGCATAGCAGAAATGATGGTATGTAATTCTGAAGCTATATCTGCAGAAGCCTTGCAGTTTCCTCTTTCACACTCTTGGACCATCACCCTGAGAACACATAAGGAGGCTGGTTTAGCCTACTGGACGATGAGAGGCCACCTGGAAGAGAAACAAGGTACCCAGCCCACAGCCAGCACTAACTGCCATTCATGTGAACGAGGCTATTCCTTCCAACCTAGCTGACCCTTCAGCAGGATGCTTCTCTAGCACGACTAAGCCCAGGTAACAACAGCCAAAGAATAGCCCAGCCAGCCCACAGAATTGTGGGCAATAATAAATCGTTTTATGCCATTAAGTTTAGGGTTGGTTGTTACCGGGAAAGACTAAGTCAATTAGTAAGATACTTTCATTTTTATCTGGCAGAAACTATACCCTGTGCTAGGCAGGTTCCTTGTTTGTTTTACACCATTGCTGGTATCCCTATACTGTGACTGTTATAGTCCACCACACAGACCATAGGCACTTAATAAATACTTGTTAACTAGCCCCAACACACATATTAGCCTTTGGGTATATTTATATTTCTAAATGTACTAATTTACTAATTTGCAAACTGGTGAAAATCAACATAATTATCATCAACAATTTGTATTGCTCTCATATCACAAGTGAAACAATAGAACGTATAATTGGGATATTGCTCCCTGGCTGCGGTGTGTTACAACAACTGTCATAATAATGCTAGTAAGATTATACAGCAAGTTAGCCCTCAAATGTGGGTTAATAAATGAACCAGTGGACTTCTGTAAATGAAACCCTAAGACCATTTTTTTAAATTGCCACTAAAATTGTACTGAGTAGAGTCATAATAAACAGATCAATGAATCTTGGCAATGGACCAGACATCCTTCCACTGATAAACTAATAATCCCTTGCAACTTGTTTACATAGCTGTCTCACTTAATACCAACATCACAAAAAGTGATCCAAAATAACAACAATAAATATGCTGCTCAGGAAGAAAAGCAAAAGCAAATGAAGAAACTAGAAAATGTCAATATAAAATCAGTTATCTCAGTGATAAGGAATTTCACAGATGCTAGGTTACTTTTTCAAGTTGGCTATCATTCTGATAATCAAATCAGAAGACATTTGGCATGCCACCAAATTTTATTCCAATAATGGAACACTGATGTGCTTAACCAACAGAGGCTGCACTATTATCAAGTTCTAAAAACACATCGATCTGAACTGCAAACTATCTATACATAAATTTATTCCAGGAGGCCTTAAGATGCATTGCTATTTTTTTTAATCCTCAAAATCTCAAGATTTTGGACAGGCCTGTGGCATCCAGGGACTTGACACTGGAACAGAGACTAAAATGGAGCGGTCCACATTCAGATTATATACTCAAGATGGTCCTAGTCAAAGGACCCAAAAGAGCACAACTGAAGGTGCAGAAAGAGGGTCAACTCTCCCAGGTAGTTTTCCTCTGTCGCCGAGGTTCAGCTTCAGCCATCCTAAAAAAAAACACTTAATTTCCAGGATTGGCATGGCGTGTAAAGAACAGAGAATGTTAAGAAACTGAATTCATTATGAGTAAACTAGTTACTTGAAGGGTACCGGTTTGCTCAGGACTCACAGAAGTGCTCATCTGGTAGATAAAATTTGTCCCCAGAAAACCGGTGATCAATCACCGCTTACAACTGACTTTAAGGTCCAAGACTGGAAAGACCTGAACCATGAAACCCCTCTAAGGCAGCTGTGGGAAGACCTCAGACCTGCAGGAAAATGCCTGAGTTCTGGTTCTGGTGCTTCTATGTGTCAAGTGTGACAATGGCCAGTAACTGAACCTCCCAGAGCTAGATTTCCAAAATCAGTTTTTAACTACTCCCCTTTACCTCACAACGTATTTCCCATCACCACCCCACAACACACATATTAACCTTCAGGCATATTTCTATTTCTAAATGTACTAACTTAAACTTAAAGAAGTTCTACCTATACAGTGCCTCTCCTTCCTCTCCATGGGGAAGAGTGGCAGCACACACTTGGCTGAATAAATGTGGAGAGATAGAGCCACTTAGCAAAGAAAAGCCAGAAGTGGGAGTATAGAGGGATCTGATTAGAAAAGCTCTCCCTCTCCCCAGCTCCTTTTACATGTCTTACATTTTTGAGTCTTAATATTTGGGAGGCCCTTTTCGGAGCTGAAAGCTACCTTTGACTCCAGAGAATATGGTTTTGTAGTCTTTGAATTTTTAACATTTTTAAAAGAACGAATACACTCTGTGTTAGAAAATATCATAGAATTGTATAATACTGAACATAAGTCATTCTTATCAACCTCACTCCAGCCCCTGTTAATAAGTTGGTGCACATTCCTGACTCTGGAGAAGAACCAGGACAAGAAGCTAGGACCTAACTGACTGAAGCTGACTAGAATCTTTGAAAAAGTGGAGGTAGGGTCCACTTAGTCATTTAAATGCAGTTTCAGGATTAGGAAGCAGGAAAGGATTCTAGATTAAAAACCCTATTTCGTGGGGCACCTGGGTGGCTCAGTTGAAGCATCTGATTTCAGCTCTCACAGATCTCATGGTCCATGGGTTTGAGCCCCGTTTCAGGCTCTGTGCTGACAGCTCACATTCTGTGTCTCCCTCTCTCTGCCCCTCCCCCACTCGTTCTCTCTCTCTCTCTCTCTCTCTCTCTCTCTCAGTAAACTTAAAAAATATTTTTAAACCCATTGCTTAATATATACCGGGCATGGTGGCGGGCAAATCCCTTGAGAAGACGAAATACTCATCCAGTTAAATGAGTATCATGCTCATTAACCCTCATGCAAGTGCCAGTAACTGGAAAATATGTTTTCCTTTTTATTTACCCAAAGTTCCAGCTCAGGCTCCTACCTTTTCCATTAAGTTTTTGTATCCACTTACTGGTGGCTTTTAGCCTGCAGAGAAATGAACATGGTGTTGCCTTATACATGGTGACAGTCAAATAATTATCATATGATTAAATGACAGAAACTCTTCATTGGTATCAACAAATGTAGCTTGAGATGAAACTAATAAAACATCAGATTCAGGGTTAAAAATCTTCAACAGTGCATTGAGTGCATTAAATAGTGAGTCTTACGTCAAGAGAGACATATTTAAAATAGAGGGTACTTAATGATGCTTAGAGGAATTTGTATCTGCTTATTTTACTGTAACAGGAAAATAAAATTCTTCATTAAATGTCTGCTGAGAGATTGTTGAGTGTAGGGAATGTATCTTTTCAGCCTTGTGTCCCTCAGCTCTGAGCACGGTGCCTAGCATGTAATTGGCACTCAATAAATGTTGGTTGAATTATTGAGTGACCAAAGAAAAGCTCCATTGAAATGAATACCTGAGATCAACTGAGAGAAGTTTTGAAATATTATGTGGAATAAAGACTATTTCAGTATTTCAGAACTAAAATATTTTCTGTAATGGTATAAGTTAATTTGGGAAGTATGGTCAGTGAGCAGAAAACAATTAAAAGTAATTATTTTAATTCTCTTTCGGTGAAATACTTTCTTTAAAAAAAATCTGTAACTTACCATTTTATGATTGTGATAGAATTTGTAGAGGAATAAAGAGGAATGATAAAAATGAGCTTTATATATTTTTTGCAAAGTAGTCTATTTAAAAATTAAAACTCAGTTTTGCATTAGAATGCTGTTTAAGTGTTTTAAAATCTCAATTGTCTGCCTTTCTTTTTTAGTGCAAGAATAACTAAACCGGAAAGATTTTTAGCAGGATTTGGTGTCATCACCATCATCTGAACCCCTTTTGGGGAAATATTCACAGAATTAAATTAGGTGTTCTCTGTCTTTGACTCTTAAGCTACAGAGAAATAAAGTTCAGAGACTATAATGTATTTTTTCAGAAAATGTAATTAAATTATATTCTTCTTATACTTTACAGCATTTAGGAATTCTAGCACCATGGCATGAGTGAAATATTTTGGAATGAGAGAAATTTAAACATTTTCTTACATTAATAAATCAGTGCTCAGAATTTAAAATAGTATCTGTTCTTAATTTTCAAGTTACAAAGCACGGAATGCCTACTAAATTCTCTTTCTGAGATGATCACAGGGATACTTGAGTCAAGGTCCATCCCTACTGGAGCCTATTTATTTCACGGGGAAAAAAAACCACACACACAAAAATTGTCATTAAAACCTCAGAGTATAAATCAGCTATTGGGGCTCCTGGGTGGCTCAGTCAGTTAAGTGTCCGACTTTGGATGATCTCATGGTTCATGAGTTCAAGCCCTGTGTCAGGCTCTATGCGGACAGCTCAGAACCTGGAGCCTACTTTGGATTCTGTGTCTCCCTCTCTCTCTCTGCCCCTCCCCCACTCATGCTCTGTCTCTATCAAAAATAAATAAACATTAATTTTTTTAAATAAGTTAATTATTGATGTGAGTAAATAGAGGCTCCTTGCTGTCCTGGAAAGAGAGGTGGCCCAGACACTATTGGAGTTCAAATTTAGATTCTCCTACCAACCAGCTGTGTAACCTTGAGAAAGTTGATATAACCTCTAAAGTACAGGGCTGTCCTCAGGGAAATGGCTTTAAGAACACTGGCTTCCTGAAACTGAAGTTATTAAATTAACTAACAAAGGAAAAGGCTCTAAGAAAAGTAGCTAACACTCATTGAGTGCTATATTACAAGTATCACACTATTGGTAGTTCACTTACTATTCGATATCCATTTTCAGAGGAAGAAATCAAGGCCTAAAGAAGTTGTCTATTGCTTTGAGATCAAACACTTATTCAGTGGCCTGGGTGGGGCTCTTCCAGATCTGTCTGACTCTAGTATGTTCTTAGCCACCACATTTGATTGCCTACAGTTTCCCATCAAGTAAGAGAAATAAGGAGCACACAAATAATAACGCCATAAAATACAGTAAATGCAATAAAAGAGGTCAACAAAGGGAAATGGCAGGTTGGAGGTATTATTTCCATCTAGTGGATCTTCATGACAAGGCTCCTGATAAGAGCTGAGTTCAAACAGGGAAAACGAAAAGATGTGGTAGGTTTGGGAGTCTGAAAAAGTACTTTATGTGCTTGGCAGTCTGGGAGAAGGCCGGCACATTGCCATTCTCAGTGGACCTTGTACCAATTTTCCATCCCTAATGGTGTAAAAAAAAAAAAAAAAAAAAAAAAAAAAAACCTGTTCAAATCAATAACTCAACTTCCGAATTCTGAAGAAATATTCACAATCTAAAAAATTTTAGATTTTTTCCCCTGACAAGCCAGGGGGAAAAAGGGTGCATTGTCATGAGTAGCAGAGGTTTACAATAGCATTAACCCTTAAAAGTAATAATTTTTCCTCACTCCTGATTTGGGATTACTCTAGGTTGACTCCTACTTACATGGCCAGCCCAGCAAAGCCTCCCTGATTCCCTTTCAACTTTTGGTCCTCTGATCCATTTGCTTCATTGCTAAGAGTGATAATGTGCTGGGCGCCTGGGTGGCTCAGTTGGTTAAGTGTCCGACTTCAGCTCAGGTCATGATCTCGCGGTCTGTGAGTTTGAGCCCCGCGTCGGGCTCTGTGCTGACAGCTCAGAGCCTGGAGCCTGTTTCGGATTCTCTGTCTCCCTCTCTCTCTGCCCCTCCCCTGTTCACACTCTGTCTCTCTCTGTCTCAAAAATAAATAAACGTTAAAAAAATTTTTTTCTTTTTAATTTAAAAAAAAAAAAGAGTGATAATGTGCAATATTGGCTCCAGATATTAACTTATCAGTAAGTTGTGGCCTTCCAGGTCAAGGAAGTAATGGAAAATGATTTGCCATCAAGAACCACACATACCAAAACATTCTAAGTTCATCCTCATTTCTTCTAAAAATCCCCCACTATTTGGGGTGCCTGGGTGGCTCAGTTGGTTAAACATTTGACTTGTGATCTCAGTTCAGGCCTGGATATCAGGGTCATGAGTTCAAGCTCTGTGTTTGGCTCTGCACTGGGTATGAAGCCTACTTAAAAAAAATGGACCATACATAATACATACCTTCTTAAAGTATATCATGTAGGCAGCTATATGCCCTGTAATAATATGACCAGCCCTGATAATAAGACAGATTCTACGCACATCTCCCCCCAGCAACACGGTTAATCTATACAACATTTGTGCATTTGTGAAGGTATTTTTCCCCCGCCAGTTATAGCAGATTCTGACATCTAGTCCTCTCTTCTGAAAGGATAAACTCAGCATTGTGTAATTTCAAGAGTGGAACCACTTTGACATTCCCTTTTACTCCATTATCCATTATTGAGAGTAGGGACCTGCTTATTGTTCTGATGTTTTTATGCCCAGGATAATGACTGAGAGAATAGTAGACACTTACTGTATGTTGAATGAATCTGCTTAGCAAGAATTCTCAGACCTATATACCTTTGTGCTTTTTTTACTCTGTATGCAATAACAAAAAATGAGAAAGCCCTGATATCCCTTAGGTCTACTTTATTCAAGTAGATGTGTTTAGCTACAGGCAGTTAAGAAACCAGTTACATGCTGTTATATCTCAATTATCTATGTTTAACTATAGGAGATTGACAAATAAGATACATACAGTTATGTATACCGTTATATGTAAGAGGAAGAGGATACTATAGGTAAAATACTCAGAGAATGCTTAAATCACTTTGTTTTCCATTCCTTCTGCACATAAATTTTTTATTCACTATTTATTTGGTCTGTTTGATGAAAGCTGTCTTAACAATGTTACATATTCATTTTTTCTTAGTGTGGAAGCTTTTTGACTGGGGCAATTAAAGATTACCATCTGTGGCAGAGAAGTGCAATGTCTACTTCCATGACAGAGTTGTCCCTGGATAGTGGCTGCCAGATTAGGGACCACATACATTTCCCAGCTCCTTGCATCTAGATGAAAGTGTGATTCCACCCAAGATGTTTAAGAAGTGGGTGTGAGTTGTGTTGTGTTCTCCATCCTTTCTTTTCCTGTCAATGCATCGGAGACTCAATGCACATAAATCTGAAGCCCTATTAGATAGTAGAGCCACAGTATGGAAGGACCCTTGTCCCAGGGTTACCAGGTAGAGAAAAAGCCAGCTTTCAACCCATTCTGTTATGTGAGCAAGGTATATATTTTGATTGTCTGCAGCCATGGAGTTTATCACCGAGTCTGTGAGCATAGCAGTGAGCATGAATCATGTATGGTCTTTTTCTTCTACCCACTCTCTCGTGAAAGTGCAAGGTAGCAATTCTCACACCTTGTCTAAGGCATACCATTCTTAGTTCTAAGACAGAAAAGAAATATGGAATTAGATGATCTGTGTTCAGGTCCCAGGAGACAAGTGAGAGGACAAGCCTCAATGGTGACAAGATATCCTGGCAGCTAAGGCTGAGGGAGGGAGCCATGAGCCTCAAGGGAAGGAGATTGCTGGAGTGTGGGACAAAAAGGGAGCAGAAGTTGTCTGAGAGAGAAGCTGAATGGTCGCACCGTGATTAAGCCAATATATTTAAGATTCCAGTTCTTAAGGGGAAGATTCCAAAGTGAAAGGGACAGAGTAAAAGCAAGGCTTCAGAATGGCAGGCTGGGAGAGTGTGAGCCTTCCTAGTATGGAAAAGGATGTACTCAAGGCTGTCCAAATGGGCCCAGCCACAGAAGAGCAGGAGAGGGGGCTAGTGGGACATCCTACCTGACAGCCAGCTGGGATATAGAATCCCAGAGACCCAGAGGGTATGGAGCAAGGCCAGTGACTATGGGCCCTGAGCAAAAAATGCCAGGCAGATATGGCCAACTTTTTGTGAGGGTTCTTTAAGAATCTATCATCTGATAATGCATGAAAACACTGGCTGCTGGCTTCAACCTTTGGGAGCAGTCAGCAGAAAATGATTTCTACATGCCCCTGGAGTGAGATCCACAGACATAAAGTTTAAACGGAAGAACTTTATTGGCTTCTAGGAAATGAAGGGTAACTTTCTTCTGGGTACTTATTACAAATATGTAGGTTGGCCCTAGGACCCCAGGCAACAGCTGACACAGATTCCCTGCCAGCTCCAGAAGACCAAGGATCCTGTAGCTGCAGCTGGGTACCAAGAACAAAGTAGAACTGAACCAAAAAGTATTGGCCCAGTTTACTTCATTTATGTCTGCAGTAAAGCTATATGGCTGGAACCTCAAAGAATGAAAGCCCTGAAGACTGAAGTGAGCATTACTGTTTAAAACATTCCTGGGCACCCAGGTGGCTCAGTTGGTTAAGTGTCTGACTTGATTTCAGCTCAGGTCATGAGATAGAGTGCATGTCAGATTCTACGCCCGTGCCGCACACATGGAGGCCACTTGATATTCTCTCTCCCTCTGCCTCTGCCTCTGCCTCTCTCTCTCTCAATAAAGGAGTGCGCTCACTTTCTTTCTCTCTCTCTCAAAAATTAAAACATTCCTATTCCTCTGTTTACATACACATAAATGTGTATTAGCAGCACACTCTGCCATAGATTTGGGAAGATGAAGAACAGTTATCATAGAAGTGTGAACAACCAAAACTAGGCTTTTCTGCCTGGGCTCCAGCTTCCTACTACCTTACCCCAATTCTTTTCCCTTTTCTTACGCAGTATCAGCCCCCTAATAACATATAATTTTATTATGCAAAATAATCAGCTCCTACATCTCAGTTCTCTGCCCTTGCTGTGTATTTGTGCATGCTTTAAGCCTCACCATCCACGTGCTACGTGCTTCACTGAAGGTCTGTCCTGGATTTCATTCTCCCAGCACCAGCTAGCTTCTGCAGAGACAAGGCAGCAGCATAGCTCGTCCTCTTCCTCTAAGGTCACCAGATTTAGCAAATAAAAATACAGGATACCCAGTGAAATCTGAATTCCAGTTAAACAATAAACAATTTTTAGTCGAAGTACATCCCAGGTACCACATGAACATGTATTACACAAAAATGTATTCGTTGTTTATCCAGAATTCAGATTTCACTAGGTATCTTGCATTTTTATCTGGCAACCCTATTTCCCCACTGCCATAAATTAAGCCAGCTTCCTTCATAAATAGAACATGTTATATCGTTTGGGGTTGAAA
Organism: Panthera pardus; assembly: GCF_024362965.1. Classification (NCBI taxonomy): domain Eukaryota; kingdom Metazoa; phylum Chordata; class Mammalia; order Carnivora; family Felidae; genus Panthera; species Panthera pardus. Next base: position 41,645,112 of record NW_026526766.1, read on the forward strand.
TGCTTTTTTTCCTCCCCTTTTATTAAATTTAACACTTAGACCATCTGGCATGCAGTAGGTGTTCAGTAAATATTTGTGAACAAATGACTGAATAACTCCCTTTTAATCTTGGAGGCAGGTTAGAATGGTTGAGCAATTTGTCTTTTTAGTGCTAAGCACTGGGGCAGTGGAGATGGGATGGGGGTTAAAACAGAACTACCTTTTTCCCAATCTGTTTTCTAAAATGTAGTTTAAGGTTAAGCCACTGTCCTATTTTGAATGATGTATTTCCTGATGAAAAAACCATTGGTATGGAGAAGGCCTCTATCGTTTAAAGAAAAACTTGGGGGGTGCCTGGGTGGCTCAGTCGGTTAAGTGGCCGACTTTGGCTCAGGTCATGATCTCACAGCCCATGAGTTCGAGCCCCGCGTCGGGCTCTGTGCTGACAGCTCAGAGCCTGGAGCCTGTTTTGGATTCTGTGTCTCCCTCTCTCTGACCCTCCCCTGTTCATGCTCTGTCTCTCTCTGTCTCAAAAATAAATAAACGTTAAAAAAAATTTTTTTTTAAAAAAAAGAAAAACTTGGAATTAATTTAAAGTCTTACTACATAGGATTTTGGGGGGGGTATTTTAAGTATCTTTTTTTGTTAAGATAAATATATCAGACAAGTCTTTGTCTTAATCTAGAATATGCTTTATAGCTTTGTCAGAAATATTAAATTCTAAATTTTGATCCATATTTTCTTACTTTTCTTTGTGTTATTTAATTTCCAGATGCCAATTACTGTTGGAAGTAAGAAGGAAAGGAGGAAGGTAGGGAGGAAAGAAGGAGATAAATATGGAAACAAAAAAAAGAAAAAGTAAGTACTTTATATTAAATGCTTTTGAGGAAAAAGTTTTCTGAATAGATCCAAAGAACCAACAACAGTGAATTGTCTCATTCCAATTAACATTGAAAAGTTCAGAAATTCAGTTCATGAAAATTCACATCAAACATTTTTTGAGTATCAGCTATTTACAAAGTCTCTGTACTAAGCAGTGTTATATAGGTGAAAGGAATGCATTTTCTTCCAAAAACATTTACTACCTAGTGTTTGTAGGGGTGAGGGAAGGGGAAAAGAGGAGAGTGATGTAGTAGTTCATAAACGTAATTCAAGGTCAAGAAAAATGTGTCATTATAAAGGGAAAAAAATGGGATGTCTGGGTGTCTCAGTTGGTTAAGCGTCTGACTCTTGATTTTGGCTCAGGTCGTGATCTCATGGTTTGTGAGATGGAACCTGGAGTTGGGCTCTGCGCTGACAGCACAGAGCCTGCTTGAGATTCTCTCTCTCCCTCTCTCTCTGCACCTCCCACACGCACATGCACACTCTCTCTCAAAATAAATAAATAAACTTTAGAAAAGGGGGGGATACAGAATGAAGGAGATCATGTTTAGTTGCAAATATCAAGAGAGGATATACCATTTGAATGAATTTTGAGTGGAGTCCAAAGAGAAGGTATTCTAAGACACACAGGGAATGCAGGGGCGGTGCCTGGCTGTCTCAGTCAGCAGAGCATGTGACAGTTGATCTTGAGGTAGTGAATTCGAGCCCCACAGTGGGTGTGGTGCTTACTTAAACACACACACACACACACACACACACACACACACACACAGGGTAGGAAAATCCAAGGCCTTTTTGGGGAAAAGTGTGGACATTTTAGATGGATATCACAATGATAATCCTATAAACTTTTATTTCCTTTCAAAGACTGATGTTAGCAATTTGAGAATGAAGCCAGATTAAAAGACAGATTTGGCCATCCCAGAGTTCTTTTCTAAATGAAGCAGGCTAGGATTACATACATGTGTACCCATATACACTCACTCACACAGCCATACATGACATATTTTAGAAGTGTTTTCCCTCATTGTCAAAAACCGCCGGGCACCACAGTACTTGAATTGCTTTATGCCAGTTCTATCTATGAGCTTGGCCCCTGCAGTGGAGGTTTGATTCACACAGGACCTCTGCAGTTGGGTTCTGGGAACATCTTCCATGTGCTTTTTGTTAAAGAATATGTCAGAATATCAAGAGAACTGAGTTATAATGCTCAGCACTGGAATGCTGAATCTTTAGCTACATATGCCTCCCAGCTACAATTTCAAGTTTTTTTTGCAAAACTAATCCAGGCATTACATTATTGTCAGTGCCTCCCAAAATATTCCTTGCCAATTATTCTGCTTGTTTTCAAAGGTTCTCTTAGTACAGGTATTTCCTGTTTTATTTCAAAATTAATGATAAATGATAGGCTTTTGAAGGTTTAGAGAATGAACTGTGGTCCAAGAAACATTTTTTTTTATTATTGGATAGGCATTGCCTAAACTGTTCCAACAGTTTTCCTCCTCTCGAGTTGAAAAGGTAATTATTTTTTTTCCATAGTCATACATTCTTGAGGACTTAAAGAATATATTTTGAGAAGTTCATTTGCAGACTATATTTTCAAAATCAAAACATCACAATTATTCTTTCACAATGAGTAAAGGTTTCACTTTTACATTTATTTACTTCTGAAGCATTGTCTCTATAATAGCAAACATCCTCATACTTAATCATTTTAATATGGGTTATTGCTTTTTTCCCCCTTAAATTGCCCAAAGACTTAAAAGAGGAGAAACGTTTTTGAATGAACAAGACCCATTTTAGGAAGGATCAGTCCATTTTTTCAACAGCAACATTGCTAGTGTTTTTCAACAGCAACATTGCTCCCTTTCATTTGTTCCTTTCACAAAACGATAGTATTTCAAGAAGTACTAAGATCAGTTAAATAGTCCAGTTTCCATGTTTCCATGTTAAAGGCGACCAGTGCAAAAACTGAAGGGCAAAGAATGTTCTTGGGGTTTAGCATTATGAAAAAGACACGTGCAATTCAAGTGCAAAATTATGGTTTTATTCTTTGCCTGGGTATATCATAAGGAAGAGTTTTTTCCTTTGAATCCTAAAGATATTCTACCTTATCCCAAAAAGAGTGCCTGGAACTCTCTGTCTTCCAAAGCTCTGTGCCTGGCTGGGGCCTCCTCTGACTCTGTACAATATGCTCACGATCCGGATGCTCTTTCTGGCCGTGACTGAATGTGACTGGCACCATTTACCATTCCTGCAAACCTGGGCAGAGAACCAAAAAATCACACCTGGCACTCTGGACCTGTCCAAGGAGGATGAAAACAGGGCACGCTGAACTTCGACTGCCAACACAACCAAGGCTGCCTGGCCCTCCACACATCTTTGTTCTGGTCCTTAAAGATCATAGAGACCCAAGGTCACACCCAAACTTGAAAGAGATCCTCTCTTTTCCTCCTGGCCACCTCTACTACCTCTGAAGATGGAAAGGTGACCTTATGTTTGTAGCACATTTTTAGACCACTAGTTCTGTGTTAGACCTGAAGAAAAGTGTGTGTGTGTGTGTGTGTGTGTGTGTGTGTGTGTGTGTGTGTGTTGGATATCTGCACACACATATCCATTTATACACATATATGTATATTGCAAAAATAAACTTTAAAAATTAAAAGTATTATTTTTAGAATTTCATTGTGATGCTGTGTTCCTTTGGGCAACAATTAGATATTTTAATACATGAGGACATTGATGTCCTTACATTTATTGAAGTTATTGAATTGCTTGTCACAACCTACCTGGTGGGTTGACAGTTATGTTTACATGCTGAGAAGTAGGAGGAAAAGAAGTAATGATTAAGAAGACATTTGAGTGCTACTCTTGCCTCTGGCTGGTTTACTTTGGACATCATAAACCCTTTTTTTTTTCGGGATCTAGTATTTGGGAGTATGCTTGAGAAAACAGAGCTTCAGGAAAAGCTGAGAATGACCTCTCTTTGGCTGACTCACTGTGACTTTAAAGTAATATGTCTTTACAGAACATGGTAAGAGTTCAAAGTTTGCTTTTATTTCTCCCATATTTCTTAGTATAGAAGAAAAGCAAGACTGTAACCCATGTATTTAATTCCTCCCTTTATTTCAATGGAATAAGCACTGTATCCTTTTGTCATAAAAGAAAGTGTGATAAATCGATAAATCACATCGTTCCTTCCCTTATGGTCAATCTTGGGGTTCCTCCAGCCCCTCAAGCTATAGAAGTGGAGTTAAGGTTATTAGGCAGTCTGTCTCCCTTAGCCTGGTTTTCAGGAGCAGTGATAGGAGCACAGAATATTCTGTAATGGCAGGACCATGTCACGGAAAGAACACAGTCTTGGATTAGGAACCTGGACAAGATATTTAACTCTTTAGAGCTTAAGTTGCTTCCAGGAAAATGGTGATAACGTCTGCCTTAGGCTGTCTTCATTATGATTAAATAAAATAAGGTTATAAAACTACTCACATTGTACTTGGCACATAGTTAGTACTCGGAAACTTTCCACAGGTACATGGGTTTAATTAGCAAATAGGTTCTAATCATTCTCAGGCCATTTTCAAAGTGCAAATTCAAAGTGCAAATTTTGTTTTGTCAAATTTCCTCCTCCTGATCTTACCACTAATTACCTTGGGAATTAATGATCAGGGCTTCCTTGCTACTTTCCAGATCCCCAGTCTTTATACATGATAAGTTTCCAAAATTCTGCATTCCCTTTTTTATCATGCAACTCATGACCTTGGTCCCACAAGGCCCCATGGTTCTACTTTCCTGTTTTCTTCCCAGGCTTCTCTGCTGTTGGAACAGGAAGACCAAACAGCTCCCTGAATCACGTTACCTGCTCTGTATCCACTGTACCAGTTCTCTAAACTGGCTGAATATCGGGAACACCTGGGAAGCTGTTTGTATAATAGGTATATGCTGATTCAGATTCAGTATCACACTGGAATTGCGCATGGTGATCTGTCACACATTTAGATGCACTAAATCATCTTGAACTCCGAGATCTAAGAAATACTCATTTTTTTTGTTTCACTTTGTAATTCTTCTAAGGACCCCATTTTCTTCCACTTTACTCTAAGTCACTGTTTGTAATCTTAGTCCTCTTGTTCTGGTGATGAACTAACCCCCTCAGTTTTTCCCTAGAGCTTCCAGTTTGCCAAATCATACTGTTTCTAGCTCTCATGTTCCTCTCTTTTCTACCGGCTCTCTAAACTTGAAGGAACTCTTCATTCTCACCTCCCCTGGATTCTCCCTTCAGTCTTCCCTCCTCACCAGAAGTCCCCTGGGGATTTTTATCCCTGAACTATCCTCAGTGCTGTCACCTTCCCCTCTGCCTTTACGTTCCTGTTGGCCTGGGTTGTTACCATAACATCTTCTCCTGATTTGCCTCCAACTGCATTCAAAACCTAGCAGGAGCTGGTTGCCTACCTGAGCCCCAGCCCTGGACTGATCTTTCCCTCTCTTGTCAGGACTTGCCCCCAGGATGTGGTTACAGAGGGCTTTGCTACTGTCTTGTCCACTGCTGATAGCTAAGGCCTGCCAGGGTTGCTGTGGGATCTGGCTTCTAAGTTCCAGGCCCTGCAAAGTCTGTTAAAGTCTGGCCTCTGGACTGTTAAAGTCTGTTAAAGTCTGGCTGGAGCCAGCCTGCCTGCAAGTGTGGTTCTGTGCAACTGATGTGCAACTCCTTGATAGCATGCAAGGCTGGCGAAAGGCTTGAAGCTGTGACTTGCCGGAGCTAGGAGTGCTTGAGGGAGATGTATGGGAATAAAGGGGGCCAAGGAGGAAAGGCTGGCATGGGGATTACTGTCTCATTTCTTATGACTAGATTGTCACCTCTGTGAGAGTGTCTCCATGATTCTAGCCCTATCTTCTAACCAAACCAAAGCTGACATCTCTACTGCTTACTGGACACCTCACCTCCAACCCCCCTCCCCCATTCCTGCCATCTTGCTTTAGAACAAAACTCATCATCTCTTCTCCAAAACCTCTCCCCTACTCCACATTTCCTTATGTAAGTGAATTTATCTTTGTTCTTCTCACCCAGGCTTGAAAACCTGGACTCATATTGGCTTTCTCTTCTCCTCCCTATATACCAGTCTGTGACCTGTTCCTTTAAATTCCTCATCTGAAAAGTCTCTCTTCCTTTGCATTGATTTATGGGCAGTAAGCCACAAAAATCAATCATACTAATATTCAATAGTTATTATAATAATAATAATTAATATAATATAATCAATACTACATATTAATATTATAATTAATACTATATATTAATATTAACCAATTATTAATATTTTTTAAAAGATTTTATTTTTAAGTAATCTCTACACCCAACGTGGGGCTTGAACCCAGAACCCCGAAAGCAAGAGTCACATGCTCTACCAACAGACAGCCAGGCACCCTACTAACTATTAGTATTAACATATATAATACCTACCTACATGCTGTATGTAATATCATTATACCAGGTTGTGAAAATTCTACTTACTCAAGTCAACCCAACAATGTCAATGAATTCTCATTGCTTAAAAAACTAAAATCAAACCTCTTGATTTCCTTGATTTCATATTCAAAACTCATCATAATTCATTCCTTCCTTGATCACATCTCCATGATCCTCCCACTGTTACTTGAAGGAGAATTGTTGCTTCCACCAATCAAATCTCTTTATTCTCCATTATTCAACAAATGTTGACTAAGCTCTTTGGATAGTACATTCTGTGGGCTCCATTCACTAGACACATTGTAAACATTTCTGCTTCCTGAGTTTGTTCAAATCTACCCCCTGCCTGACCTGCCTTCCCCATCTGGTTTTCATCTCAGGCTGAGGTCAAGCCTCATCTCCTTTTCCAAAGCCTTGCAGGCTGCTCCAGGTCTCTGGTTTCCCTGTGCTCTTGGACTTTTATTTTCTCCAATATTTGTGTTACTCCTTGGTACCTACTTTCTATTCTCCTTCATTTTGTCTTTTTTTTTTAAGTTTATTTATTTTTGAGAGAGAAACAGAGAAAGCAAGTTGGGGGTGGGGGCAGGCAGAGAGGGAAAAAGAGAATCCCGAGCAGGCTGTTGGGATTGCAGAGCCCGACGTGGAGCTCAAACTCACAAACTGTGAGATCATGACCTTAGCTGAAACTGAGTCAGATACTTAACAGACTGAGCTACCTAGACACCTCTATTTTGTTTCTTTATTTAAATAGACTTTCTGTCAATATCTTCTTTACCTGTGTCTAACAAGATGAGAAACTCCTTCAGGTCAATAGTTCTCAAATTTTGGTCCCTGGTCATCAGTATCAATATCACCTAGGAACTTGTTAGAGATGCAAATATTCAGGCCTCTTCCCAGACCTACTGAGACAAAATTCTGCAGAACCACAACTCCAGGTTACGGATTTGAGGATGAGAAAGGTTTGGTCTGCCTCTTTGTTTCCCAAGTATACTGCAAGATATTAGGAATGTTTTTCTTTCTGATGGTATATTTGAAAGCCTTTGGAAAACTGAAGCCTTCCTTGCATTCATATGTAATGGTTTATTTTTACCTTCTTCAAAAATTACTTGAACCAACTTTAAAAGTTGATAAAGTGGAAAAGAGGAGGAGGCAAATATGCTAGCCACAAGAGTTGCTGTTGTTCTCTCATTGTATCTAGAGCTTGCTGGCAGCAAGATAAAAAAAGGGAAGTATAATGTCTTTCTTGTTTCATTTATACCAGAGGAGGTCAAAACTCTATTTCTATAACTTAATTTAAAAAATCCCATATGGAAGCTTCTAGAAGGGTTAACTCAGAGAGTTAAAAGGTAAAACCCAGAGGTTTTATAATATAGGTGGCAATGGCTTTCGCATGACTGGTTTATGTTTATTACCACCCTTACATAAATTGTGCCAATACTTCGTGTGCAACAAAGAGGAGCTATACTAAGCCTGTGCCAAGAACTCACTCTACCATTTCTCACAGTTTTGTGGCTTGAAGGGAAGAGTTAATTTTTCCCAGAGGGCCACCAAGAAAATAATGTAGAGCGTTGTCTTAAAGTGTGGCCCATTCCCAGTGGGCCTTGTTGGAGACAGGAAGGGTGTGAGAGGAGTAAGCACTCATCCATTACCAAAGGAAAGACTAAACATCTAAAGGAGAGCAGTCCTGTGAGCGATCTGCGGCCTGTCTGACTGGCCCCAAGGTCACCTGAAGAAGGTGAGTTTGGATTGGAGCACAGGGTTTCATACCAAGTAGAGGTCTGGGGCCAAATGCAGTGGGACTGGAACAGGGAGACAGAGCATTTAAGAGGGTAGACAAATCCCTCCCCCCACCATGTACTATCTACCATGGGGAACATTTTACAAGAAAAGAGTTTTTACCGTAGGATGGGTTGCTTTTCTTTGTTGCTTGCTAATAAGGACATAATAAGGCTTTTTTGAAATTAGGAACTTAAATCAACACCATTACGTAAATTCAGAGCTGATTTAAGATGGGACTGAGACAGAAGAAAATTTATCTTCACTAAGTCCCTGTTGACTCTGGGTATGGCCTTCTGTGTTCACAATCTAGATCCTGTTCTTCTCAGTTTGGTAACCTTGTGACACACAGACATCATCAGCTGGGGGAAGAGGGGAGCTTAGTTTCTAAGCGCTGAACAAGTCTTGACTATGGAGTGCTCTTACCTGTCTATTATAAGTAATGTGCAAGTAATTTTCCTGCAGATAGCACTATAATGAGTCTCCAAATATTTGATAGAATAAGTAGACAAAATAAGATAGACAGAATTTATAGTCAGAATTCCAGACTCTGTCATTTTCCAGCTGCATGACCTCATAAAATGAGATAATGCATGAAAATGCTTTGAGAACTGAAAGTATTTCTTATACATGATCAGGGAAGTTACCTACTAAAAAAGAAAACCCTCAAATGCAATTCACTCTAAAATAAAGATATGGAGTACTTTGGAGGAATTGATGTGTATTTCTGTTTATGTGCCACACATTCCCAAATTCCTGAACCCCAGCTTTCATGGTATTGCTTACTGAGTGCCTGTACCTGCTAGATGCTACTGTAGGTTAACGACCATTTCACAAATGAGGACATTATAGCACCAAGATGTTAAGTACTTTATCCAGGTCACAGAAAGATGAGGTCATTTTAGACAGGGCTTCCACTAGAAGAGGAGAGAGGAATAATATTAATAACAGTGCAAACACAATAATAATACCAACAACAATAGCACCTGACTGAATTCCTGGTATTTTGGCGCTTTGTCACATATTTTACATGCATTGTGTTGTTTAATGATCCTAAGAACCCTATGGGCTGAGTATTAGTCACTCAGTTTTAAAGTTGAGGAAACTGAAGTTCAGAGTCTTTAAGGAATGTGCCCAAGGATGAATTCAGCTGGGTTTGAAATCCGTCTCTCCTTAAGACCTTGATTTTCATACTGTGCTCTATTGCCTCTCAGAGTAGAGCAGGGATAAAAACCAAATCAATGAATTCATCAGTATCAAATTTCTGAAAAAAGGTTTTCCTAAAATTTAAATAAGTTTAAGTCTTTATCAAAATTTAAGTATTGAAAAGAAAGCGATCTTATACAGTTGTTCCCCTAGAAGTTTCTATAGTGGTTTAGTCTTAATGTTGTATTTAAATGGAATCTAAATGTCCCAAGATCTATAGTTTTAAAAAAAATCACTAACTGTATTTTCTCACCAAAATAATATTTTCTCTAATATAAAAAATAAGTTCATGGGGCACTTGGGTGGCTCACTTGGTTGAGCATCTGACTTCTGCTCAGGTCATGATCTCGAGGTTCTGGAGTTCAAGCCCCGTATCAACCTGTCAGCACACCGCTTCGGATCATCTGTCTCCCTCTCTCTCTGCCCCTCCCCTTCTTGCACTTTCCCTTAAAGTAAATATTTTTCAAAATTAAAAAAATAAAAAATAAGTTCACCTGATTATTTCTTTTTCTGATCCTTTTTTAGTCTCTTCAGGATACTGTATTCATCTTCATATGAAATGATCTAGGTGAAGAAAATAACCGATGTGAGGAAAGGGAATCCTTTTGCTTTCTGGAGTGTGGTTGACCTGATTCCATTGAAGGAACGTATAGAGGATTAAGTCTTTTTTTCCCCCAAATTGTGCTTCATGGTTCCTACCTCCCAACGAGACTAGCAACATAATTGCAGGGCCTAGTGCAAATGGAAAACTAGGGTGCGTTATGCAAAAATTAAGGATTGCCACATAGCAACAGCAGATCACACATGGGCACACAAGGCTCTTGCAAGTGGAGCATCCCTTTGCAACGGCGGGTCACCAGCTCATGATGCCACCTCTGGGTTTACATGCCTTTGTAACTCCAGGAATGCAGCAGTAACAGACTTAGCTTGGTGTAACTAAAGAATACATATCCTTGGTGAGCACAGAGTTCGCACTGTTAAGTTATGCCTGCCTAAGGAGTCCAAGAAGGATAGCTGAAACTTTTGTTGTCAGATTCACTCTAGTCATTTTTTATCTGGAACAAGAGTTTGTATAAGAGTATAATTGTTATAAGTTATTCCTTGTACAAAGCCATTCAAGTGTTTTATTTAAGTCAATAATTATATGGGATATTTTCTAACATAAATGTAGTAAGGTAGAATAACAATATTGATTTTTTTTCCCAAAGAAAGAGTATATTTGGCCTATCATCTTGGTAGCTACCATTTCTTAGTGGACTAGCTAGAATCTGACCTAGAAGGAGACTGTAGGGCCTGGGTGGGACATGATATATAGCACTTACTCTGGGGTTTGTCTCTTCTTCTGTACACTTGATTTACCCCCAGACTATAGTAAAGTAAGGAAGGAAATGGGGGTAAGGTGAAAACACAAGAATAGTACATGTCTTCTATGTGGAATTCTAGTTATTTAAAAAAAATATTAAACATTTGCAATTTTCTAAAGGAGATTTATTCTGAAAAAATAGCTTAGTTAGAACAATTTTATTTTATAAGAAAATTTAAAAGATCCCCAACTTATCTGCTAAGATTTTAATTACTGACAAGTAAAGAATATAAAAAATGTAACCTTGAACTACATCTTCTCCCTTCTCACCTTCCATGTAGATTTTCACTCAGAGCCCTTAAAATAGACAAAGGGAGAAAAAAAAAACAGTCGTAATTTGAAAATACATGGGACCCTGAAAAATAAATAATCAATCTCGCTGATTTAAAGCTTTTAAAGAAAGTGATCAGTTTTCTTTGGGTAAGTCGAGTGGAAGAAGTGAAGAGAAAGAATGTTATAGGAGCACCTATATAGGGGCGTCCATCTTCAGCTCAGGTCATGATCTTGTGGTTTGTGAGTTCGAGCCCCGCATCGGGCTCTGTGCTGGCAGCTTAGAGCCTGGAGCCTGCTTCGGATTCTGTGTCTCCCTCTCTCTCTACCCCTCCCCCACTCGGGCTCTGTCTCTCTGCCTCTCAAAAATAAATAAACATAATTTAAAAAAATAAAAAGAATGCTATAAAACTGTCACCTAGAGAATGATCCCTTCCTTTGCAGTGATTTTTATACCAGGACTCATGGTCCAGTCAGCTTGTTAAATGCCATTTTGGAAAATAGAATAAGGTGCCTTTGAAAGTGTGGAATACGGTCAATTAGCAGTGAGTTAAGCACTATAAGTTTTCAAATTTAGTGAAAGAGTTAGGCACTTTTAGAAATAAGGAAGAAAAGACTGAGTGATGGATTTCTGTGTACAAAGGCATACTGCTCAGGAAAAAGCTAAGAAATCACCCACAGAAAACACAATTTAGGGAGAAAGATTATAAGAAAAATACTAAATATCCTAATGGGTAGAGTGCATGTCTCTACAGGTACCCAATGTAGAAACATTGGCTTGAAGTACTGAACGCAAATTGAGATTGGGTCTTTAAATACAGAGTGAGTTAGGTGATTTGGAAGGACAGTTTCCTGGAATTGCATAACAATGAGGTAAAAGTTGAGTCTTGAGTTACATCGTTAAAATTATATGCCTTTGTAAGTGACTTCATGTTCTGTGGTTGAATGTAACAGTTACTCTCTATATACTCATTCAACAAAACATTCATTGGACATGTACTAGGTGCTGAGCACTAGGCTGGGCTTGGGATATGAAGGTGAATGGGAGTGTAGGGAAGGACATTTGCTCCTCTACCCATCTTAGCTTCTCAGCTGGGGCTCTGTAACAAAAAGATTAATAAGAGAAAAGCATATACATTCATTTAATGTAAGTTTTATGTGACACAGGAGTTCTCATAAAGAAATGAAGACCCAAAGAAATGCAAAGCCTAAGTACCTATATATTAAGTTGGACCAAGAGAGGCAATTGTGGAAAAGTAACTAAAATATATGGAAAGACTAAAGAAAAGGGTATTTTAATAAGGTCTGTTTGTACAGAATTCTCTCTACCTTAGCTCTTCATTTCTGGTGATGAGAATGTGTCTTTCCTCTTGGCATAGGGAAGGCATCTTTCATATAAGATTTTTATCTTTTGCTTTCAGGAAGAAAGGGTAAGTCAATATCTCTCTTGTACCGCTATTTTTCAAGTGTCTTTAGCTTAAAGTAATCCTTATGGTCAAGGGCATATTTTGAGGTGGCAGATTCTGCCCCCTGAAGGGAAAATGACATACAAAGCCGTAATGGAAAGACAGGATGGTAAAATGCTATAGAGTGTCAGCAGGGAACTGAAAGAGAATCCTTACCCAGAATAAGCTATGTGGATGCCTGTGTGAAGGGATGTTATTTGGAAGACTTCAGTTATCATGCTAGGCAGAGCGGTGTGGGATGAGTAGGGGTCGGCCAGGCTGGCAGTAGGTGTGGGTGGTAGTGGAGGTGGTGAGCAGAAGCCAAGTGAAAAGGCACAAAGGTGAGAAACAATGTGTTAGCAGTATGAGCTTAGAACCACAAGCAGTCTACAGCTTTTGGAGGATGGACTGTCAGGTAGACCCTGATGGGATGTGGTCTTTAGAGGGGAAGCAGAGTTGATTGGAGGCATGGAGATATGGAGGCATTTCAAACAAGGATGGGGTTGTGGGGGTGGTCCTGCTGAAGATTTTCATGCTAGAGAGTTCACTTTGGCTGTGCTACTGAGGATAGGTTTGGATAGGACTCATTAGGGGCTGGTACCCAGATGTAGGGAGAGATGGTGAGGGCCTAAAGAAGACAGTGCCAGGGGCACCTAGGTGACTCAGTCGGTTGAGGGTCTGACTCTTGATTTGACTCAGGTCGTAATCTCACAGTTCCTGGGTTTGAGCCCTGCATCCAGCTCTGTGCTGAAGGCATGGGGCCTGCTTGGGATTCTCTCTCTTCTTCTCTCTCTGCCCCTCCCCCACCTCAACATAAATAAATTAAAAGAAAAAAAGAAGACAGTGCCAGTAGGAAGCAAAACTAGCAAGACCTAGTAAAAGTTAGATGTAGGAGCTGGGTGTGGGGAAAAAGAGGATAAAACAGAATATGACCCCCAGGTTTTAAGTTAGGTGACTGGGTATTTATGGTCCCACCAACTAAGTTAACGAATACAGAAAAAGGAACATGTAGGTTTTGGTCAGGGTCCCCACAGGAAACAGGAATCATACTCAGGTTGGGCAATGTGAGGATGGTTTAGTAATTAAGTTACTTACAAAAATATGAGCAGAGTGTAAAGACCCAAAGAATAAACTATCCCCTTGGGACTAATAATAGTGGGGTGGAAGAAGGAATGCTGTGACAAACCCAAAACCTGGAGGGAAAGGCCAGTGGAACCTGGATACAGGGCAATCTGACAACTGTGACCACAGTCAAGAAACAAGGGAAGCACTTGGTTAGTTGCAGCCCTGCAGGGAGGTAAAGGGAGAGAGCTAAACATTGATGTCATTTGGAGCTGTCCCTCTGATCTGTTGGGATCTCCCATTGGCCAAACCTGACTAGAAGTGGAAGCAGAGGGCAAGAAGGCCCATCTGTGTAGACAAGTGGGGTTTTGGGTTTGTGAGAGCTATCTAGAAGCTGTATAGCATAGAGCAGGGAGAGAATGGACTTGGAGGGACTGTACTTGTGTCTGGTATTCACCACTTACTAGATGTGTGAGCTTGGACGTATTTAACTTCTCTGTGCTTTAGTTTCCTCATCTGTAAGAGGTTAATAATAATACCAATCCCACAGAGATGCTGTAGGTTATAGAAGACTTGATACAGGTAAAGTATTTAGAATGGTGTCTGGCACATAGAAAGCCATAAATATAAATGTCTGCTGTTATTACCTGTTACCCAAATGGAAATGCCAAGCCAGCAGGTCAGGGGAAAAGGGAGATTAGATTCAGATGGTTTGAGATAAGTTCTAATACTGAATGAGATCACCTAGAGAGAGTGCCTAGAGTAGCACTGTCCAGTAGAAATGTATTTTTAAATACATACGTAATTTTAAATTCTGAAGTAAAAGGAAGAAAAGAAGGACCAATGACATTTTTAAAAAGCAAAAGAGAAACAGTTGAAATTAATTGGATAATATAGTTTACTTAACCCAACATATGCAAAATGTTAGCATTTCAGTATGTATTCAATATAAAAAAATAATGAGATACTTTACTTTTTTCTTGTACTATGTGTTTGAAATTTAGCATATATTTTCTTCTTACAGCACATTTCAAATGCTCAAGAGCCACATGTGTCAGTGGCTCCTGTATAGTGCTGGGCTAGAGTCTGAAAAGCAAAAAACGAAAAACAAAACAAAAAAAACCCAGGAAAGGTCTCTGAAACACACTCATAATTAAGGCTCTGGGGCAGGACAAAGAATCCTGAATGAAAAAGGAAAGGTTTTAAGAATCAGAAGAGCATGATGCTGTAGACATCCAGGTCATACAGGGTTTTTAGTAGTTTTCCAGATATAGCAGTCAGTCCTGTAAGAGCAGGTCTGTAAAATGCCCACTGAATTTGGCAAATGGAAGGTTGCTGGTGACCTTGGAAGAAATTGTTTTCATAAGAAAAATGGTAGCCAGAAGATGGATAGGAATGAGTTGTATGTTGTGCTGCAGGGAGAGCTGAGGTCATGGGAAATTTCAGAAATTATTAAGGAGGAAGAGCATACAGCAAAGCTTCTCAGATCTTCAAGGAAGGACAAGTTCAGAAGTGTCATAATCACTCGCACACTCACTCTCTCACTTCCTCACTCTCTATCCCTTTTTCTGGACCTCACTTCTGTTGCAGTATCCTTTTTACCAATATCCTTGCCACTACTCTTATTGTCTTATCCACCTCCTTTACACTTGTACTGGAGAGATCAGGTTAGATCACACGGATCATTACTGCTGGAAATTTTTTTCTGTCTAGCAAATTTTTTATAGCAGCCAACTTATACACTTGTTCTTTACTCATAGACATTCATTTCCCTCTTTCTCCTTTCCACAAGCCTCTTATTTCCACATGGAGGTCCCTGTGATTCTACAGATGAAGCATATGACCTAAGCCATTCCATCTCCTTTGACACAGAGGTTGCTTCCTATGCAATATTTGACCTAACCCTAACAATTAGAAGGAATCTAAAGTTCTACTTGTAATGTTAGATCAAGGGTGTTCTCTCTGCCTCTCGGGGGTGTGGCATGCAGATATGAGACCTAGAATTATAATAGTTGTACTTGCTCCATGAGGAAATGCAATACGAGGATAAAGTGAGCACAGGGAGGAGCAGAGCCAAGAGAATCACAGATAAATGAAGCCAGAGCCCTAGCGTGATAAGAAACTTATTAAAGCTATGACTACAATCTTTTTTTGCCTACAGTGGCTTTTTTGGGGGGAGAGTTTTGTTATGTGAACCAATAAGTTAACCTTTATTGTTCAAACCAGCTTGAATTGCATTTTATATAGCTTGCAACCAGAAATATCTATTCCAAAGCTTGCTGTGTGCCAGTATTTGTGCTAGAGTCTTGAGGTCATTTCACTACTTAAAACTCTTAAACGATTCTCCTTGTCTGTAGTGATGTTGATAATTAGTATAATCACACACATGACAAAAATCTAAGCTTCTTCTTAAGGAGTTTCAAGGTCAACATGCCCTCCATAATATATAGCATCGCCTACTTGTTCAGATACATTCCCCTGTGGCACATCATCCTCTGATAGTAATGAACTATTAATAATTCTCCAAACGTGTTATGTAGCCCCTCATTATTTGAAATTCCCCCAATTCTGATATGATAAACATGTCTCATTTCCTTGAATCTGAGTGACCTTATGACTATGTTGACCAAGAGATTATAGCAGAATGATGCTTAAAACCAGATCATAAGAGTTGTGCAGCTTACTGCAGGTTTTCCTGGAATACTCACTCTCTAGAGGCTTCCTTCCCATACTGTGAGAATCCAAACCCACATGGAGAGGTCATGTGTAGATCCTCCTATGCATAGTCCCAGGTGAGTCCAGGCTTAGAGTCATCCTGACCCAAGCACCAGAGCATGAGTGAAGCTACCTTCAGATGACTCCAGTCCTCTGGCATTTGAGCCACTCGCAGACATTTATAGGCTTCTCCAGTGTTTCTAGATGAAGCCCAAGACCTTATGGAGCTGAGATAAGCTGTTCTTCCTGCTCTGTCCTCTCTGAATTCTTATTTCACAGGCCAATGAACATAATAAAATGGTGGTTATTTTACACTACTACGTTTGGGATCCTTTGTTACATACCAGCAGATAATTAGAACAGATTTTGGACTTCTAGTAGTTAGAATTTGCCTCTCTGTGGCAGTAATACCCTTTCTCTTGTTGCCTGAGAAAATCCTCATCTCTACCACCTCTCTGAAGCCTTCCTCAACAGGCTTGTATGTTCTGTCTTCTGTGTTCTTATAAGCCCCAGCTTATAAACTGTCTTGAAGAATTTTAATTGTTTGTGTCCTGTTTCTGCACTGGAGTATAAACTCCTTGAAGGTAGGAGTATGTCTCTTTGGCTTTCTATCCTTGGGATCAGATTACAATAACTACCACATAGTAGATGTCTAATAAGTGCAATACAATGATTTTGTTGTTGTTGTTAGAAGTGTTTCAGAGGCCAAGTGAAGCACTGTGAAGGGTCTGAGATTTTACCCTGTGAGTTGGATAAATACCCAGTTCTTCCCTCCTGTGTTTCTCCTTTAATCTCACACTGCTTTTCTCTCACAACACTTCTGACACCAAATGTGTAGGGATTTTTCTCCACAGCTAGCAGTTCTCTGCAACACAAGTTGGGGATCCTAGAATTTAACTGAATTTTGACACGAAGTGGAAATAGCATCAGATCCCACAGGTTAAGGCTCAGTGCCATGAGACCACCGCCCACTTGAGATGCCGGTTGCAAGTAGTAGGTCTCCAGCTCACCCACAACTTCTATCTGACTTCACTATAGATTGGAGGTTCCCAGGACCTCTTCTCCCTTTGGTTTGGTCATTTGCTGGAATTGCTCACAGAATTCAGGGAAATAGTTAAGTTTACCAGTTTATTAAAAGATATGATAAGTGGACACAGATAAATAGCCAATGAAGAGATACATAGGGGAAAAATCTAGGAGGGTCCTGGGCACAGGAATTTCTGTCCCCAAGGAGTTGGAGTATGTCACTTCCTGGTATATAGATATATTCACCAACCTGACAGCTCCCTGAACTCCATGCTACTGGGATTTTGTGGAGGGTTTCTCATGTAGGCATGATCAATTATTAATTCCTTACTAGCCCTTCTCCCCTATCAGCAGAATGGAGGGTGAGACTGAAAATTCCAGGCTTCTAATCATGGCTTGGTCTTTCTGGTGACCAGAAGCCACAAGGATAGCCAGAGTACCCTAATTTTATTCTAATAAAAAAAGGATGCTTCTAGTGCTCTTATCACTTAGGAAATTACAAAGGTTTTAGGAGTTTTGTGTCAGAGTACAAGGGTAATGACCAATACATTTTTTTTCTGTTCTCTCTCACCCTACATATAATCTAATAAGTTAGCCTGACACAATTTCATGGATATTGGCAAAAGACATGAGTCTTCTTGATCAAAGACAGAAGAATATGTTATTCATGAAAATAGCGGTAGCTAGATTGTTAGCATTTCTGCCCATTCCCCAAGGGCCAGTTCCTACTAGGTGATGCACATAGGGCCAGGTGATGCCTGAGCATGCAGTACACTGCATTATTGGAGAGGAACCCCGAGCCTGGGGAATCTGAATCTTTTATAAAGGTCAGTAAACCTACCTGACCTTTGCCCCAGAGAGAGACATTATCTTGATTATACTAGACAGTAAACAAACCTGCCCTCTGCTGTGGAGGAAGAGACAATGTCTTCCAAGGCTGTCTGCTCAAACATCCTTGAACAGATAGTTTGAAACAAAGGGAATCGTTGTGCTGGCAGGATGAGCAGAAATGTAAGAAACCCATGGATTTTTGTCTCTCAAAAAACTCAGAAGAGATATCAGCTATACTAGTTATTTTTCAGGTCATTAAAATCTTCAAAGAGGAGGTGATACTTAAGCTGAGACTTGAAATGTCTAAGTAGACCTTTACAAGGCAGATTGTATTAGTAGGACATTTCATGAAGCAGGAACAATTTGAACAAAAGTGTGGAGGAATGATGACTTTGGAAAATTGAAGATGGTTTGACATGGATACATTGTAAGGCATAAGGGAAGAAGGGGTCTAATGTGAGATGGATGAAGAGGTAAGCCAGAGGCAGCTCACAGAACGTCCTCTATGCCATGCTGACAGATGTATCCTTTATCCTATAATCGACAGGGAGCCAGTGAAGTTTGTAAGCAACTGGGGCATGTGATCAGATTTCTTTTTAGAAAGATACATGTAGCTGAGATGGAAAGGGCATTCTAGGCAAAAAGAACCGCATGGATATAATGGAGACATTGAAGTGCCAGCAAATTGAGGGAACTGTAGCAGATCTCTGATAGTCAATGCAACACTCATCAAGGTGAATATTTATTAAGAGTGATTTAACAGCTTTCAATCAGTTACCAGGTACCAATTGTTAAGCTGGACCATAACCTGGGGAAGTCTAGGGCTATGCCATGTTAAATTAGGCTAAGCTAATTTATGTCTGAATAATCCATAGTGAAAGAAGAGATTCGAGTTAGCAATTAGGTGTTCTCTTAACTGTCTACTTTGATTGACTGTGATGGGCCACCTGGAACGTGGTGTTAAGAAGTATTTTCAGCCAAATTCTGGGCTCGGTGGAAAAGAGGAAAATACTGACTTTTGCCTTCTATGGGCAAAACAATGGTGGAGTAACAATACATTTGCTAACAGTAGGCTGGGGGCAAGGTTTGGTCAAAGCTTATTACTGACAAATAGAAACCTATATATACAAAGGTCGAGCCCTGTGGCAGGAGTAGTTATATAACCATGGGAAGAGGATGAGGTAAGTGAGATTGGAGGAGTACACAGACAAGAGGGAAACAGGGGCACTTAGGGTTTCAAATCCAAGGTTTATTAACCAAAATATGAGATAAAGGAGGCAACAGCCAGGTTGGGGATGGAGATGCTGTCAGATTATACCAAAGGGGTGAGTTATCAGTGAAAGAGTTATTTGAATGCAGTGACTTGGGTCATGTTGTTCCAGACCCAGCAATTTGGTCCTGGAACTTGATGGTAATGGATACAAAGGTGACACAAGACAAGGATGTCATGGTCAGTACATAAGGAGACAGAGAGTGTGTCTCTCTTGGTTCAGGGTTCTCCAGCTTTTCTTGAGAGTAAGCATTTTCATAATTTGAGTTTGCAGTATTATTTAATAATATTTAATTCTGTTATGGAGGATAAGAAAAACAAATGGGATGGATGAAATTCAAAGTGTGTCAAATGGCTTGCAAGATGTAGATAAAATTAATTAGACGGGTTAAGTATAGATAGTTATCTATAAGACATATTAAAAATAGATACAATAGAGGCACCTCGGTGGCTCAGTTGGTTAAGTGTCCGGCTCTTGGTTTTAGATCAGGTGATGCTCTCATGGTTTGTGAGTTCAAGCCCCACGTTGGGCTCCATGCTGACAGTGTAGAGCCTGCTTGGAATTCTCTCTCTGCCCCTCCTCCGCTCCCTCTCCACCCCCCGCTCTCAAAACTAAACTTTTAAAAAAATAGAATAGTTGGAATATACAATAAAAAGGATAGAACAAAAAAAGTTTTACACACACACACACACGAAAGGTTAAAAAAAGGACCAAGAAACATAAAATATTCACGATATGCTAAATAAATATGAGGCATGTGAAGCACTCAATATTCAATACTTAGCACTCAATATTGAAGCACTCAGTATTAAATGGGCCACTCGTTGATGATATCGTTCTGATTCTACGTCACCTCTGCTCAAAAAAGTTTGCTCAGCAGGCTAGTTGGTACGCTATATTCTTTTTCTTACATCACTCAGGCATGTGTTTGTCCTAGTCACCTTCCATCTTCTAAGCCCCTTTGCTTAAACTTGACACTGATCCTAAAACTATGCCATCAGTGAAGAAGGCCGATATGGCAGAAGGACAAGAAATATGAACACCATAACCCAGGATACATATAATGTGATCCTTCCATCCATTCAAAACTTTAAATATGTCCCTTCATTCTTCCTGGCTTACATAGAGTCTGATTAAAAATGTGCTGCACACGCTCTGGAAAGCAGTGTGGAGGTTCCTCAGAAAATTAAAAATAGACCTACCCTATGACCCAGCAATAGCACTGCTAGGAATTTATCCAAGGGATACAGGAGTACTGATGCATAGGGCACTTGTACCCCAATGTTTATAGCAGCACTCTCAACAATAGCCAAATTATGGAAAGAGCCTAAATGTCCATCAAGTGACGAATGGATAAAGAAATTGTGGTTTACAGCGAAGAAATTGAATCGGTTATCAAAAATCTCCCAACAAATAAGAGTCCAGGACCAGATGGCTTCCCAGGGGAGTTCTACCAGACATTTAAAGCAGAGATAATACCTATCCTTCTCAAGCTATTCCAAGAAATAGAAAGGGAAGGAAAACTTCCAGACTCATTCTATGAAGCCAGTATTACTTTGATTCCTAAACCAGACAGAGACCCAGTAAAAAAAGAACTACAGGCCAATATCCCTGATGAATATGGATGCAAAAATTCTTAATAAGATACTAGCAAATCGAATTCAACAGCATATAAAAAGAATTATTCACCATGATCAAGTGGGATTCATTCCTGGGATGCAGGGCTGGTTCAACATTCGCAAATCAATCAACGTGATACATCACATTAACAAAAAAAAAGAGAAGAACCATATGATCCTGTCAATCGATGCAGAAAAGGCCTTTGACAAAATCCAGCACCCTTTCTTAATAAAAACCCTTGAGAAAGTCGGGATAGAAGGAACATACTTAAAGATCATAAAGGCCATTTATGAAAAGCCCACAGCTAACATCATCCTCAACGGGGAAAAACTGAGAGCTTTTTCCCTGAGATCAGGAACACGACAGGGATGCCCACTGTCACCGCTGCTGTTTAATATAGTGCTGGAAGTTCTAGCATCAGCAATCAGACAACAAAAGGAAATCAAAGGCATCAAAATTGGCAAAGATGAAGTCAAGCTTTCGCTTTTTGCAGATGACATGATATTATACATGGAAAATCCGATAGACTCCACCAAAAGTCTGCTAGAACTGATACATGAATTCAGCAAAGTTGCAGGATACAAAATCAATGTGCAGAAATCAGTTGCATTCTTATACACTAACAATGAAGCAACAGAAAGACAAATGAAGAAACTGATCCCATTCACAATTGCACCAAGAAGCATAAAATACCTAGGAATAAATCTAACCAAAGATGTAAAAGATCTGTATGCTGAAAACTATAGAAAGCTTATGCAGGTAATTGAAGAAGATATAAAGAAATGGAAAGACATTCCCTGCTCATGGATTGGAAGAATAAATATTGTCAAAATGTCAATACTACCCAAAGCTATCTACACATTCAATGCAATCCCAATCAAAATTGCACCAGCATTCTTCTCGAAACTAGAACAAGCAATCCTAAAATTCATATGGAACCACAAAAGGCCCCGAATAGCCAAAGTAATTTTGAAGAAGAAGACCAAAGCAGGAGGCATCACAATCCCAGACTTTAGCCTCTACTACAAAGCTGTCATCATCAAGACAGCATGGTATTGGCATAAAAACAGACACATAGACCAATGGAATAGAATAGAAACCCCAGAACTAGACCCACAAACGTATGGCCAACTCATCTTTGACAAAGCAGGAAAGAACATCCAATGGAAAAAAGACAGTCTCTTTAACAAATGGTGCTGGGAGAACTGGACAGCAACATGCAGAAGGTTGAAACTAGACCACTTTCTCACACCATTCACAAAAATAAACTCAAAATGGATAAAGGACCTGAATGTGAGACAGGAAACCATCAAAACCTTAGAGGAGAAAGCAGGAAAAGACCTCTCTGACCTCAGCCGTAGCAATCTCTTACTCGGCACATCCCCAAAGGCAAGGGAATTAAAAGCAAAAGTGAATTACTGGGACCTTATGAAGATAAAAAGCTTCTGCACAGCAAAGGAAACAACCAACAAAACTAAAAGGCAACCAACGGAATGGGAAAAGATATTTGCAAAGGACACATCGGACAAAGGGCTAGTATCCAAAATCTATAAAGAGCTCATCAAACTCCACACCCGAAAAACAAATAACCCAGTGAAGAAATGGGCAGAAAACATGAATAGACACTTCTCTAAAGAAGACATCCGGATGGCCAACAGGCACATGAAAAGATGTTCAACGTCGCTCCTTATCAGGGAAATACAAATCAAAACCACACTCAGATACCACCTCACGCCAGTCAGATTGGCCAAAATGAAGAAATCAGGAGACTATAGATGCTGGAGAGGATGTGGAGAAACAGGAACCCTCTTGCACTGTTGGTGGGAATGCAAATTGGTGCAGCCGCTTTGGAAAGCAGTGTGGAGGTTCCTCAGAAAATTAAAAATAGACCTACCCTATGACCCAGCAATAGCACTGCTAGGAATTTATCCAAGGGATACAGGAGTACTGATGCATAGGGGCACCTGTACCCCAATGTTTATAGCAGCACTCTCAACAATAGCCAAATTATGGAAAGAGCCTAAATGTCCATCAACTGATGAATGGATAAAGAAATTGTGGTTTATATACACAATGGAATACTACGTGGCAATGAGAAAAAATGAAATATGGCCTTTTGTAGCAACATGGATGGAACTGGAGAGTGTGATGCTAAGTGAAATAAGCCATACAGAGAAAGACAGATACCATATGGTTTCACTCTTATGTGGATCCTGAGAAACATAACAGAAACCCATGGGGGAGGGGAAGGAAAAAAAAAAAAAAAGAGGTTAGAGTGGGAGAGAGCCAAAGCATTAGAGACTGTTAAAAACTGAGAACAAACTGAGGGTTGATGGGGGGTGGGAGGGAGGGCAGGGTGGGTGATGGGTATTGAGGAGGGCACCTTTTGGGATGAGCACTGGGTGTTGTATGGAAACCAATTTGACAGTAAATTTCATATATTAAAAAAAAAAAATTGTGGTTTATATACACAATGGAATACTACGTGGCAATGAGAAAGAATGAAATATGGCCTTTTGTAGCAACGTGGATGGAACTGGAGAGTGTGATGCTAAGTGAAATAAGCCATACAGAGAAAGACAGATACCATATGGTTTCACTCTTATGTGGATCCCGAGAAACTTAACAGAAACCCATGGGGGAGGGGAAGGAAAAAAAAAAAAGAGGTTAGAGTGGGAGAGAGCCAAAGCATAAGAGACTGTTAAAAACTGAGAACAAACTGAGGGTTGATGGGGGGTGGGAGGGAGGGGAGAGTGGGTGATGGGTATTGAGGAGGGCACCTTTTGGGATGAGCACTGGGTGTTGTATGGAAACCAATTTGACAATAAATTTCATATATTAAAAAAAATGTGCTGCACAGTTGACCGTTGAACAACAGGGGTTTGAACTGCATGGCTCCATTTCTATGCAGATTTTTTTTCAATAAATAACTGTACAGTACCATAAGTGTATTCTCTATTACAATTTTTAATGTTTTATAGTTTTTAAATGTTTATTTTTGAGAGAGAGAGCAAGCGTGTGTACAAGCAGGGGAGGGGGAGAGAGAGAGAGGGAGAGAGAGAATCCCAAGTAGGCTCTGCACTGTCAGCACAGAGCCCGACACATGGCTCAATCCCAGGAACCATGAGGTCATAAACTGAGCTGGGATCAAGAGTGGGACACTTAAAAGACTGAGCCACCCAGGCACCCCCCCCCCCTTATAATTTTTTAAAATAACATTTTCTTTTCTCTAGTTTACTTTGTATTATTATTATTTCTTTTTATTTGAGAGAGAGAGAGAGAGAGAGAGAGAGCGCACATGTGCAAGCAGAGGAGCGAGCCAGAGAAAGAGAGAGAGAGAGAGAGAGAGAGAGAGAGAGAGAATCTTAAGCAGGCTCTACACTCAGCACAGAGCCTGACATGGGCTTGATCCCACAATCCTGGGATCATGACCTGAGCCAAAATCAAGAGTTGGATGTTCAACCAACTGAGCCACCCAGATGTCCCTACCTTACTTTATTGTAAAAATGCAGTATTTAATACAAATAACGTACAAAATATGTGTTTCTGTTGTTGATAAGGCTTCTAGTCAACAATAGGCTATTAATAGCTAAGTTTTGGGAGAACCAAAAGCTATACATGGATTTTCGACTACACAGAGGGGTCAGCGCCCCAAACTCCCATGTTGTCCAAAGGTCAACAGTACTATATATAATTCTTATGTAATGTTTTTTGCTCTGACTTTAAGATTTTCTCTTTATCTCTGGTTTTCAGAGTTTGAATATAATGTGTGTTCAGTATTGTATTTACCTTGTTTGGTGTTCCCTGAGCTTCTTGGATCTGTAGTTTGGTGTATTTTATTAATTTTGGAAAATTCTTCGCCATCATATCATTAAATATTTCTTTCGTCTGATTCTATCTTGTTCTCCTGGGATTCAAATTACAAGTGTGTTATACAATTTGATATTGACCCACAGTTCTTGGATGGTCTATTCTATTTTTTTCTGCTTTGTATTTCAGTTTGTGTAATTTCTATTCTCCTATCCTCAAGTTCACTGATTCTTTTCTTGGCTGTTTCACATCTACTCAGAAGCCTATCAAAGGAATTCTTCATCTCTGTTACTGTGTTTTTCATTTCTAGCATTTCATTTGATTGTTTTTTTATATCAAGCTAGAGCTTTTAACATATTACTTGTAGTTATTTTAAATTCTTTGTCTGACAGTTCCAATATCTGGGTCATATTTGCATTTACTAACTGCTTTGTTTTTTAACAAGAGTGTTGTTTTTGCTTGCTTCTTTGTGGAAAATTTTGATTGAAAGCTGAGCATCTTGTGTGGGAAATAGTATTCATGACTGAAAGTAGACGTGCTTCTTATTTTGCTAGCCCTTTATTGTGGGGGTGCTGAAACAGTTAGTTGGGAGTTGAGCCGGGTTTGTGTTTTATTGTTGCTGTGGTTACCTTTAGTGCACCTTCAGTACGGGTTTCAAATTTTTCTAGTTTATCTTATACTTAGGCTGGGGGCTGGTTTGCTGGAGTCTTTCCCACCCTCAGCTTTAGGTCTTCCCCTTGTGCCCACACCTTAGAGAGGGAACTTCCTCCATGCTATTGCCCTCCCCTTAGCAGTAGACTACTGTTACCAGTTACTCAGAGCTTGCTAGCCTGATGGTGGGGGTTGGGGAGTTGAGTCCTCAGGTTCAATCTCTGTCTTAGGGACTATGTTTCTGGGTCACAAGGTTTGGGATTTCTCAGTGCTCTTGCCCCTAACCCAGTGGTAGGGCAACACTTAAGGACCAAAACATTTTCCTGCCCCTCTCCTAAGAGCAGAAATTTGTTTGCTTGTCTGGGGTGCCCTGTAGGTGACAGGGTTTGTTACTCTTCTTCCATTGGCTTAGGGCTTTTATTTCTCAAGGGAAAGGGGACTAGGCTGGCTTTTGTGTCTTTCCAGCAGTGGCTGCTGTTCCCCTCTCCCAGGTCTGTACTTTCTCTGTCTCTCCTACCTCCAGTCTTTCCTGTGGGTACTGAGTGAGATTCTTAAAGAAAAGCCCACATGTGTATGCAAATGCCACTGGTCTCTGTGGCTCCTAGGGGTTGTATAATTTTTAAAATATTTTTATTCATTCATTCATTCATTCATTAGATTCCACACACAACTTGGGACTCAAATTCATGACCTCAAGTTCAAGAGTCGCATGCTCTACCAGCTGAGCCAGCCAGGTATGCTGGGATTATATAATTTTATACTAGCTCAACTCAACCTTTAGCAGTACAAAAAAATTTTTAGCTAAAATAAGTTCTTCTTACTAGATTGCATGGATGGAATCTCACATCTGCCCTGGGGAAGCAAGTGCTTGTGACCCATCTCTTCTTGGACATACCTGTTTTTTGTTAGATTTTGGGTTAGCTGGTTACCCTGCAGCCATAACCATCTGAAGCATTCAAGACGTGATTTTGCAGATTACCCATTTTTTTTTCTGTTGTAAAGGTGGGAATGAGGCTCTTTCCAACTCTCTACATTCTGAGTGGAAGTTTTCATTATATCCTAAGGGTGTTACCCTACCCCAGTTCTTTCCCCTTGATTCTCATTGTATCTTTTAAATTGATTTAATAAAATATGAGGTTTGAACATTTTAATTTGATCTGTGAGCTTCTCTATTCCTCAACATCTATGAGACTTTGCCTGATAAAGTACTTCTAGGCTCTCACTGCATCAGTGTAATTTTCCACATACCAACTATTAGCTTTGTGTGGACAAGGCTCCTCTCTGTTGAAATTA
Source organism: Panthera pardus (assembly GCF_024362965.1). Lineage (NCBI taxonomy): Eukaryota > Metazoa > Chordata > Mammalia > Carnivora > Felidae > Panthera > Panthera pardus. The sequence goes on from NW_026526766.1 coordinate 41,671,779, forward strand.
TTTCCTGAGGTACTGAGTTTTGCACTGGGGCATTTTTACTCTTGAGTTTATAGATGTATTGAAGAATAATACACTTTGCTACACTTTCACACATAAAACAATTCATCATTAAGACAATCTCTATAGTTGAGTGAGCCAGTTCCTTATAATAAATCTCATTATAGATAGGTAGATAGATAGATAGATAGATAGATAGATAGATAGATAGATAATTTGTTCTATTTTTCTGTTTCTCTGGAGAACCCTGACTGACTATACAGTTATATACCCTGTATATAACTGTATAATATATTATTACATATAGGTTTAACTTTGATCTCTGTATCTACTCCTGTGACATAGCACATATCTCCAGTTAGACCAGAGCATCTTCCTTTATATTACCATGAACATTTGAGTGGAGCGTCCATTACTGTCACATTTCATACTAGTTGACAGATATAATTATATACTCTATGTTTGCATCTCCATTATTAAGTTGATTTTTGAAGGAAAGAGACTTCCCTTATTTGCCTTTTTTTATCGCTAGTATCTAAAATAGTCATTAAGAAATTCAGTGGGGATACCTGGCTGGCTCAGGCAGTACAGTGTGCGACTCTTGATCTTGAAGTTGTGAGTTTGATCCCCATGTTGGGTATAGAGATTACTTAAAAATAAAGTCGTATAAAAAACAGAAATTTAGTGAATGTTTACAAACTGACCCATATGTAATATCTGCTATGAAAGTTGTTTTTTGGATCCTGTGGGATTGTGTATGTGACTGGTATCATAAACTGGAAAGTGCTTCTCAGATACTGGTTATTATTATAAATTAGCTTTGGTGGAAGGGCTAAGCTAATAATAATGACTTTTCATTTATATCAGTGATTCTGTGACAGAGTAATTATAACAGTAATCACTTTTATGCATTGAATGCTTCCATAGCACAATGCCTGGTATACAGTGCTTTTGGCTAAGGTTACCTGAGGTGTAGAGTCGCTTGCTCTTATAGCAAATCTCTGGGCCTTGAGTGTTGTATTCCTTGGCTCTGATCTTCGTATTCTGCCCAGATTTTGTCAACTCTCTTCCCCCTTCAAGGACTGAAGTCTGCTTTTGTTCTTCCAAGTGCTGCTGAAGTGAAGCTCTACCCAGGACTGACCATATAGAAACTGACTTCTCCAGTGCTGACATCCTCACTTATGTCCTGGCTACTGGACCAGAAACTGTTGAATGTTGGTATAAATTAAGATTAAACCAGGATTTTTTGGCAAAAATTGACAAGTTGATTCTAAAATTTATATGGAATTGCAAGGGACCCAGATTAGCCAAAACAATTTTAAAAGCAGCTAATAAAACTGGAAGACTCACACTTCTTGATTTCAAAATTTGCTATAAAGCTGTAGTTATTAAGACAGTGTGGTATTGGCATAAGGATAAACAATGAAATAGAATTGAGAGTCTAGAAAAAACTTACATTTATGGACTTGATTTTTGGTGAGAGTGCCAAGACAATTCAATGGAGAAAGAATAGTCTTTTCAACAAATAGTATTGGGACAGCAGGATATCCATATACAAATGAATGAAGTTGAACCCTTACCTCACACTTACAAAAAATTGGTTCAAAGTGAATCAAAGACATAAATGTAAGAGCTCAAACTATGAAATTATTAATAGAAAATATAGACATAAACCTTTGTGATCTTAGATTTAGGCAATGGTTTCTTAGATATGACACCAAAAGTACAAATGATAAGAGAAAAAAATTTTACAAATTGTACTTCATCAAAATTAAAACCTTTGTGTTTCAAAGGACACCATCAAAAAAGTGAAAAGGCCAAAAAAAAGTGAAAAGAAAAGTCACAGAAGGGAGGAAAATATTTATAAATCACATATCTACTAAAGGAATTATGTCTAGAATATATGAAGAACTCTTACAGCTCAACAGTTAAAACAAAAATAACCCAGACAAGAAATGGGCAAAAGAATAGACATTTCTTCAAAGAAGATATACAAATGGCCAATAAACATGAAATCATACACAAAATCATCTGTCATCAGAGAAATGCAAATTAAAACACAATAAGATACAATTTCACACCAACTAGGATGTCTATAATAAAAAAGGAAACAGCCGATGTTGGGGAGGATATGGAGAATTTGCAACAATCATTAAATTTCTGGTACATTTCTAAAATGGGGCAGCCATTTTAGAAAACATTTTGGCGCTTCCTCAAAATGTCAAACATAGATTTACCATAAGACACGGCCTTTGTATGCCTACGTATATACCCAAGAGAATTGAAAACTAAGTCTACATAAAAACTTGTACATGAATATTCATGGCATCATTATTAATAATAGCTCAAAAATGGAAACAACCCAAATGTGCACCAGCTACAGAATGGATAAACAAAATGTTGTAAATTCATGAAATGAAATATTATTCAGCAATAAAAAGGAATGAAGTATTGATACATGCTGCAACATGAATGGACCTTGAAAGCATTATGCTAAGTGAAAGAAGCGAGTCACAAAATGCAACATACTATATGATCCCATTTGTATGAATTGTTCAGAATGAGCAAGTAGATAGAGACACAAATTAGATTAGTGATTGCTAAGGGCTGGTGGGAGAGGGAAATGGGGTGTGACTGCTAATTGATCTGAGGTTTCTTTTTAGGGTGATGAAAATGTTCTGGAATTAAATATCGGTGATGTTTACACAATTCTATGAATATACTAAAACCTACTGAATTGCATACATAAAAGGCTGAATTTTATATGAGAATTATATGTCAATAAAGCTATTAACAAAGAAAAAAAAGATTATGCTGAGATTTCCTTTTATTCTTTGGGGCACTCAGATTTGTACTTCCATAAGAGTTAGTTCTGAAATTGTGTTCATTCACTATACTTTGCCTCACTCCCCCACTCCCCTACTGTCCAGACTTGATGCTGAGGTCCCTATGTACTTTATTGGCATGCTGAATCAGAATAGTTTAATGAAATATTATTTTTTCAATAAGCAACAGTATTTTCAGACTCCTGAAAGAAATACACACTATTAAGCTGCAGCAATATGTTTAAATCCATATCTATACATTTCAATATATTGATTACACAAGCATTTTTTTTGAGACCATCAATGTCACTAGGTCAGATAGCTGGAATAATTACGAGATGGACATGTAATAGTGTTTGCATAAAAAGTGAACCTATTTTTTAAAGATTTTATTTTGATCATTAAAATTCGCCTCACACTGCTACTTTACTATGATTGATTGCCCTGAAGAAATTTCTCTTTCAAGAAACAAACATAATATTAAACGAAGGAAGGTAACTTGTCTCTATTTGAAAGTCCTTCAAGTTGGCTTTTAAAATGAGACTGAATTTGTTCTCTTTCCCAGAACTGTGTACCCACCAGGAGACTTGGGGGTAAAGTATAATCATGGGGAATTCATTCTTGAAATGTCCTGGAATCTATCTCACTATTCAGCAGCCTTTATTTCAACAGAGATTATAATATCATGATTTTTCTACTTGAAAAATACAGTTTGAGTCAGAAATGAATGATACTGCATATCATCAGGCATATCTGGAAAGCTACAACCTGAACAGTGAACCTATTTAAAACCTATACTAGACTCCTAATTTCTCTTTTGGTCTTCTGAGGCCTGTTGCTAAATCCCGTTCTCCATTAAAAACACTAACCACACTCTCTACTTACCTGACAGACTGCAAAACAGTGGAGAATAAAAATTCTGCTTGGATATCATGTCTTCACTGTACATACAGCAGCCACACACACAATGATGGTCAGTAATGACTAAAATATGGCACTAAATACAATCCCCTCCATGTGAATTGAATTAATTGATTTATTAGGTGCAAAATAGCCAGGTGGATTTAAGCTCATTAAGAATTTGATTGCTAATTGCCGACAAGGGGGGATTTTTAAAAAAATGAGTAAGTTCAATAAGTGATCTACTTGTAGTACATACAAACTACAGGCTGCCTCTAGTAAGGAAAGCAATAATAAGAATGCAGTGGTAGTAAGTATAGTGTCTGAGTAGAAATAAAACAGACTATATTCTCTGCAATCCATGAATGTTTCTGGTTAGTGTCACCTCCTCTTAGTCGACACCCATAGGAAAACGAGGCAAGACACACAATAAAGAACATGTAAAGTTAGGAAGTATCCTCAGAAGATAAACATATGAACTGTGAAACAATAATAAATCAGAATGACCTACCCTACTAACAGAATGACATGGACTACTCGAATATTTCATTATATATTTCTGTATTCATTCATTTATCTATCCTATACATTTGTTTACCCACCCATCTATCTAACCATTCATTCAAAATTTGTTAAATATCATGTGTATTTTTATAATGTGCTTCTTGATACTATAATGATGTCAATATGCTAATAAAAGCACACCAGAATCATTTTTTTCCCAAACATTTGTTTAGTACTCATTATGTGCTATGCAGTGTGCTAAATACTTCACAAAGATAATCACCTTTAATCCTAGTAAAACTACAGATGACGAAATGGAAGCTTAGACATGTTATATGTCCAAGAACACAGATCTGGTAAGTAGTACAACTGGGATTGAAACACAAGCAGTTTGTCTCCAGTGCTGTCATACTCACTTATTCTCCTACACTGCCTTTCCATAAACCTTTTTTAATGGCTATATCATATTTCAGTGTTTTGTATGTCATTCCCCTATTTTGGGGTATCTAGGTTGGGGTTTTTTGGCTATTAAGTAAATATCGCTGTAGTGAGCATATTTGTATATTAATTTATTCACTTTTCTGATTATCTCTTGCCCATATGGAGAAACGTCAATGTGGATGCTTTGCCTATTTCTAAATTGGGTTGTCTTTTTGTCATTGAGTTGTAGAAGTTCTTTAATCTAGATGCAAATTCTTTATTGGATATATGGTTTGCAAATATTTTTTTCCCCATCCTACAGGTTGTCTTTCACCTTCGTGATAGTGTTTTTTTTGTTGTTTTTTTTTTAAGAACTTCTAAGAGTTTGGGGTCTTACTTTAGGTCTTTGATGCCTTTTGAGTTAATTTTCTATATGATATGAGGCAACTCATTCTTTTATACGGGGCTAGCCAGTTATTCTAGTACGATTTTTGAAAGGATTATTCTTTCCCTATTGAGTCATCTTGCCATCCTGTCTAAAATCAATTGACCATAGATACATAGACTTATTTCTGGAAACCTCATTCTATTCCATTGATCTATATGTTTATCCTTATGTCAGTACCACTGTATCTTGATTACTTTGCTCTGTAGTAAGTTCTAAAATTGGAAAGTGTGAATTCTTCAACTTTGTTCTTTTTAAAGATTGTTTTGACTATTTTAGGTCTCTTGCCTTTCCATAGGAATTTCGGGATTAGCTTGGCAATTTATACAAAGAAGTCAGCTGTTATTCTGGTAGGTGTTGTGTTCAATCTGTAGGTCAATTTGGGGAATATTGCCAACTTAATAGTATTAAGTCTTCCAATATATGAACATGGACTGTTTTTCTGCTTATTAGGTCATCTTTCATTTCTTCCAACAATGTTTTTTTTTAATTTTTGAGTATAAATTTTGTAATTCTTTGGTTAAATTAATTCCTAACTATCTTATTCTTTGTGATGCTAATATAAATAGAATTGTTTTCTTAATTTCATTTTTGAACTGTTTATTGTAACTGTACAGAAATACAATTAAGGTTTGCATATTGATCTTGTATCCTGTAACTTTGCTGAACACTTTTATTAGTTCTAATAGTTTTTAGTGGATTCTTTAGGATTTTCTATATATAAAATCACACCATCTGCAAATAGAGATAGCTTTACTTTTTCCTTTCCAGTCTGTACATGTTTTATTTTCATTTTCTTGCACAATTGTCTTGGCTAGAACCATCAGTACAATGTTGACTAAAGCTGGCAAAAGTGAATATCCTTGTCTTATTCCCAGTATTGGAGGGAAAGTATCCAGTCTTTCAACATTAAGTATGATGTAAGTTGTGGATTTTTTATAGATGCTCTTTATCATCTTGAGTAAGTTCTCTTCTATTCCTAGTTTATTGAGTGTCTTTATCACGAAAGAATTTAGAATTTGTCAAATGCTTTTTCTGTGTTTAATGAGATGATCATGTGGGTTTGTTTTTTAGACTGTTGATATGGTGTGTTACATTCATTGATTTTTGAATGTTAAACCAACATTGTATTCCTGCAGTAAATCCCACTTGGTTGTGGTGTATAATTCTTTTTATATGTTATTGGATTTGGTTTGCTAGTATTTTGTGGAGGATTTTTGTATCAATATTTATAAAAGAAGTTGGTTTTTGTCTCTTGTCTGGTTTTGGTATCAGGGTAATACTGGCCTTGTAGAGTGAGTTGGAAAGTATTCCCTCCTATTCTAATTTTCAGAAGAGTTCATAAAACATTGGTATTACTTCTTTAAATAGTTACCCATGAAGCCATCTGATTATTTCTTTCGATAGGAGATCTGGAAGTGGAATTACTGTGTCAAAGATACAGACATATACAAACCTTTTATTGAGCTAAATTGCAAGATTGGGAGTGCCAATTCATACTTCCACTAGCACTGCATAAGCTAGTACATTGTTTTGCTCATAGTAGACTCTCATGAAATGTATGTTGAATTGAATTTTATTGATAACTGGTTCTTCTCAACCCTGAAAAACAATATAGAGTAATATCTCAAATAATTGTTCTCAATACCAGTACTTGTTTTAAAATATTATATCTCTTATTTATAATAATTAAAGTTTTGTGGGTTTCCTATATTGATTTCAGGCCAATTTCAATTGCAATTAACTTTATATTCTCTAGATCCAGATTATTTTATTTTGTTTTATTTTTTTTAATTTTTTACTTTATTTTTTAAGTAATCTCTATGCCCAACTTGGGGTTTGAACTCACAACGCTGAAATCAAGAGTTGCATGCTATAGCAACTGAGCCAGCCAGGCAACCAGCTTATTTTAGAGTTAAATAAGTAATAAATACCTATATCTGCCTCATACTTTTATACTGTAGAGTCTTTTTAGATACAATAGAGCTAAAGTGTAAACATTTACCTGATGCTTATCATATATAAGAAATTTCATATTTCCATCACAATTTGTCATGAGTATTCTGGATTCATTTCCCACTTGGATGAATTTATGTGCCTACTCCTATTCATTTTTTTTCTTAGCTTTATGGAGATGTAATTGACATGTAACATTGTGAAGGTTTAAGGTATACACGGTAGTGATTTAATGCCTATTTAAATTTAATCTTGATTGTATACTAAGAATTTTCTGACTGAGACACTTGAAATAAATATACAATGTGGATGTTAATTGTGGAATGTAGCAAATCTGAGCTATGTGTCTTGCCCATTAACCTTAGAGTTCATTCTTGTATTCATTGAGTTCATTCTTCATGTATTCTCTTGACTGTGAGAGACTCCTCCTCTTGGTGAAAGGTCTTGAAACTCATCACCCACTGTCCACTTAAGTACATTTTAAACCTGCCAGATCCAGGTCAGTGTTTTCCTTCTCTGGTGCTTGTTTCTTAAAGCACTAGGAAAGACAACTCATAATAATGTAAGACATATTCCATTCAGGTTGATCCCAGTCAAGGTTTAGACAATGAGTTAAATATATTCTTTAATCACCCTGGTTGCAGAAGCTTATATTACTTAAATGGCCTTCTAGGTACTAGTCATTGTAAGTCTTGCTTTATTACATTTGAGTATCTTATTTTCCTTCTCTTTTATTGCCTTTTACTTTAGTGGTTGTTTATGGCCCTGCTGGGCTCACTTGTTTCTTTATTTAAGAGTTCACTGGGTTTGTATCTGATCTTATCTTTAGTATCACCACCTTCCCACCTCTTGCTGGTTGATTTAATATTCACAGTGACATTATTTCCAACTCTCTTGTGAGTGAATTCACATTCAACTTAGAGCAAGATACTGCATGAATTATACACAAAACATTGCCAGTCTAAGTAGCATAAAAGGTTAAATTCTAGTTTTATTTCTTTTCTTGTGAATGGTTCCTTACCTCTTCCATCCCATTTCCGTGTGTGTGTGTGTGTGTGTGTGTGTGTGTGTGTGTGTATTTTAAAGTCTCCTAGGTGTTATAGAATTTACTAAACATACACAGTTTTCTTCTCTAAACTTCACTGTTCTTTAATTTTAGGTATTAAAGAAGCAGTTATTTCGTATTTATTTTCAAATATAATTATTTCTGAAGTCTATAGTTTCTCTCTCACATTCACTGAAAAGTTCATTGGAGATGTGGGCCCAAAACTTTACATCACATGTAGGTGATGTACCATTACAGATGTGCTTAGGGTATGTGTACTTCCCTTTTCTTAGCTAAGTTGTTTTGGTTGGCAGTAAGAGAAACTAACTGCTTAAGTAGTGAAGGGGATTAATTAGAAGGTTGTGGGAGTGTCTGAAAGTACCCAAAGACAGCTGGCTTGCCCAGGGACTAAAACAGGACCTGGAGAGCCACCAAGCATTCATTCATACAGGCATGACTGCTCTGCACTTCTTAGCTCTGCTTCTCTCTGTCCATTTCTAGGTCAGCTGTCTCTGGCTTTCAGGGTATATGATAGAAAGGCTCATCCCAAAGCTCCTGAATTTGCTGTATCTCATTTCTATTTCCAGATCTCTGTGAAAATAATTAGATTGGTCTCATTTGGATCAAGTATTCATCCTGGTTTATCTGTGACAGGAGTTCATAGCAGCCTGTGAGTAGAGATAGATGGAGTAGTTCTCAATAAAAAAAGTATCGCATAAGCTAGACACACACTCTTAGTGCTTGCTTGGTGTACCACTTAGGTGCTAATTCTTGAATTACAGAGAGCAGTCATTTAGTAAACAATAAGCCATAGCTGGTCTCCTTCAGAAATGTGTATAAGGTCGAGGCTTCATCCATATAATGGTGTTTGTTTCTCTTAATTGCATTTCATCTGCCATGTGCACACTTGCCCCACATAGCCTCTTGGGCTCATCCTTTTATTCATTTATATTCCCTTTCCAGATATAAGGGAAATCATAAATCATTTGCAGAATTTTCTGATTCATTCATTCCTAGATAGAGATAAGTAGAAGGAATGGAACTGCCCTAGTGAGATTCAGTTTCATGCTCCTCAAAGTTGATATGGGTATTATTTCTCCAATAAGCATTCTTTTTTTTTTTTTTTTCAACGTTTTTTTTTGTTTTTTTTTGTTTGTTTTTTTTTTTTTATTTATTTTTGGGACAGAGAGAGACAGAGCATGAACGGGGGAGGGGCAGAGAGAGAGGGAGACACAGAATCGGAAACAGGCTCCAGGCTCCGAGCCATCAGCCCAGAGCCTGACGCGGGGCTCGAACTCACAGACCGCGAGATCGTGACCTGGCTGAAGTCGGACGCTTAACCGACTGCGCCACCCAGGCGCCCCACCAATAAGCATTCTTAATGTTCTCAATAATACCAGCTGTTGTGATTTTCTTACTAACATGGTCTTTAGTGAATTGCACTCTCTGGCTTGCTACAGTACATTTGTGTGACAATGGAAGATTTTCTATAGCCATGAAACTGAGTTTGAATTTTGAGATAAGGTTTTTGAAGATGTATCTATTTAGAATCTGGTGATAGCAAGGTCCGTGTCCCCATGTGATATGTTGCTAGAACAATGCTTTATATTCACTTATTCATTGACCTTTTGTTTATTATGATCTTAAAATGAACAAATCCCTGTTTGGGCTAAAAATAAATAGAAAACTCTTCCACAGGCTGCTTGCAAATCAAGAAAAGAGGAGACTTTAAGATAAGAGTTTGGAAGATAAAGGACATGATAGAAACTACGTTGTGGAGGTCAAAATTGAAGTGAGCCTATCAGAGTGCACTTAGAATAGTTTTTAATTATTTCAACAGAAGTATTTTTGCTATCCACTTTTCCTCTATTTTAGCTATTGCTCAATTTAACACTCTCTTTTTTTTTTTAATTTTTTTTCAACGTTTATTTATTCTTGAGACAGAGAGAGAAAGAGCATGAACGGGGGAGGGGCAGAGAGAGAGGGAGACACAGAATTGGAAGCAGGCTCCAGGCTCCGAGCCATCAGCCCAGGGCCGGATGCGGGGCTCGAACTCGCGGACCGCGAGATCGTGACCTGAGCTGAAGTCAGACGCTTAACCGACTGAGCCACCCAGGCGCTCCTTACACTCTCATTTTAACACTTTTGAGACATTGATTATTTACACAATTATTTCATTAGTATGCATTCATGGGAGCAGTGGGAAGAAATAAGCTCACCCCTGTTATTTGCGGGGCCTGGGGCAAAAGTACAAATGGAGACCCATATATCATATGTCTATTAATTTTTAATTTAAAATTATATATTAAACTTAAAAATTTTAAGTTAACATTTTTATTTCAAATGTACTTTACAGATAATATTAACATTTATTTAAATCTTATTAGCACTTTTATAAAAATAAAACTATGCTCAATTTTAGCTTTTATAGCCTTCAATGTCCAGCTCAATAAGGCAGTCAGTATCACACTTCACACATGTAATGTCTAAGCCAATTCCTATATATAAGTATAATTGAACTACTTAATTTTATGAAACTTTATTTAACTGCCATGTGCATCTGCTGCAAATAATGTGTGCCACATTCGTGGTTATCTCCAGAACTCTCTGGTACCTTGAAATTTCATTCAAAGGGAAGCCAGTGTTTCGATGCTGGTACTAATGGGAAAGGATGCTTCCTTATGCGACAGTCTATTGAATTAATGCTATCTCAGAAGGGTCTGACAATTTAATTACTTTGCTTTTTCTTTCAAACATTTTCACCTTTCAGATCCTCTCATGTTCTGAAATAGATTTGCTCTCTGTAGTTGGTAATGGCATAATCCTCAAGCCTTCCTGGTGTGTGGGGATAGTCACCCTTTGTTTCATAAAGATCTAGAGAAAGAGTTCTGGAGAGGCATATCTTGGGGCCTGAATGGTGTTAATCCCGAGGGATGGGGTGGCAGCTGTTTATACTTTCAGGTTAAGCAGAGTCAGTATTGACAGCCAGATCTCCAGTGACAAAAACATCCCTGGGTTCTTGAATATATTTGTTAGTGTGCATGTCTTAGGGATATACGAGACCCAGCACAGGCCTCCCCTGGCTCAAATCTAAGGGCAGTCCTGACAAGGGAAGCACCAAAACAGGAGGGAAGGGTGGCCTAGATAAGTCCCACTAGAACGTTCTCAGTAAGGGTCTCAGTTTCTCTGCCTATTATGCTCTACTGTATGCCAAACCTAGAATAGCGTCAGGCTCCTAGATACCCAAGAAACATTCGTTGTATGAATGCATTGCTGAATGAATGACTGGTACATTGGTAGTGAATAATGCTTGATCATTCCAAATACTAACTGACAGCTCAGGGGTAGCCATTCAGCTGGCAGTGTCTTTTGATGCCATGATTCTTACTACACTTCTTAAAGTAACAGTTGTTACATGACTTTCCTAGGAATTCTCTTGATCATATTATGATGCAAAAATGAATAGTTTGGCCGCTTCATTATCTTAACTGTGAAGCTTTCTTGCCAGGCTTGGACTTTTCTAGGCATCACACTACATGGAAACGATAGTCCAAGCTTTACTTTGATTTAGGCTGATATACTTAGTGATGCTGGTAGCGTGCTACAAGAGCCTGTCTGAAAGGTGCCATATAAGCGCACTGTGCTCTGCATATATAAGTGAGGCACTGCTCAGTTGTTTCCCTGCAGGGACAACCGTATTGTTTTTAATTGTCTATTTTAATAGGCCTGAATAAAATACTCTTCTGTTTTATTTGATCTGCATCCCCTAGTGGGATTTCTCCCTGCTTTCTTTTTTACCACTGTGACAGTTTCCTATTTAGACATTTAGTTCTTTCGACAGGGGCTCTTGATTTTCAATGGCAGTGACTGTTTCTCTATCTATTGATGTTCAATCCTAGTGGTCCCTGACCTATGGGATCAGTTGCAAAAAATGGGTTGAGTTTTGGGAGCCTGGGATGAATGAAAGAAATTCCATGAAATAGAAAACAACAACAACAAAATCAAGCACAGGTTTGATTTAATTGACTAAATGAATCTGGATTGATTTTTTTTTTTTTTTTCAAATGTCTCTAGCAGAGATCATAGGCAACCAGGATTAACCCTAGCTTAACCACACCCAATCTCCACTAGGTGGATACTTTAACAAATGTGGGACCATATGAGAATGACCTTCTGGTTGGATGATTTTCTCCTAAGTTCAGTATTTGGCTGATGTAGGATGATAATGATGAAACATGATCAGGGTAGGAGGCACTAGATGTGAATTTTAGTACCAGCTCTGTGACTGTGGCCTTTGTCAAATTATGTGGTTCCTTGTCTAAAAATGTAAGTAAGTCAAACTAAGGCTCCCCTTTCCTACTTCTAGTTCTGTGACTGATGGCAAAACATTCTTGGCTCAATATACATGCTATACTTTATTTTCATAGCAGATCTTGACTTCTGCTCTACATCACCTTATCTATTTGAAAAGATTTGGAAGATTCTTTATTTGAAATTTGAGATGACTGCACTGAAGAATGAGTCTGTGTAACTGAATGTACACACAGCCCTGTAACTTACTTTATCATTAGAACCTGGCCAAGAAATGGCTAAAGATTAAGAGGTTAGCTTTATAAAACCTTTTGGTGAATTGACTCTATTTTCTGCATATTTGTTATTCATACTGCATTTTTCTGTTTACAGCAGTGGTTTCCTCTTGGAAAGACAAAGGCCAGAAACTCCAAATAAAACTGTGAAGTCAGTGAAGTTATCTTTGGGACTGACCCCATTCTGCTACCCTTTCTTTCATAGACCTTCTCCTCAAATGCCCAATGTCTCAATCTTCTTTCCCCTGACAATTGCTGTCCCCACCCCACCACCCATGCCTAAAATCCTTAGACTATACTGTGCTCTAAGATCCCACACCCCCAAGCAAGTTGAAGGAGTTCAAAATTCATCCTACCAGGAGCGCCTGGGTGGCTCAGATGGTTAAGCATCTGACTTCAGCTCAGGTCATGATCTCACAGTTCGTGTGTTCAAGCCCCACATCAGGCTCTCTGCTGTGGGCACAGAGCCTGCTTCAGATCCTCTGTTCCCACCCCCCCCCCCCCGCCCCTCCTCTGCTCGTGCGCATGTTCATGCACTCTCTCTCTTTCTCAAAAACAAATAAACATGAAAAAATATATTTAAAAAATTCATCCTACCAGTCTCTATGGCTTTGTAGCTCTGGGCACATGACCAGGCCCTAGCCAATTATATGTGCCAAAGAGGGAAAATCAGACTTTTCTCTAGAACGTTTGCTAGAAATCTCATGAAAGAGACATGTTCTCTTCTCACTGGGATACCAGTTATAAGAACAGTAAGCCGAGAGCTGCCCCTAGTCATCCCTCCTACCATGTGGGAAATCAGCCTGGGAATGAAACCAGCACAGAGGGAAGAAGAGCCAAGAGATGGAGAGTGATGGCTAATTCCTGATAATATGTTTGAAGCCTGGAGCAGCTATGACTGAAACTCTATTGATTCCTTGAAATTCCTAGTTATGTGAGCCTATAAATAGCCATATATTCTAATTCAAGTTGAGTTTCTTTTGCTTGCATAAAAACATTCCTAATGCAATTTCTTAAATTCACTTTGTTGTCCTGATTGACTCATTTTTAATTACCTTCTTTACATCTCAGAGGAAATCCCACTGGAAACTCATCTCTTCTCCTCCACACTTATCCACCTGTTTCTCCCCCTTATTTATAGGTATCTCTGTGCCCGGTTATCCTGGATAGTACCTTAACCTATTTCCCGCCTTTTCTCTCCACAACCAGTTGTTGTCATATCCTATAAACTCTACCATTCAAACATCTCATGGACCCATCTCCTCTAATTAGTCCTTCCTTCTGGGATGCATTTTCTATAATTCAGTTAGCTCTGAAAAAGGAGGGGAATTTTCAGCATCCTGTCTCTACTCTGCCTCAGCCCAAAGAAAGGAGGATGTATCTAATCATGTAAGAACCCTCTTCCCTAGCTCTTCCCCACTGGAGAAGGAGTGACTGTTCTGATGATTCAGAGGACATTCTGTGGAAACATGTTTTGCTTATAGACAAAGTGACATGCCTAAATTCACCCTGCCTTATTTTTTATCCTGGGTCTATGAGCCATGGGCCCTCTCTGGGGTTTCCCTTTGCTCCATATGTCAGCTCACTTGGGCAGTGTCTGCCTCTTTCTCTGTTCCTATGTCTCTACCTCTGTCTAAGTGGTTAGGTCTGCTGGGTCTGCCCCTTTCCATTATCATAGAATAAACTCTAATTTATTTGTATGTCAGCATCACCACAACTTACTTCTCTGGTTATATCTCCCACTCATTTCCCTGTGTACAATCTACCCCAAAGCTACATTGGAGTAATTTCCATTCATCATCATGCCAAATGCTTATATATTTCTGTGTCTCTCCTACTCTTCTTCCCCCTACCTAGCTTCCTTTTTCACAATCCCACCTTTCCCCGTGCCCCAAACACCAGCTTTAAATGTCACCTTCTTCATGAAGTCTTCCTCAACTCTTTACAATAAGAATTATTATCTAGTCAACTTATATTTAACATGGGATCCAAGAATACTCAAAGGGAAAAAGATTGTCTCTTCAATAAATCGTGTTATGAAAATTGAATAGTCACATGCAAAAGAATGAAACTGGACCCCTCTCTTGTATCATGTGCAAAATTTACTTGAAATGAATTAAACACTTAAATGTAAGACCAAAAACCTTAAGACTCCTAAAGTAAAACATAGGGGGAAAACTCCTTGACATTGGTTTTGGCAATGACTTTTTGGATATGACACCAAAAGCAAAGGTAACAAAAGCAAAAATAAACAAATGGGACTACATCAAACTTAAAAGCTTCTGTATAGCAAAGGAAACAATCAACAAAATGAAATGGCAACCTATGTAATTGGAAGAAAATATTTGCAAACTATCTGGTAAGGGGTTAATATCCAACAATTCCTACAACTCAGTAGCAATAAAACCATATAATTCGACTAAAAAATGGGCAGAGAACCTGAACAGACATTTTTCCGAAGAAAATATACAGATGGCCAACAGGTAGGTGAAAAGGAGCTTAGCATTACTAATCATCAGGAAAATGCAAATCAAGGTAACATATCACCACAGTAACGTATCACCTCACACTTGTTAGAATCACTATCATCCCAAAAAGAGAAAACAAGTGCTAGCAAAGATGTATAGAAAAGGGAATTCTTATGCACTGTTGATAGAAAGTAAGTTGGTGCAGTCATTGCAGAAAACAGTAGGGAGATTCCTCAAAAAAAAAAGGGGGGGGGGGGAGAATGACCATATGATGTAGCAATGCCAGCGATTTCTGGGTATATATCTGAAGAAAATGAAATTATGATTTTGAAGAGATATCTGGACCACCATGTTCACTGCAGCGTTATTTACATTATCCATGACATGAAAACAGTCTAAGCATTTGTCAATGGATGAACAGAGAAAGAAAATGTGATACCCACCGACACACATATAGTGAGATATTATTTGACTCTAAAAAAGGAGGAAATTCTTCTATTTGCAATAATATGGATGAACCTTGTGGGTGTTACGCTAAATGAAATAGTGAAACAAAGACAACTGCTATATGATCTCACTTATGTGTGGAATCTAAAAAAGAATAACTTCTAGAAACAGTAGATTGGTAGTTGCCAGGGGCAGGAGCAATTTTGGGGGAAATGAGTCAAGATGATCAAAGAATATAAATTCCAGTTATAAGATGAATAAATTCTGGGGATCTAATATACAGGATGATCATTATAGTTAACAATAGTATATTGTATAATTGAAAGTTGCTAACAGAGTAAATCTTACTAGTTCTCACAATAAAAAGGGGTAACTGAGGTGATAGATGTGTTAATTAACCTTATTGTGGTAATCATTTTGCAATAAGTGCATATATCAAATAATCACATTGTACACCTCAAGCATATTGTTATATTCAATTATATCTCCATAAAGTTGGAAAAAATAATTCTTATTCCCTTAAGGTACTAGGACACCTACTTCTTACCTAAATTATACTTAGGTTCTACATTGTTTTCCAGTTTTGGCATCCATATTAGTGTTTCATACAAGAATGTAAACTCTGTGAGGATCTAAATTGTCTTATTCATATTTTTACTCCCTCATCCATAGTATATCAGGACCTTGCATAAAATAGGTGTTTAAATATAAACATTTTTTCTCAGAGATCCAGTGGAAAACCAAGTTGGCTATGGGATTGGTGTGTGTTGGCTTTGCCCAAGTTTCCTAGCCAATTATTATTTCCATAAATGAGTGCTTATCTACCTACCTCTCCTGCCTATATCTTCATCCATCCCCATTACCTCACCTCAAGCCTAACAGAGCTACAGTGTTGCCCTCAAATTTCAATAATATTTCATGACATTGTGCTTTTACTACCTTTGCCTTAAATGCTTTTCTTATTCCTGTTGTCAGTTTTATATTCCCCTATATATCTTACAGTATATGTTACCTCCTTTTGAAGGATTTCCTGAGCATCTCACCACCCACTTCCACCATCCAGAAAGAATTGGCCCCTTTCCCTTCTGCCCCCTTAGACTCTGTATAGACTGCTTTCACAGAATGTATGTGAGGGTTTTTTTTTTTTTTCATATTTTCTCCTTTTATATTCATGCCTCTCTCCTTTTACCAGATTATAACTGCTTGAGGGCGGGTCACTTTCCTTTCTCATCTGTGGAGCCTGACTGCCCTTTTCAAAGTATGAGATGTATGTTTTGTGTCATATTATATTTAGACGCTTCTCTCAAGCCAACAAGAATATAAGGTCTCTGAGGGCAAGAAGTATGTCTAATTCCTATTTGTACTATTTCATTTCTACTCAATAAGTATTTGCAGAATGAATAAAGGACTACTCCCAGACCCAGACCAGGTGACCCTAGGATTAAAGGAAATTATGCAAACTTAATAATTTCTAGGGTTTATCTGGTGTTGGCCTGGCCTCTTTAAGGAAGAGACTTATTTTGATCCCACCTATTCTATACTCTTTTCAACAAGCCTCCATACATACTTGTCCAAGTTGGCAAGAGAAAGACTTAAAAATTCTCCCAGGGTGGTGGGGTGGATGGGCAAATTCCAGCTTTATTCCAGGACTTTCTTACAGCTGCTTCTGTTTCATTTTACTGCTTCACAATCTTTGGCTTCCTGCCTTCCAGTTTTGGCTTCCACAGCTTGTCTTCTGTTCTGCCTGGTCTTCTGATTTATGCCTTGATTCACCCTTCTACCATTCAACATTTTACGTCCTTCACATTCACAATACCTGGCCAGTGTAAGAAGTACCCTTTCCCCGTGCCCTATAGTCATCAGAAGGGGCCCATTCAGATCTTGCTGTCCTTGCCTAATTCCCACGCAAAAGAGAAAAAAATACCCATCAGAACCCTAAATTCCTATTGCAAGAATTCAGCTCACTGAGAAGTCATTCCAACCTAGTAAGTCACCTGAACTGGATTTTATGAGTAGGATGGGTTATTGTTGTTGCTCTGCTGGTGTAAGATGGGTTAACATTATTAAGCATATTGGTGTGATGTAAATATGTGTTACTCCTTAGAAACCATCAATTTGCCAAGTCATATTGAGTCATTCATCTGGAGGACAGCTGAAGGGGTTAATTAAAAACAGCTGCATCTAATCATGCTTGTGTATACTTAGAGGGCAAAGGAAAGACAGAACCAAAAAAAAAAAAAAATAGGAGGACTTCTGTGGAGAGAGGAGATCTCTAAAAGCCAAGATGAGTGTCAGATGGTCTGAGAATCAAAAAAGAATCAGATCTACTAATTAAAGTGGGTTATAGTGAAGTATAAAAGTCATCCCAATATGGCATTAAGAACACATTGAGATTGGAGAGCAAAACATGGTTAATTGTATAAAGTGTAAACAGTGTATCTTTTCTTTAAAAAATTTTTTTAATGTTTAATTATTTTAGAGAGAGAGAGCAAGAGCGAGAGAGTGGTAGAGAGAGAGGGAGACACAGAATCTGAATCAGAATCCAAGCTTTTAGTGCAGAGCTCCGTGTGAGGCTTGAACCCATGAATTGTGAGATCATGACCTGAACTGTACTCCAACCCTTAACCGACTGAGCCACCCAGACTCCCTGACAGTGTATTTTTCTATTTAAACTATTCTTTTTTGTTCTTTCTATAACTTGGTACTCCTTATCTTGCTTAATTTTAAAGTTAACTTGGAAAAATATGAATTAAACTAAAATTAAAATTATGAGTTTTTCTTGTGCTTTTCAGTGTAAAGAATGTGCATCTGTTTTTTCTGTAAGTAAAGAACAGTGACTTTACCAACTATAATAACTATATGCCATCATATCCAAGCACCAATCTGTGTTGCCTTGATATTTCTCAGTTTTTCATACACAAAGTGTTAAGTTTCTGTGGTTTACTATAACATGCAAACAAAGAAACTATGTATGGTTTTCTATATAGCTTCCCCTATAATTTAAGCTGTATTGCCTACACATTTGGTCAGGGAAGCCAAGTCAGGCTGTTCATGTTAATGTGGCTACTGATTAAAACAAAGTTTATCCCATTTACAGACTGCCAAGTGACCCATGAAATCATGGCACTTGGTTGGGGAAGGTCCTCAGTCTAACTGAAGCAACAAATGTTTCTGTCAGATTTTGGGCTAGAGAATATGTAGAGAATTATCCAGTTTGGTATGAGAGAAAAGTGGTACATTCACACAAAGATAAATATTCCATTGGTTAAGAGAGGGTTGTGATAACTAGAGTTGCCTTGATTTTTCACAACCTTCCTGGAAACAAGTGATCCTAAAGGAATCCCTGTTTCCTGTAATTGAAAGAGTCTTCTAGTTCCTTGCTCACTGTGGTCTACAGACCAGCAGCACTGACATCAAGCAAGAATTAGAAGCTTGTTTGATAACATAATGTCTCAAATTCCACCCCAGACTTAATGAGTCAGCATTTCAACAAGGTTCCCAGGTAATTTATATGTACACCAAAATTTCAGAAGCTTCAGTGTAACAGACTTCTGTTATTCCTCAACATCCATTCTTTCCCTCTTCCATAACAACAGAATCTTAGCTAGGCAAATTGGTGAGTTCTCAGCTCCACATTTACTTACCTCCCTGCTAGCTAAGTGAAACTATGGTTTGGCCAGTGGCGTGACTGGGAGAGTGATGGGAGCCACTTACAAATCTTGCTTTTAAAATCAGTAGGTCTTTTCTCTGGCTGTGAAGTGGGAAGGACTATGGCAATCACTTTGGACCCATAAGTGGAAGTCTCAAGTTGATGATGTCAGAGCCACCTACCAGCACAGGGCTCCCCATCTACCTCTGGACTGTAATGTGAGAGAGAGAGACAAACATCTTGCTTATTTCAGTCATTGTAAATGAGGGTATCTTTAGCTCAGCAGCTCAGCATGTACACAAACTAATAAACTAATATTAACAGAGCCTGATGAGCAAAGGGACAGTCTCTTCTGAATTAAATGTTTAACTCATTAATAGTGCCAGGAACAGCACTTGAAACTGTCTGCTTTTGTTGCCTACATTGAAACGGCATGAAATAATTAAAAAGCAAACCTGTAGTGGTAGAAATGTAGCTCAGAAATTAACCAGAGAATAATTTGTTTTTTGATTAATGGACAAAGATGATCTGATATTAGTACTCACCCAGAGGTGTTTCTTTCCTACGAAAGGCTGGGATCATCAACAAACCCTACTTGGTTTTCAGACCATTACAGGGGCTTGTTTCTGCAGAACACACATTATAGGAAAAGTCTACCACCTGGATTTACGTAAATCTCCAACTTTGCAAGTCAGAACAGAAATAAAATGAATATTTTCCATTGATGAAGTTTATTTTTTAAAGTATAAGCTTTTAGTATGTTAGAAACTTCTCAGTAGTACATGGCTCCACTGTGTTACAAGGAAATAACCAAGTCTATGTGGGATCTAGAGCATTTGAGACACAGGGTTACTGAATTATTTGGAATTAGGATGGTAAAAGAAAGACTCATACCAAACCAAGCATGGAGACATTTTCTTAATCAAATTAATTAATCAAATTAATCAAATTAATCAAAGTTTTATTAATGCCCTAGTGTAGAGGTTTGAACGGTGAAATACCAGATGCAAACTCTAATTATTACACATCATGATTAGGACCTTGAAGGTTGTGTATGTTTATGTTTAAGGACAATGTGGAGCAGAGGCAGACCCATTAAATAGCACCCTTATTTCCTGACTGGGCCTAAGCAAGCCCCCATCTTGTATCCTTGGGATGTATAACTCCTTATTTAGATCTCCATTGGAAGTGCCCACCAAAGCTAGAGCCAGAGAAGACCAAAAAGGAAATAACTGTAATTTACTGCTATTTCTGGATCCTTTCTGAGGCCACCTTCTCTGCTGAGCACCCCATGAAACACCTTATTCCCCCCAAAACCTGACCTTCATTTCTGTATTCTATTCTCTGCTGTGTCACCTTCCAGTTTAAAATTTCCTCATTCTTTTTCATTGTCAAGATTTCTTTAATAGTGCACTGAAGCTGTGGGGGGAAAATAACTCATCCTTCCCACTCTAGATAAGGTGGTTTTATTGCCTTTTTTTTAGGTTTCCAGGTATGAAAATGAGATCCGCTTATGGCTAAAACAGATTGAAAGTTATTTTTAATTCTTATTACTCAATACCCTTGACTAAAATCAGACTTAGCCATTTATTATTGCTTTTATCTCTAATTTGAGGGCAATTTTTATCCTGTCTTTGAACTGAAGCCTAAGGTACTATGACAATAACAAGTAACCTCTATATCATATTCACAGTTTATAAAATGCTTTTCACATACCTTCCCTTTGGATCCTTACAACTACCTTGTGAGACAAGTATTATTATTAACTCTTTTTTACAGAGATAGATGTAAATTGAGACCTAGGATAGGTAATTTGCCAAAGACACAAAGAAACTCATACTGAGGTAGTTTAGCTTAGTCCCAAGCTCTTTCTTTTATCCTGCTTAATATGGCCACAATTATTGCCATCATGACCACCATTCACAGTCATCAATTACTGAGTCCTTTCTATGTTCCTGACTAACAGGGTTAATTATACCATCTCATTTTATCCTCACACCAGCCCTTGTTGTTCTTTATCCATTAGGAAAGCTTTCAGCTTCAAGCCACACAAAAGCCAACCAACAGTGGCTTAAACAAATGGGATTTTTCTCATATTGAAGTCCAGAAGTAGGAGAATTCTAGTATTGTTTTGGTAACTCATTGGTGTTATGGCTTTAGGTCAAGTCTCTTGGTCTTCCATTCATAACTATATAATGACCACGAGAGCACTGACCACTAGAGCATTGTGCTATCACATGATTACAATTCACAGGTAGAACCAGGACACAATGTTTCTCCTCCTGGGTCTTTCCTTTATCAAGGAAGACCCCAGCTGACTTTCATTTTCATCTTATTGGTTAACCATGCTTATCTCTAGGCCAGACTCTGGGTCTACTTTCCTTGAGATCAAGGAATCTCTGCCAACTAAACAAAAACCCTGGGTTCCTTTCAGGACCTCCCTGCATAAAGGTAGCCAGCAGAGGCTGGAATCCAGCCCATACTCTGTACAGCCCACACATCGAGATGTGACCCAACCGTATCCATCCAGAGGAAGGGGTACCACTTGGTAGGTCATCTGCCCATTGGGTTGCATTTTCATAAATCTTAGGAAGGCCCAATACTAGCTAAGAGTGACCTTGGCATGTTAAAAGACTGTAGTAAGGTTTAGCATTAAGTACACACAGTGGAATCTGCCACTGGAATTTATCAATAACCCCATTTTAAAGATGAGGAAACCAAGGCATGGGGAAATTGGCACAGATTCTCATCACTGGTTTAACTGCTTTTCTTAAATCAAGCCTAATATTAGCCCTGAAAATTGACACAGGCTCACAATCATACAAGCCACAGAACTTGATTGCTGAAGGAACTGGACTCTTGATTAATAAAATATGGAAAACTAATCAAGCTGCTGAAATGCCTTCTTTCAGAGACGTCCAAGATGTCAGTAGTTACAAATAGGGCAAAAGACAATGCGCGTCATGCATATTGGTAAAACCTCTTAAAGGCTTTTGGCCTTTACTGACTTGCAAGGAGAATCAAACTGCCAGAAGAATTAGAGATTCTAACTCTGGTTGCCAAATCTACCAACGATTTCCTCTGTGACAATCCATATTCACTTACCTCCTTTTTACCTCAGGCTAATAATTTATGTCAGTTGGAGCTCAGTGTTTTATGAACCAAGGGTGAAATTATTAAATTTTATTGTTTGTGATTCCTTCCTTAAGTTATATTCCTATAATTGCAAACTTACTGCATTCCCCAACCTCTATTTTGAATTTATTACTAGCCTTCTTACTGCCTTTTTAGATCTCAGAAGTAAACTTCAAATATTTACAAATCTCAATTTCATGTTTTCCCTTTCATAAATCTGTGGGCAAATTCGGTGCTGGAGACAGAGAGCAATAAATCTGGATATTTATGTATTGTGCCAGCAGGCGCTGCACAAACTTTCCCGCATAGCTTGGTCAATGAGCTTCAGTCTTGACCTGTAACACTGGTTCTAGTCTAATCCTGAGGCTCATATTAACAGAATCATTATAAAACATCTGGTGACTTGTATATACAAAAACCCTTCCCTCATTCCTTCAGTCATAATTTGTAATCAGACAAGTTTAGTGGGCACATATGTTCTCCATGTTAGCAGAAGAGAGGGAATCAATGTGTTTACACCATTTATTACACTTATCTCGTACAGGGATAAAGTGATGACCAAACCTGCAAATGAAATAAAAAGTTATTTTTTAAAAATCTCTTATTCCAAGTATATTTAACATGCTTACAAATGAAATACAAAGGTTCAAGAAGAAAACACAGTAGAATTAAAAAACAATTTTACAGTGGGGAAGAGGCTGCTAACATGAACTATATAGAAATCTAATGTTTATATGACAACACACAAAACAAAGTCAAGGACCAATGACAGATTGAGGAAAAGTACATGCATCCCATATAGCAAAGGGCTATTTTTTAATATGGAAAAAGATGTTATACGTGAATATGAAAAAGATGAATAAGTCAATTATAAAGGCAGATAAAGAATATGAATAGGAAGTTTATAGAAAAAGAAATACCAATGCCAAAAGAGCAAAGAATAAAAGACAGGTTTAACATCATCTACAGTTAAAGAAATGAGAATAAAAACAATAGGATTATTTTTAACATCAGATTGGCAAAAATTAGAAAGTTGTGGTAATACTCAGTGTTGAAAAGGGTGTGATTAATAGGCCATTTCATACATTGATAGTGTGAGGATAAACTGGTGAAGCCATTTAAAGGGCAATTTGCTAGAGTCTATCAAAATGTGACATGTACTAGTACCCTTTGACTTGGCAATTCCACTTCTAAAATGTTTTTCCTGTGTACAAATATATGTGTGTGTATGAATGTTCATTTTGGCATTGTTTGTACTTTAAAAACCTTAACATATTTCCTGTCTGTCAATAATGCATTGGTTAAATAAATGATGGCATATCCCTAGAATGGCAAGTAGGAAATGTATGTAGCCCATTAAAAAGATTGTTAGCTCTGGGTGCCCAAGACTAGAGGGAATTATCTTTAATCATTACCTGTATATCCTTGTAGTAACAAGATTGTAAAGTAAAAGCCATGATAACATGAAAATATTCACTAAGTAACTGGCCACTCAAATATCCTACCTTCCTATCTCTGCCTTCAGATAATGAGAACAGCTCACATCATACCAGTGCCAAATGTTGATCTGATAATCAGACTCATCAACAAGACAAACGAATAACAATGATGACAAGATAGACACTTCAAAAGAACATAATTTGAACGTCAAAGGATTTGTACCTGAGATCCTTGGGAAAACCGATAAAGCCCAGAAATAATTTCATACAAATGACTGTCCTTAAGATAATGCTGTGAAAATTAAATGTGGGTGGAAAGATATTCTACTGAGCTAGCATACAATTTGGAAGGAGGAAAGGCTCCAACTTCTCACTCCTCACACTTGATTTTTTCTCCTTCTAAGAAATACTACAAGGTTGCAATCATAATCTAAATTTTGTTAAAAATGTGAAAAGTATTTTCATAAATTTTAGTGTTCCTTAAAGATCAAGGCCCAATAAAATCATTTTCTCACTACTAACTATTGTATTTTGGCCTCAGTTTTAAGAGGCCTATTTTTCAATTGTGGTTATGCTAATACAACCTCCTGTATGTTGTTAAGTGAGTAGAGTTGATTGCCAAATTGTTCCCTCCTGCTCGGAAAAAAACATTTAAATTATGTACGTATATGTGTGTGCTTGTATATACATAGAGCATTCCTGGTATGATTCACAACAAACCAGTGAGAGCGGTACCTCTGGGGTGAGACACATGGGGGATTGCAGGATGGAGAACACATTTACCTTCTACTATCATTTCTTTGTACAATTTTTGAATTGTTTAGTGTGAACATGTATTAATTTTGTAATTTTTAAAAGTCTAGCTAACAAAAATTAGTTGAAAACAGAATCAAAATTAAAGTCAGAACTAATTCTATCAACAGGAGTTTCTTTAAAAAAATTTTTTTTCAATGGTTGTTTATTTTTGAGAGACAGAGGGTGCATGCTGGGGAGAAGCAGAGAGAGAGAGGCAGAGGATCCGAAACAGGCTTCGTGCTGTCAGTGTAGAACCTGATGCAAGGCTCAAACCCACAAACTGTGAGATCATGACCTGAGCCAAAGTCGGACGCTTAATGGATTGAGCCACACAGGTGCCCATCAACAGGGGTTTTCAATCGTTGAAGATTACCTTATTATTGAATAAGAATTCCTGCAGGGTGAATAGGAAAGCAGATATTTCACCAAAACAATCCTGGAGTTTTAATAAAAACTCCCCTAATTGTGAGGATGGGGGTCAATCATCTGTAAAAAGTGTTCCATAACCACAGTTAAATTTATAGGGGGACCTATATCCCTCTTTTTTTTTCTATCCTATTTCATTTCCTGCATCCCATAACTTAGCCATCTAAAACTTCACCATTTGAAAATGTCTCCCTCTCAGAATCATTAGGTATATTGTAGAGTTTCCCCAGTAATCTTTGGATATGTAAGCTGTATCTGCACAGCACTCGAGGTCAAGAACTAACATCATACACTTGTTCTTTGGAGAATCCTGTCTTTCACACACTTTCCCTTTCCTCTCTTCACTCTTACATTCCCCACAGCAGGTGCAGGGGTGCCCATCACCAGCTTCACGGGCCCTCTCAGCCCACCGTCTCTGAGCCAGTCCCAAACCTGGGCTGCCTTTGTGACCTGCTCCAGGTTGCATGCTTAGAGAGCTGCCAATGCTCCGTGTCCAATTAGCTTTGCTAATCTCTAGGAATAATGTTTATTGAATGCTTACTGTGTACTCTGTGTGATGCCAAGGACATTTGTCAGGATGGGTTCTCTAAAATCATTCCCATTTTACAGATGAGGAAACTACAAAAATAACATGATTCTGATCCAGCAGGATAGGGAGTAACCACAGCAACTCCAAAAGCACCCCTCATCTAATCAGTCCCTCCACAAATTTTGTCTAGAATCCAACAATCTCACTATACAACTCCTGCTATCACCCGGGTCTCTGGCACTGCCACCTCTTGCCTGGATTCTTACAAGGGAAGGGCCTCCAACTTGGTCTTTCTTGTTCCCTTCCCCCTTTTAAAAATCTTTAAATGTGGGGCTCCTGGTGGCAGTCAGTTAAGTGCTGGACTCTTGATTTCGGCTCAGGTCATGATCTCACGGTTTGTGAATTCGAGCCCTGTTTCTTCCGCCACTGCGCTGACAGTGCAGAGCCTGCTTGGGATTCGCTCTCTCCCCTCTCTCTCTGCCCCTACTCCACCTGCTCTCTCTCTCAAAATAAATAAATAAACTTAAAAAATTTTTTTGAAAATCTTTAAATGTGAAGTGGGGCATATCACTCTTCAGCTTCCCATCTTCCCTAATGAGAAACAAAGTGTTTACAATAGCATATCCAGGCCCTGCGTATTCTGACTGTGCCTCTCTGAAATCACGCTCTGAAATTACTCTGCTCTCCCTACACTGCTTTCACACCTCCTGTTTTCTGAGTTTTAGAAAGCAGACTAATTCTGTTTTAGTGATGTACCCAAATAACTATTTTTCAGTGTTATTTGGACCAGTGTTGTGCTGTAGATTTGTTTATCCTTTGTCTCTACAACATAAACTCTACAAAGATAGAAACTTTATCCTTTTTTTTTTTTTGCCAGAAACTATCTTTTAAAATTTACTCTTGTGTCTGGTGTCTAGAACAGTGCCTGGCACATCCTATGTGTTCAAAAATAATTGTTGGATTTATGAGTCAAAAAGTGGTAAAATCAAAAACAACCCACATGTTTTAGAATCACAACTGGATTCAATTCCAGCTGTATCATTTATTATATATGTGTCCTATTATAATGTGTCTGTCATCCCCTTGCTGAACATCAGTTTCACATTCTGCAAAATTGAAATAGGGATACCAATCTTACAGGTTTAGGGGAATATTTAGTGATATCACAGATGTCAAGTGCCTGGGGAAAAGTAGGGTTTTAGTACATTTTATCTATTTTAAGTCATTTCTCTCTTCTTGCAGTTTTGCCTCAAAGATGGAGAGAGAGGGGTATTTAAGGGCAAAGTGGTATTCACTGAAATCATTCAATAAATGTTCCTTGAGCAACTACTATGTTGTAGACACTGGAAATGCAAAAATGAATGAGCATACTCTCAACGAAATAATTTCAGTATAATGATTTCTTTATTAAACCAAGTATAAGATAGGCAAACATGAAAAGTTCTCTTTATAGAATATGAAAATATTAATCCTGCATTGACCACGATTATCCCTTGTACCTGTGAAAACTATTATGTCGAATTCTTAGCTTTTTACTTTTCAAATATACCTTAAATATATCGCCAAACATTCAGATAAGCACAATAGTCTATATCCATTCAGGTTCAATTAGTATCATTTCAGTTTGCAAGGTATTTTTTTCTTCCTAGTAATGCCATATTAAATTTGCAGTTTTAAAACAAATAGTAGAAAGACAATATGAAAAAAAAGTTTCTTTTTAGGACTATTGAGTGATTTTTAGTGAACAGATGATGGAGTGCTTTTAAGTGGGATGAATTAAAAACAAATTTTATCCATTTGGAAAAAAACCCTTCATTTTTTAATTTACCACTGCATGTTCATTAAATAGGGAATCATTGTGGTTCTGCACAGTTCCAAAAAGTATCAATGAAATACAGTGCACACAACAGTTGAACGGTCCCTAAATTGTTATTACTAGCGTTTCCATTATTTATGCAGTAAACTGTATAATATAACAATAACATTAAAAGATAAATACAAACCTTAGCTCCCTGATGTGCTAGTTCTTCCTCCAGATCATCTTTACAATTAACCAGAAGTCAGAATTCCAAGCCTTATTGAGAAATATTTCACTTGCTGTTGCATTGTACTGGCTCCTTCCCTGAATCTCCCTACTGTACTCTACATCTGATGAAACATTTATTTGAACAAACAAAATACATATGTACAAATAAATACAAATGTCAGGAGCTGACACCCAAATGCAAACACATGTCTTTACCTATACCCACCATTTGACAGCATGACAGGCTAAAGAGCGTTTTGAATGGAAACTACACAGAAAGCTCTGAAACAAAGGACCAGACAAAAATGCTATAATCAATTTAATGTCTTCAGGAAATACGCTTTTCTCTAAAAGTGTGATGACTCATAGTGGCAGGACAGGTAACAAAGGTAACAAAAGAATGGATGTCTGGAAGCCATGAATGGCTAGATAGAAGCTGAAAATGACAGCCCTTCAGCCTTATCACCTGACCCGGCCCCATGATTGTGGAAGAATTAAGGGCAAGTCTCTGAATGTCCTGCACCTGGATGCCAGGAAACCAATCATCGCCCAACCACTTTGTTGGGCCATTAACAGAGGCTTGAACTCTATCTTT
Organism: Panthera pardus; assembly: GCF_024362965.1. Taxonomy (NCBI): domain Eukaryota; kingdom Metazoa; phylum Chordata; class Mammalia; order Carnivora; family Felidae; genus Panthera; species Panthera pardus. The sequence goes on from NW_026526766.1 coordinate 41,699,966, forward strand.
GTCCAAATGAAAGCACAAAGAAAATAATTTTTCATCTGAAGAATCATCTTAAGATCCCCAAATGGAAAGTAAGGGGAGCAGTAAACCTCTTAAACTCCAGTTTGGCGGCTTGAACATAGGGCATTAAGGTAAGAAGGTTATTTATGGCAAAAGGGGAAGGGAGAGAGAATTCCAAAGTGAGAGATGGAAGGACAAAGAGGATCCGGGCCCAGACTGCATCATCCCCTACACCATTCAAAGACGAAGGGGAACAATTTTAGTCAGGAACTGGGAGCCACAGATTTCAAAGGCAAAACCTCCCTTTTTAAAAATTTATTTAAATTCAAGTTAGTTAACATACAGTGTAGTATTAGTTTCAGGAATAGAATTCAGTGATTCATCACTTAACATAATAACACCCAGTGCTCATCCCAACAAGTGTCCTCCTTACTACCCATCACCCATTTAGCCCATCCTCCCCAGCCACAGCCCCTCCAGCAACCCTCAGTTTTGTTCTCTGTATTTAAGAGTCCTTTATGTAAAACCTCACTCCATCACCCAGATAATTCAGGCGGAGTGTATTCATCCCCCTCAAAAAGATGATTGCCTCGAAATGTCTCTTAAAGTTCCATGCAAGCAGATGGCTGCAGGATATTTTCTCTGGGGCTATCTGAAGGCCCCACCTTTCAGCTCACCGGGTCCTCCACCCTTCATCAGTGTCCAGCCTTTTCTCTACTACTTGGGACCACAATGCTCCCCTGGGGCTCCAGTTGTAGAGGATTTGACTTTCTGCCAGGCAGCCTGGAATTGGGGAATCACTTTGCAGAGGGATCCCCATCCCCATTTTTATTTGACTTCCCTTCCCTCAGGTTGGAAGCAAAGAGTAGGGCAAGGAAAAAAATTTCTGTGTTCTCTTTAAGAGCACTGTTCTTCCTGGTTCCCTCAGGAAAGGGGGAACAGGTGAGTCTTGATGGGATTATTTTGAGTTTCCAGGGCTCCCCTCCAGAATTAATCCCCTCCCAAGGAGGGAAGGACTCTTTGCCTGCACCCTGGCAGGAATCCTGATCTTTCCAATTCACAGGTAAGCCGACACTTTTGCTGAACGAAGATCTCCTAGATCCCAACTGGGGGAAGCCTGACTGCTTCTGAGGCAAATCATGGCCATAATCATTTTCAAAGGTATTATTTTCACCTGGGAAGGGACTTGAGGAAGCAGCACCGCAGGTCATGAATATTTATGAGGGAGCCAAGAAAGCTCTTTCTTTCCTGCTGTGGTGGAAAGGGGAGCTGAAAGCTGCACCACAGGTAGGTAACCAAGTAACCCCAGTCTGGGAGGAAGGAAAGCAAGGGTTCAAAGGGGGCAGAGAGAGTGTGGCAGCAAATTCCCACTAGCCTGGCTCTCCCTGGAAGAAGGGTGGCAGAAGTCCTGGCCCTCAGACTCTACCTTAGAGGAAGTTGGAACCAGAAGAGGTGTTCTCTGTCACCTCGTATTGGTGTTGTGGGCGAAGTTTGATGAAGGGATCTAAAAGCACACTCACGGACCCTTGATACAGCCCAGTTTCAAACTTGCTTAGCTTTAAATTAATCTTTTGTAACCCAGGGCCAAATATCTAGAGGTAAGGAATTGGCCACCGTGACCTGATGCTCCCTAACATAGTGAGGACACCCCTTCACTGGGTGTCTTTACTTGGCAGGGTAAGAGTTATTATAAAACCCACGAGGGAAAATGGCTTCTCAAACTTTAGAGGCAGATTCAGGTGGTATTTGTTTATTCTAACTGCTCCAGGGGAGTGAGGGTGGGGGTGGGAAAACTATGGGGTTGAGAAGCTGGGACTCTGGGTCCTAATCCAGTTGACTGGGATTTTGGGACCAGTCCCTTCCCCAACCCAGTGGTTCCCAAACTGTTTTTTTTTTTTTTAAATATGCAATCCTTTTTTGTAAAGGAAATCTTATGAGGACCTTTGATATACAAAAACAGATCAAAGGGGTGCTGCTGCTGAAGGGGGTGGGGGACGTGGAGTCCTGGAACTCCACTCCTTTCTGTCCTTCCCTCAGGTGTGTGGTTGTGGGGTGGGGAGGTCGGCAGTAACCCTGAGTGCATTTGGGAGATCATGGGGTTCTTCAGAACAATTTGAAAACCAGTACTAAATGACCTCTGACGTAACTTTCAATTTTTGAAATCTCATGATTTAAAATGTCTTCCTTCTGAAGTGCTCATATTGATAACCGGCATATTTGAGAGCAAAAGAGGAAAGGGGGAAAAGGGGAGGGAGAAAGCCATCCTTGTAAATTTGGGTCTCACAGGGCAGGAGTCCCAGACTGGAAGAATGTCTCAGATGTTTCAGCAGCGTTCAGCATGCTGGGTCACTGTTTGTTTTGGCCTTTCTTGTCTGTGTGAAGCAGCAGGGTAAATGAATGTGCTTCATTTCCTCAGCAACAAGACTGGGTCCCTGGTGTTCCCTCCCCCAGTGAGCAACCAGAGGGAGTGACTGGGGTGTCATGGTGTTGTCAGGGACAGACTGCCTGCCAGTCGTACCAAATTAGGAAGAGGACTGACTGAGGATTCCTGGCCAAGCTGCATCACCGACGCTCAGCAAAATCAGTGGAAGTGTGTGTAATCCCGTATAGACTTAAGATGGTATGTGCTCTGCCAGCAGTGCAGGAAAAAGGATAATCAAGCGGGACGTGGTTCTTTAATAAGTGTAAAACTAAACATCATCAAAATCCTGCAACACAATACCAGGGGCTGGAAGTGGTTAGTGTTGTGATTACAGAAAGGGCATCAGTATAGGATGTCACTTCTCGCAAAGATCCAAGAAAACGTCTAGCAACTCGTTTTTATAAACAAAGCCATAGCACACTGGAGTTATTTCTATTTCAAACATATAGTCACACAGCCTTTATTTAGAACATGGGCAAGGGGATTGGAATGGTATATAAATCTGGGACAAGACTCAGTATTGTATGTTACTCCTCAGAAGAGCAAAACGCAAGACCCATTTTAAACAAATACAGGGCTGTTCAGCTCTGAAGCGTTGTTAATCTTTTCATTAAAAGGCGCAGTCGTTAAGTTCCAAATTCTTCCTCCAAAGATCAGATCCAGATTATCCAGTTAATGAAACAATGGAGTAATTTCTACAAAAACCAGAAGAGAGATGTAGACAAATACTATGGAACAGATTACTATAGTCATGGACACCAGTGGATTTGACTGGAGCACACGACATGCACAGAGGCATATAGAATGTGGTATCTATAAAGAAAATATTAGAAGCAAAACTAGTGAATAGAAGACAACATGAATCAAATGTCTTCTCTAGAGCCAACTACCCCTGTAGCTGCTAGGACACAGTCCAGGTGTGTGTGCATGTTTGTGTGTGTGTAAGTTTCCTTTCCATTCCTGGCATCAGTTGAAGACACACAGTTGTGGCTTATGATTGCCTCAACATGCTGTTTAGAGTAGTCAACCTATGAGGAACAAAAGGTATTTAATCTTTCCTCCTCTTCTGAAGTTCAGGCTACCTAAATGTAACTTTGCCTTGGCTTTGTGGCGTGAATATGCTAAACGGTTGGAAGCGTAGGCAGAACTTAAAATCTATGGGTGCCGGTTCATTGCTGGTGACCATGATTTCCCTCAGGGTAAGAATCTTGCAGACGAGAATAAGCTACATTTCCAGATGCACCAATGCCCTCTGAATGAGTTCCACGAGTGTGGAAGGTGGGGAAAGAATATGAAGGAGAGGCCTGTGTTATAAAAACTTGTGGCCGGCTCTTTTTCTGTATTTCCTCTGCTGTAGGTGTGAACCCATATGTAGTAGGAAGAGGAATGAGATATTTGTACTCACATAATCACGTGAGCTGATCAGTGGGAGAGGTAAGCACACCGCCAACGTGTACTTTTTGGCACCCGCAAATACTTGTTGATGACATTCTAAGCATGAGGTATAGAAATCCCTGGCTTTTTTGAATTGTGTCAGGACATTTCTTTCATGCACTGATGAAAACTAGACTGTGCCAAAAACCCTTGAGTATTTCCTGTGCCTTTGGGGCACAGTCCATGAGTGGAAGGAATGTGGAATTAAAGGGGGGAAATTCACTTCATGGTGACCTCTGGCAGAACCAAATGTTCATGAATAAAGTTTTTGATTGATCTTGCACCTCTCGAGAAAACAGGGAGACTTTATAGACTGTTTATCACCAATCATTATGCAACATATCCTAACTTCCTAGAGGTGCACTTGTTTCAGGAGACATAAGTAGGGAAAGGTGAGTTTTCGTGTGCTCAACGGCGAAGTAGTCATAAGAAGTACTTGTATATGTTCTTTGTAAGTGGAATTAATAGTGTTATAATGCTGATCTCAAACATTGAGGCTTTGTCTGTCACTCTTGAGGATCAAATGGAACCAAGGAGTGTAAGCTGGTGGGCTGCTTTGCCATCAGAGAATCTTAGCTCATAGTTGGGTTAAGCCCTACAAGCATCCATCAAATCAGCGTTTAATTCAAGGAAAAATACTGCTTGCTCTGCAAATGCAGTTTCAAGATATTTCCCCTATAAAACAAAAAATAAACAAAAAAGCTCTCATGGGGCACCTGGCTGGCTCAGTCAGCAGAGCATGCCAGTCTTGATCTTGGGGTTGTGAGTTCAAGCCCCATGCTGGGGATATAGTTTAATTAAACACAAAATTAAAAACAAACAAAAATTCCCCTAAACCACTATATCTCTCCAACCAGCTTTCTACTCCTTTCTATACAGACATTCTGGCACAAAACTTACCTTGCCCTTACTGGGCAGAAATGATGCCTCTTCATCAAACTTTGTTATTATCGTACAGATTAATATAGGGACTGCTTATAAAAGTGTTTGCAGATTGTAAGGAAACCACAAGAAATAGTGCAGAATGTCAGGGCTGTTAATAACTGGTTAAGTACCTCTATCGTGAACAGGTAAGGGGAAGGAGTGGATGCTGGAACCTGAAAGGAAGTAATTGTGTGAAGAGTACCTCAGGTGACAGGAGATGTAGTGTACAGGTACAGCGAGCTGTCGGGTGATGCCAAGGGAATCACCCAGGGAAGAGGGAAGAAGTGTTGAGAAGGACTACATTGACCTCACTCTCCCCCAACCCCCCACCCCCAGTCATCTTCTGCTGGTGTTCCCACTGGCCAAACCCAATGGGAAGCCAGTGGTAAATCTAGACCAATGCAGGAGTCCTTACAGGTTAGCCTCCCAAGGCTTAGGGCAGGGTAGAGAAGATGGAAGGTGAATCTAGAGGGACAGATGAGTGCTAACCAGTGTGGTGCAGCCTGAATTCAAACGCATAGTCAAACTGATTAGCTATTGACGTTGGGCAGATTATTTAATTTATCTTAGCCCTCCCTCTGAGGAGACAGTTATTTATATATCCTGCTCTACAGCCCCAATACTCATTCCAACTCTAGTAAAAGGAGATGTTAAGGTTATGATTTCATAAGTAGGAAGACCTTAAATGACATTCATATTTACACTATTTACCAAAATTTATGAACTCCATGTGCATCTATATTACATTTTATTGCTTAATTATTTTATACTGTTATTTACTGTGACTACAAAATGTTTAGCAGCTTTATTGAGATATAACTGGCATGCAGTAAACTGCACATACTTAAAGTATACAAATTGTTGACATTGGCATATGTAGACAGCCATGATACCATGTCTACATCAAGGTAATAATCGTATCTAGTGCCCCTAAAAGTTTCCCCATGCATCATTATAATCCCTCCCTCTGACTCTTCCCCATCCCCCCTTCACCACTTATTCATAAGCGTTCTATTATTATACATTAGTTTTCATTTATTAGATTTTTTATAAGCAGAGTCATATGTACTCTTTTAAAATTCTGGTTTCTTTTAGCATACATTGTGTAATTTATCCATTACTGTTTTATTCCCTTATAATGCTGAGTACTATTCCATTCTGTAAACATACCACAGTTTGTTCATCCACTTGTTTATCCATCCAGATGTTGATGGATATTGGTTTGTTTGTTTTTTCCAGATTTTGACTGTTAAGAAATTCATAGGAGCATATGCTTTCGTATCTCTTGGGAGAGCAGAATGGCTGTGTCCTGTGGTCGGGATATGTTAACTTTTGGGGAAACTGCCAAAATCTTTTCCAAACTGGTTGCACCATTTTACATTTCCAACAGCGGTATATTAGAATTCCAGTTCTACAGTAGCAGTTCCTCAAAAGAGTAAGGATAGAATTACCATATAATCCAGCAATGCCACTTTTGGGTATATATTAAAAACAACTGAAAGCAAGATATCAAAGAATACTTGCTAATGTTCATTAGCAGCATTATTTGTAATAGCCCAAAGGTGGAAACAACCCAAGTGTCTATCATTGATTAAATGGATAAGCAAAATATGGTATAAAGTGGAATGGAATATTATCCAGCTTTTAAAAAAGAAGGGAATTCTGACAAATGTGACAATATGGATGACTCTTGAGCACATTCTGCTAAGGGAAACAAGCCAGTCACAAAAAGACAAATATTCTATGATTCCACTTATATAAGGTACTTAGAGTAGTCAAATTCACAGGGACACAAAGAATAGTAGTTGCCCGAGTCCGGGAAGACAGAGGAATGAGGAGTTGTTTAATGGGTATATACAGCTTCTCTTTTGCAAGATGAAAAGTATTATAGAGATGGATGGTGGTGACGGTTACATAAAAATGTGATATATTTAACACTACTGAACTGTACACTTAAAAATAATTAAGATGTACCTGGGTGAGCGGCTCAGTCAGTTAAGCATCTGGCTCTTGATTTGGGCTCAGGCCATGATCTCACAGTTCGTGAGATCTAGCCCCCCATCTTCTGCACATTCGGCACAGAGCCTGTTTGAGATTCTCTCTGTCTCTCTCTCTCTTTCTCTCTCCCTCCTCTGTCTCTCTCTCTGCGCCCCTCCTTTGCTCGTGCACACATGCATGTTCTCTCTGTCTCAAAATAAATAAACATTAAAAAAATCAGTTGAGATGGTAAATTTTATGTTATGTATATTTTACCACAATAAAAGTTAAAATATAAAAATATAAAATTTAAATTTAAAAAATTGCAGAAAAATGAGGCACCTGGGTGGCTCAGTCCATTAAGCATCCAACTCTTGGTTTCTGCTCATGTCACAATCTGACTTTTTGTGGGTTCGAGGCCTGTATCAGGCTCTGCACTGACTACAGAGCCTGCTTTGGGTTCTCTCTCTCCCTTTTTCCCCTCTCTCTGCCTTTTCCCTGTCCCCTCTCTCTCTCTCTCTCTCTCTCTCTCTCTTCCAAAAAATAAACTAAAAAAGTTTTTTTTTTTTAATTTGCAGAAAAAATGAGTAGGCAGAGCTCTAGGAGGAAAACCAAACATCACTAAAGCCAAAGACTTGGTCACTAATGTAAATTGACGGCATTTGGATTGAATCTTCAGGTTTCAAGTTTCTTCAGGTTGCTGAACATAGTGTACACATCCACAAAGGTTGAGACCCTGGCAAGAATACTAAGGAAAAAACAAAAATTTCAATCAGCAGGACCTTATGGGGTATTCTAAAAAAGTAACACAAAATAACAATGTCCAAAAGTCAGTAAAGATGAACTAACAGAGATAAAAAACCAAAATAAAAATCCCAAATGCTACATCTTTAACTACTGTTTTTCCCTCAGTGTGTTTTACCAGGTCCTGTTCTTCCACCTAACTCTGTATGTTATTTGTATAGCCTCTACTGTTAGTTCCCTCTTCTCACCCTGCTACACTTCACTGGCGAAGACCTCACCTCCCACCATAGCAACCCCCCCACCCCCCGCCCCTGCCACACACATGCAAACATACACTTTCTATTCCTGGCAGTCCTCCAAACATGACTCGTAGTTTCATGGTTTCTTTGCAGATACTGTTCCCTCCATCAGGAATACACTTTCCCCAATCTATCTACCTGATGATACAGATGGTCCTTCTACACTAAACTGAAACATCTCCTTTTCTGTGAAGAGTATCTTCTGGTTATATAACTAATGTTGTATAAGAAGCTGTACTTCAGGGAAGTATTTACAGAATGGTTTTTTTTTTTAATGTTTGTTCATTCATTTTGAGAGAGGCAGCACATGAGTGAGTGGGGGAGGAGCAGAGAGAAAGAGAATCCCAAGCTGGCTCCATGCTGTCAGCACAGAGCGCAGTGTGGGGCTCGATCCCAGCTACTGTGAGATCATGACCTGAGCCAAAAACAAACACTGGATGCTCAACCCACTATACCACCCAGGTGGCCCCAGGATAGTTTTTTTAACTATATAATTTTAAGTCACTGTTGCATTTCTGGAGAGGAAAGGATAAAAAAAGACAGAGCATGTTTTTTATACATTTAATAAAGTGTATGTTTAGAAGATTTTATTTTAATTTTTTGATGTTTTTATTTATTTTTGAGAGAGAGGGAGCACAAGTCAGGGGAGGGCACAGGGAGAAGAGGACCGAGGATCGAAGCAGACTCTGTGCTGACAGCAGCAAGCCTGATGTGGGGTTTGAACTCACAAACTGTGAGATCATGACCTGAGCCGAAGTCAGTCACTCAGCTGACTGAGCCACCCAAGCCCCCCTGTTTAGAAGATTTTCAAAGATTTTTCTCAGAAAAAAATAAATTGCCATTTAAAATCATTGCCCCTCAGGGCGCCTGGGTAGCTCAGTCGATTGAGCATCTGACTTGGGTTCAGATCATGATCTGTGCCACATCAGGCTCTCTGCTTTTAACCCAGAGCCTGTTTTGAATCCTCTGTCCCCCTCTGTCTGCCCCTCTCTCTCAAAAACAAACAGACAAAACAAAATAAAGCAAAACAAAAAGATATCCATCCAAAATGATTAGCATTTAAAAAAAATAGAAGAAACTCTGTTAATGGATTAGTGCTATTTAAAAGAATAATGTTTGGGCACTAAAAAATCAGATCTGCATTCTAGAACAAAATGAAATGCCCATGAAGAGAAATGGAAAATCAGAAGAGCCAAATGCTAATGTAGAAAATATAAGACTACCTTGAATTCATTTTAAACACCTCCTATTCAATATCATTCATATGAAATGTTTAATTTGGCTTATCCAGTTTGGTCATAATACTAGCCTAGAAGAATAAAAAATCAATGGCCAGATTTGGAAGATGAAGTTGGGAGAACACAGCCAAATAAAGATACATGAAGTATTTTGTTGCTTTGCATCTAATGCATTCTCAATTTTTTTTTTTAATTTATTCTTCCTACTGTGCCTTACCCCAGATTCAGCTGGTTTATTCCCAGGGTGTAACTATATTAGAGCACTCTTACTTGGGTGTGGTTTTCTTTCTCTGGAAGAACTTCAAAAGTAGCAGGCAGTAGGAGCCTGGGGTTGAATCTCTTCGTAACCATGACACCTTGGCACAAAGAGACTTACCACTTTAAGCAGCTACAACTTTTAGCAGAATAAGACTTAGCAGTTATTTAAGGAGCAGTTAGCACGAGGATTGATGACAGTATTTTGGGAATCCTGGCTGAGTAGTTATGATACTGTTATTTAGGAGACAAATATTAAAGCCTTTGGCCTTGGTCCCAAATAAAATTAGTAAGCAGTTTACTATCATCAGTTGAACTACTAATATTTTACCTCTACCGGGTATTGTACATCTCATTTCATTTGGTCCTCCAGATTTCTGTAAGTGGATATTATTCTGTTTTTGAAGGAAAGCAGATTAAGGCTCAAGAAGCTTAAGTGAGTTACTCCAATTAGTGCAGAAGGGTAATTTTAACCAAGGTTCTTTGGTTCTAGTGTTTTTCTGCTTTATTATGATGGTTCATCCTCTACGTCTATTGGAGGTCCTGTGAACTTGAGTATCTTTTTAAAGCTCCCATGGTGATTGAGATGTTTAGTGAGGTGTGAAGACACTCATTTAACTAAGGTGTAAGGGTTTTAATCAGCTAATCCTGCCAGGAATACAGTAAAGTATTTATATTTCAAAAAGCAAACATTGGGAATTGGCAATGTTGAACACAAAATGACTTATAATGATTAGTGAGTTTCATTCACTGAAGGGATATTCCTAAGGGACGCCTAAAGGATCTTAGAATCCTCAAATTATACAAGAGAGGCAGATTAGGCTATGTCTTCCCTTCTCTTCCCTGTTTGTTCCATTCTTCATCTATGGCTTCTCTGTTTCTCAATAAATTATCAACTTCACATAAGTATTGCTTCAAAACAAAGTTTCTTAGTTCCTAAAAATTTTCTTTAGTGTTTAATTGATGAGAAGCCTTAAAATCATAGAGGATTTCTTAAAACTATGTTTCTGAATGGGCATAGTTTAAAATTTTAGGTAGGAATCTCTCCTGGTTTTCTCTTTATGCTTGGAGTTCAGAAAGTCTGGCAGTTAGTGTCTAGGGATGTTAGGAGCTAGGACTGGATTGGCAGTGGGAATTCTCCATCTTTCCTTCAATTCAGGGAAATGATCATTTATTATTCACCATCATCATTTACTATTCTTTTGCATTATTTCTTCCCTCCCATTTTCTTATTTCACTCTTTTAGGAGCATCCTTGAGATGGATATAGAATCTTTGGCACTATTATCTTTTTTTTTCCAGTCCACTTTCATTGAAATATACTTGACATATAGCATTAGCTTAAGATGTGCAATGTAATGATTTGATATATGTATATATTTCAAAATGATTACCACAACAAAATTAGTTTAAAAAAATCACCTCATGGAAAAACACATACTCTGAAAACTATAGAATATTGATGAAAGAAATTCAAGAAGATGCAAAAAAATGGAAAAAACATTCCATGCTCATGGATTGGAAGAACAAATATAGTTAAAATGTCTATACTACTCAAAGAAATCTTCAGAATTAATACAATCCCTGTGAAAATACTAACAGCATTTTTCACAGAACTAGAACAAACAATCCTAAAATTTGTATGGAACCACAAAAGACCTTAAATAGCCAAAGCAGTCTTGAAAAAGAAAAGCAAGCAGTGCCTTGTGGCTCAGTCAGTTAAGCATCCTGGCTCTTGATTTTGGCCCAGATCATGATCTCACAGTTTGTGGGATCAAGCCCCATGTAGAGCTCTGTGCTGACAGCACGGAGCCTGCTTGGGATTCTCTCTCTCTCTCTCTCTCTCTCTGCCCCTTCCCCATGCGTGTGTGTGCGCGCGCGCGTGCACGCGCACACACGCACTCTCATAAATATTTAAAAAAGCAAAGCTGGAGGCATCACAATTCTGGACTTAAAGTTATATTACAGAGCCATAGTAATCAAAATAGTATGGTACTGGCATAGAAAATAGATACATAGATCAATGGAACAGAATTGAAAATCCAAAGATGAACCCATAATTATATGGTCAATTAATCTTCCATAAAGGAAGAAAGAATATCTAATAGGAAAAAGATGATATCTTCAATAAATGGTTTTGGGAAAACTGGATCATTCTCTTTCACTATAAACTAAAATAAATTGAAAGTGGATTAAAGACCTAAATGTGAGACCTAAAGCCATAAAAGTCCTTGTAGAAAGCACACGCAGTAATTTCTCTGACATTAGCCATAGCAACTCTTTTCTAGTTTTAGGTCTCCTGAGGCAAGGGAAACAAAAGCAAAAATAAACTATTGGGACTATATCAAAATAACAAAGCTTCTACACAGCAAAGGAAACAACAAACTAAACTTAAAGGTAGCCTATGGAATGGGAGAAGATATTTGCAAATGACCTATCCTATAAAAGGTTAGTATCCAAAATATATAAAGAACTTCTAAAACTCAACACTTCAGAAATGAATAATCCAACTTAAAATGTGCAGAAGACACGAATAGACATTTCTCTAAAGAACACCTATTAACACACGTGTTAATAGACACATGAAAAGATGCTCACCATTACTTATCATCAGGGAAATACAAATCAAAACTATGAGATATCACCTTACACCTGTCAGAATGGCTAAAATCAGCCACCCCAGAAACAATACATGTTGGCAAGGATGTGGTGGAAGGGGAACCCTCATGAACTGTTGGTGAATGCAGCTAGTGCAGCCACTATGGAAACAGCATGGAGTTTCCTCAAAAAGTTAAAAATAGTACTACTTTATGATCCAGCAGTGGCACTACTAGGTATTTACCCAAAGAATACAAAAATACTAATTCAAAGGGATACATGCATTCTGATGTTTACAACAACATTATTTACAACTTATTTACAATAGCCAAATTCTGTAAATAGTCCAAGTGTCCATCAACTAATGAATGGATACAGAAGATCTGGTGTATATACATACAATGGAATATTATTCCACCACAAAAAAGAATGAAATCTTCCTATTTGCAACAACAGAACCAAGGAGTATTTTGCTAAGAGAAATAAGTCAGAGAAAGACAAACACCAAATGATTTCACTTATATGTGGAATATAATAAACAAATGAGCATATGGGGAAAAAAGAGGGAAGAGAGGCAAACCAAGAAACCAGCCAATAAAGAACAAACTGATGGTTACCAGAAGGGAGGTGTGTGGTGGGATGGGTGAAATAGGTAATGAGGATTAAGGAGTGCACTAGCTGTGATGAGAACAGGGTGATATATGAAAGTGTTGAAACTAATATTAGATTGTATGTTAACTAACGAATTTAAATAAGAACTTGAAACCAAAATAAAGAAGATGTGTACATATATGTGTATACACACACACACACACACACACACACACACACACACACACACACACACAATGGAGTATTCAGCCATTAAAAAAAAGAATGAAATCTTGCCATTTGAAACAGCTTGTATGTAGCTGGAGAGTATAATGCTAAGTGAAGTTAGAGGGGCACCTGGCTGGCTCAGTTAGTAGAGCGTATGACTCGTGATCTTGGGGTCGTGAGTTTGAGCCCCACATTGAAGGTAGAGTTTACTTAAAGAAACAGATAGATAGGGGCACTTGTACTCCAATGTTTATAGCAGCACTCTCAACAATAGCCAAATTATGGAAAGAGCCTAAATGTCCATCAACTGATGAATGGATAAAGAAATTGTGGTTTATATACACAATGGAATACTACGTGGCAATGAGAAAAAATGAAATATGGCCTCTTGTAGCAACGTGGATGGAACTGGAGAGTGTGATGCTAAGTGAAATAAGCCATACAGAGAAAGACAGATACCATATGGTTTCACTCTTATGTGGATCCCGAGAAACTTAACAGAAACCCATGGGGGAGGGGAAGGAAAAAAAAAAAAAGAGGTTAGAGTGGGAGAGAGCCAAAGCATAAGAGACTGTTAAAAACTGAGAACAAACTGAGGGTTGATGGGGGGTGGGAGGGAGGGGAGGGTGAGTGATGGGTATTGAGGAGGGCACCTTTTGGGATGAGAACTGGGTGTTGTATGGAAACCAATTTGACAATAAATTTCATGAAAAAAAAAAAGAAACAGACAAATACTATATGATTTCACTCATATGTGGAATTTAAGAAAGGAAACAAATGAGCAAAGGAAAAAGCAAGAGATAAGCCAAGAAACAGACTCTGAACTATAGAGAACAAACAGGGTTACTAGAGGGGAGGTGGGTGGAGGGATGGGTGAAATGGGTGATAGGGATTAAAGAGTACACTTGAAGCACTGGGTAATGTGTAGAATTGTTGAATCACTATATTATACACCTGAAACTAATACAGCACTGTATGTTAACTGTACTGGAATTAAAATTTAAAAATTAATGAAAAAGACAACATCTTATATAGTTATAAATGTTTTTCTTATGGTAAGAAATTTTTGATCTAGTGTCTTAGCAACTTTTCAATGTCCAATACAGTATTGTTAACTATAGATACCATGACGGGCATTACCTCTTTAGAAATTATTTATCTTATAACTGGAAGATTGTACTTCTGACCACCTTCATACATTCCTCCAACTCCCACCTGTGGCAACTACCAATCTGTTTTCTGTTTCTATGAATTTGGGTTTTTTAAAAAATGTTTATTTATTTATTGAGAGAGAGAGAGAATCCCAAGCAGACTGTGCTGTCAGTGCAGAGCCCAATGCAGGGCTTGATCTCATAAACCATGAGATCATGACCTGAGCCAAAATCAAGAGCCAGATGCTCAATCAACTGAGCCATCCAGGCAGCCCTGGGTGTTTTGTTTTGTTTTTATTAGATTCCACATAAATGTGACATTACAGTATTTGTCTTTCTTGAACCTGATTTATTTTGTTTAGCATAATGCCCTCAAGGTCCATCTATGTTTTCAAAAAATGGCAAGGTTTTTTCTTTTTTATGGCTGAATACTATTCCATTGCATGTGTGTGTATCACAGTTTCTTTATCCATTGATGGATGCTTAGGTTGTTTCCATGTCTTGGCTATTGTAAATAATGCTGCAATGAACATGGGGTGCAAATATCTCTTCAATATAGTGATTCCATTTCCTTCGGATACATATCCAGAAGTGGAATTTCTACATCATATGATAGTTCTATTTTCAATGTTTTGAGGAACATCCATTCTGTTTTCCATAATATACCAGTTTACATTCCCACCAACAAAGCATGAGGATTCCCTTTTCTCCATATCCTTGCCAACACTTATTTGTTGTGTTTTTAATGGTAGCCATTCTAACAGCTATGAGGTGATATTTCATTGTGGTTTTAATTCACATTTCCCTGATTATTAGTGACGTTGAGCACCTTTTCATGTACCTGCTGGCCATTTTATATCTTATTTTAAAAAATGTCTATTAAGTTTCTCTGCTCATTTTTTAATTGGAAAATTTTTTTGCTATTGAGTTGTATAAGATCTTTATACATTTTTAACATTAACTCATCAGAAGTATTTTCTTACATTCTGTAGTTTGCCTTTTCATCCTGTTGATGGTTTCTTTTGCTGTGAAGAAGCTCTTTAGTTTTAATATAGCCCCACTTGTTTGTTTTTTTCTTTTGTGGCCTTTGCTTTGGTTTCAAATCCAAAACATGATTGCTGAGATCAATGTCAAAGAAACATTTTCTTCTATGTTTCCCTCTATGTTTTCTTCTAGGAATTTTATACTCTCAGGTCTTAGGTTCAAGTCTTTAATCCATTTTGAGTGGTTTTTGTATATGACATAAGATAAGAGTCCAATATCATTCTTTTGCATATGTCTGTACAGTTTTCCCCAAACCATTTATTAAATAGACTATCTTTTTCTCTATTGTATTTTCTTGGCTCCTTTGTTATAAATTGGCCATTATGTGTGGGTTTATTTCTGGGCTCTCTCTTCTGTTGACTTATGTGTCTGTTTTTACATAAATGCCACACTATTTTGATTACTATACCTTTATGATATAATTTGAAATCAGGAAATGTGATGTTTCTAGCTTTGTTTTCACTTCTTTCCCCTCAAGATTGCTTTGGCTATTTTGGATCTTTTGTGACTTCATACAAATTTTAGTATTGTTTGCTCTATGAGAAAAATGCTATTGGAATTTTGATAGGGATTGAATTTAATTTGCAGATCATTTGGGGTAGAATGGACATTTTAACAGCATAAATTCTTACAATCCATAAACAAAGAATACCTTTCCATTTATTTGTGTCTTCGTAAATCTCTTTCATCAGTATCTTCTAGTTTCTAGTGTAAAGATCCTTCCCCTACTGGGTTATATTTTATTCTTTCTGATGCAATTGTAAATGGGATTATTTTCTTAATTTTTTTTCTGACGGTTGTTACTGTATAGAAACACAACTCAGTTTTGTATATTGAGGTAGTATACTGTGTCATTACTGAATTCAATAGTTTTAACAGTTCCATTGGTGGAGTTTTAGAGTTTTCTGTATATAATCTTGTCATCTGCAAAGAGAGGCACTTTTACTTCTTCCTTGTTTTTTTTTAAGTTTATTGATTTATTTTGAGAGAGAGAGAGAGGAAGAACAGATAATCCCAAGTAGTGTCCGCACTGACAGCAGAGAGCCCAATGCAGAGCTCGAACCCACAAACCATGAGATCATGACCTGGGCCAAAGTCACTCAGCCAACTGAGCCACCCAGGCGCCCCAACTTCTTCCTTTTTGGTTTGGATGCCTTTTACTTCTTTTTCTTGCCTAATTGCTCTAGCTAGGACTTCCAGTATTGTATTGAATAAAAATGGTGAGAGTGGGCATCCTTGTCTTTTTTCTGTTATTAGAGGAAATGATTTCAGTGTTTCACTGTTGAGTATGGCATTAGCATATATGTTATATGTGGCCTTTAGTATGTTGAGGTATATTCCTTCTATAGACACTTTGAAAGGTTTTATCATGAATTGATGAATTTTGTCAAATGTTTTTCTGTCTCTTTTGAAATGATCATGTGCTTGTTATCTTTTACTTTGTTAGTGTAGTGTAGCACATTGATTGATTTATGAATATTGAAACATCCCTGAATCCCTGGAATAAACTCCATTTGATCATGGTGTATAATCCTTCTAATGTATTGTGGGCTTTAGTTTGCTAATATTTTGTTGAAAATTTTTGCATCTATGTTCATCAGGCATTTGGCCTGTAGTTTTCTTTTCTTATGCTGTCCTTCATAAAGTATTTTTGGAAGTATTATATCTTCTATTTTTTGGAAGAGTTTGAGAAGGATTGGTATTAATTCACCCTTAAATGTTTGGTAGAATTCACAAGTGAAGCCATCTGCTCCTGAACTTTCTTTTGTTAGGAGGTTTTTGATAACTTATTCAATCTCCTTACTAGTAATTGTTCTGTTCAAATTTTCTATTTCTTCATGATTCTGTCTTAGTGGGTTATATGTTTCTAGGAATTTTTCCATTTATTCTAGATTGTCCATTTTGTTGGCTTATAACTATTAATAGTAGCCTATTATGATCCTTTG
Organism: Panthera pardus; assembly: GCF_024362965.1. Taxonomy (NCBI): domain Eukaryota; kingdom Metazoa; phylum Chordata; class Mammalia; order Carnivora; family Felidae; genus Panthera; species Panthera pardus. Next base: position 41,716,813 of record NW_026526766.1, read on the forward strand.
TATTTCTGTGGTATTAGTTGTAATGTTTCTTTTTTTCATTTCCATTTTCATTTGAGTCATCTCTCTTTTTTTTTCCTGGTAAGTCTACCAGGTAAGGCTTGTCTATTTGGTTTGTCTTTTAACAATACAGCTTTTAGTTTCATTAATCATTAATCTTTTCTGTTGTATTTTTTTATATCTTTTTAAATTTCTTTCTCCCTGATCTTTGTTATTTCTTTCCTTCTACTGGCTTTAGGCTTGGTTTGTTCTTCTTCAAGTTCCTTGAGGTGTAATGTTAGGTTGTTTATTTGATCTTTGCTTTTTCCGTGATGTAGGTGTTTATTGCTATGAATTTCCCTCTTAGAAGTGCTTTTGCTGCATCCCATAGGTTTTGATTGTTATATTTCTATTTTCATTGGTCCCGAGATATTTTTTGATTTCACTCTTGCTTTCTTCTTTGACCTATTTATTGTTCAGTATCTTATTGTTTAATCTGTACATATTCATGAATTTTCCAGTTTTCTTCTTGTGATTGATTTCTCATTTCATACAATGGTTAGAAAAGATGCTTGATATTATTTTACTCTTCTTAAATTTATTAAGATTGTTTTATGGCCTAACACATGATCTATCTTGGGGAATGTTCCACATGTGCTTGAGAGGAATGTATTCTGCTGTTGTTGGATGGAATATTCTATAAATGTCTAAGTCCATTTGGTCTAACGTGTCATTTAAGTTCAATGTTTCCTCATTGACTTTCATGCCCAAATTCCAGAATGGTTAGTAATGATGTCATAATTTGAAGCCATAGTCTCACTGTAGAGCCTGTGATAGAATATTAAATGGTTCCTGTGATCTTTGCCCCCTGGTGGTACTTCCACAATTATGATAGGCTTCATGGAAAAAGACATTTTACAGATATAATTAAGGTTCTAATCAGTTAATCTTGAAAGGAAATTATTTGAGTGGGATTATTTTTTTAAATTTTTTTTAAAGTTTATTTCGAGAGAGAGAATGTGTGCATATGAACAGGGAAGGGAGAGAGAAAGGGAGAGAGAGAATCCCAAGCAGGTGCCACACTGTCAGCATAGATCCTAATGCAGGACTCAGCCTCATAAGCCGTGAGATCATGACCTGAGCCAAGATCAAGAGTCAGATGCTTAACGAACTGAGCCACCCAGGCGCCCCTCTTATAAATGCTTTAAAGATAGAAATGTCTTGGGGCGCCTGGGTGGCTCAGTCAGTTAAGCGTCCGACTTCGGCTCAGGTCACAATCTCAAAGTTCGTGAGTGTGAGCCCTGCGTCGGGCTCTGTACTAACAGCTCAGTGCCTGGAGCCTGCTTCACATTCTGTGTCTCCCTCTCTCTCTGCCCCTTCCCTGCTCATGCTGTGTCTCTCTCTGTCTGAAAAATAAATAAACATTAAAAAAAAAAAGATAGAAATGTCTTACGGCAGGTGACAGAAGAAGTCCTAGAGATTCAGAATGTAAAAAGGAATCTGTATACCATTGTTTTGCTTAAGAATGGAGGGATCCACATGAAAAAGGATTTGGTGTCCTGGAGGATTTTCTTGCTAGTAGCAAGAAAATAGGGACCGGGAAAGGGGTAAATTCTCCCAACAGCCTGGACAAACTTGGAGAGGGATTCCTCCCCAGTATCCTAGCTGACACCTCGGTTCTTGTAAAACTCTGAGCAGAGAACCCAGTTGAGCCATGCTGGACCTCTGACGTGCACAACTATGAGCTAATGGGTATTGTTTAAGACACTAAATCTGAATGATTAGTTATGTAGCATAGAAAACTGACGCATGGCCCATGTTATTAACCCTGACAGTTACAAAGGCCTCTCTTTCCTTAAAATCCCATATGAAGTGTCCCTCACCTCATCTTGTTCACTTTCCTTTGGGCTGCTTCTGGCTTTCTGATTTCCAGTCATGGTGGCCCTTTTCTAATTGTTGATGTACTTCATTCCTTCTTTGCTCAGGACTAATGTATGTGCTGTCCCCTCCGCCTGGAAAGTTCTACCAACCCACTCCATCCTCCTAACCAAGTCCTTTGGATCCTTCATAATACACAAACATAAATACATATAAACATATGTATTTATATGTTATATGTATATTATGTACAAACATAATACATAAAACACCACTTCCCCAGGGGAAAACTTCTTTGATGCCTCAGACTAGGCCGAGTGCTTTCATATGACCCTCTATCTTGGCTTTCTTAGCTCTTGTACTATTTGTAAATATACTTGTATGATTTCTTTTGATAAATGTCTCAGTTGGTCTCCCTTCTATTCTCAATCACAGCATCCTATTCACAACCATCAAAACAACTTTCTCAATTTTTATTTTTATATTTAGTCATTTGCTTTCTTCTTTATTGTAAATCTTCTCAACTTAGACTCTAAGTTTGTTGAGGTCAGACACCAAGTGCATGTGCTCACCATTGCATCCTCTGTGCTTAACTCATTACCAACCCTGGGCTGGCTGGCATTGGGCAACCCATTTTAATCAGTGAATGAGAAAACTGAGAAGCATGCAGAGAGATCCTAATCTCTCATTTCTCTCTGTCTCTGTCTGTCTGTCTTCTGTGTGTGTGTGTGTGTGTCTGTCTGTCTGTCTGTCTCTCCATCTCTCTCTCTGTCTCACACACACTGAGTTACACACCCGACACACTGTTGCCAACTCTATTATGGGGCCAAGTATGGTTTCATTTGTACATTCACTCTTTGCATTTTTTCCTGCCAATTAGGAACTTTTTTTTTTGTAAGTTGGCTGCAAGGTGGTTAAAACAATAAGACAACTTACTGGATTACTGCGTGAGGTATCTGAATCATGCTCACTCTATTTCAACCATCTATCCTTTTACAAAACCAATAGGTTAGCTTTTAAAGCATTTAGAAAAGAGATATAAATTGTGACCATGGGGGAAATCTTAAGATAAAATAGACTGGAAACTAGGAACACTGAGTTTGAACTTTAGCTGGGCTGGAACTATTATTAACTTCTCAAGGTCTATGTGTCGAATCAGCATTTGAGACTAGATGTATATGAGGTTCATTTTAAAATCTAATTTTCCAAAGTTGTGTACCCATGACTGCTTAATTTGGCAATACTATTTTGAACTTATTATTTCATGGAAGTAACTTGCATGTGATTAAAAAACAATCTACAAGACTAATAACCTTTATAGACATATCTCACTTAATAGTAAGGAATGGGTGAGTTACAACAATGTTGGCATTGTGAATTTTTACTAACTAACTCTGCTTTTCCTTCATCTCTACTAGCCAATTGTAGATATGACTCACTAGAAACAGTATCCCAAATAATATTAATGCTAATACTAAAATATTGATAAATGCTATGTAGAAATAAAATAAGACACAATAAAATGAACAAATACACAATATTTTTTTTTACATAAATGTTCATGACTTAGAGAATTTTCAATTCCTTAAGCTCTATCTGGCCCTTTTTCTTCCGTCAGTCTCAAATTACCTTACCCCATACTACTTTAAACCAAACTAATTCTCCACATTTTCCCATAACAAACATTTTTCCTGTGTATCTTGCTCAGCCTTATCTAGTGATCTTGACACAGTTGGAGACTGTTTATTCAGTCATGTATCTGACAGACATTTATTGAGGTTCCACTTTTTTGTCAAGAGAAGATAGGAGCACATTAGAAGGAACTGCTTACTAACATTGTCATATTGACCCTTTTCACAGAATATATTCTGAGACTTATTGCCGTCTCCTACCAAGCTAATGTCTGACAGTTATCAGGAAATATGTAAATTCTTAAATATTGTTATATTTCCAACATTAGCCCAACTTACAAAGTTCATAAGGGGGACACTAAGGATTCTGGGAAAAGAATCCACAAATTCCATGGAGTAGGGGAGTCAGGGAGTAGCTTCTGTTAGCAGTATATGCCTTGCTATTGGACTTGCAGACATTACCTGTAACTTGTGCTGTTGTAACCCTGATAAAGTGGGCAGGAATGATCAACGATGGAAGAGTAAGCCTTGATGCAGTGGGAGGATCTGACTGATTGAAAAGAATGAGACTGATGTGGAGTATAAGGGTGGAAATGGGGTAAAAAGGACACCCTGCATAAACTCTTTGAGCCTTCCTCCCTTCCTCTGCCCTTAAGTAAATAGTATGCCTATATTTCAGTATTTGCATTCCAAAATAGTTATTCAAAAGAATTTTTGAGATGTGTATGTGTGTGTGCACGCAAATATAGGTATAAAAGTGACTATGTATGCTATAGATGTCAAGGAATTCCTTCAAGGAATTGCAAATTGCAGACTATAATCAGACTGCAGGCTGTTTTAATTTTCCATATGACAATATGGTTGCTTTTAATTCAATGATTATTTCTTTCTAGTGGCTATACCTCAGTTGATTTTAGAGGCAAATTATTTAAGTGAATATATGTTCACTTTTATATATTAATATTCACTTATATGAAACCTGTAAGGTTTTTTTGTTTATTTATTTTGAGAGAGAGAGCATGAGCGGAGGAGGAGCAGAGAGAGAGAGAGAGTGAGAGAGAAAATCCCAAGCAGTCTCCACACTCAGCACAGACCCCCCCATATGGGGCTGGATCCCACAACTGTGAGATCATGACCTGAGCTGAGATCAAGAGTAAGACGCTAAACTGACTGAGCCACCCAGGTGCCCTGAAACCTGTTAAGTTTACTGCATCTTTTTCCATCCTTACATCAAACTCCTTTCTTAAACAGTGTAGAAAATTTTGGAAAGTGCTAAACTTGTACTTTACCTCTAAGAATTGCTTATCTCAAATTTACATGGAGAAAAATGTAATTTTAAGAAGTTCAGGATATTTCAAGTCTTTGTTACAAATCAGCAGAGGAACTGGAAATCTAGTGTATATGATACATAGAAAATAATGTAAAATGACTTAATTCTGAATTGGGATAGTCATTGGGGCTTATATTCTACAAGGGACTAAGCCCCTATCAATGTTCACTCTGGTAGACTAAACTGAAAAATTATGGTTAACATTTGTCCTCTCTAAATAGAATGTATTAAGGAAGTATAAGTTTGTTGTTTTGAAATATTTTTAGTCCATACTAAAAACATTAGTTGACATTTACAATTCTAATTAATTAGTATACTCTAGTTATTAGTATATACTCTAATTTTTAATTTTTAAGTAGAGGTAATTCTACAATAAAAGTAATACATGCATGCTATTAACATTTTTCAGAGTATTGAAAAATAAAAGGCAGACAGAATTGGGGGGAATCCCATGGACTTTTTATATTTGGGTTCAACCCAGCCACTTGTCACATCTGAAATTTCATAAAGACAGAAGCAAAGTCCAAAAGGGATTGTGATTTGCATCATCTGTGAACCACTTATTGCAAGAAATACTCCTTCAAGGAATTGTAAATTATAGACTACAACCAGACTACGTTCTGTTTTCATTTTCTACTCGACAATACGTTGTGGCTGATCTTTTCTCAGTGTCTGTTATTTTCCTCATTGTTCCTATCCCTCTATTGATTTTAGAGGAATGGTCTTTTTGACATTTGAACAAATGCAAAGAAATGTTTGTAAAGTAAAATGCTATAATACACGAGGATGCAGGGACAATGTTAGAAACCCTTATGGATTACCTCGCTTGGTGGCTATGATTTAATTCACAGAGCTGTTTGACCTGGCATGCAGAAATCTGATGGAAGAGAAAAGTCTAGCACTCCTACAGATTCCAAGTTATTCTCAGAAATGCTTCTCTGTATCTTGAATGTACAGTGAGTCTCCATGGAAAGCCCATGTGTAAATGTCTCTATATTAGCTAACACTGTAATTTAGGGGTAAGGCTGATATAAATCAAGCTAAGTTATTATTCTTATATATGAACGATATTTTTTCAGATTTTATTTTCCTTTTATGTTGGTTTGGTAATAAAGCCAAACACAGTAATTAACACACAACATTAATAAGTCCCATGGCTAATTTCCCTTCAAATTCAAAGACATACCAAGAAGAAAGTGAATTTTGGATTTTGTCATGTCTATATCCCCGAAGTAGCTAAACTACAAAATTTTAAACTGTCTTTTAAATCTGAATAATTGACTCTAAGCTAGAGATTTTGTTGGCTAAATTCTGTCCCAAATCCTTTTTTTAAACTACTGAGTTTATAACAACCTGAAAACAAAGAGTGATAAGGAAAGTGCTGACAATGGTGTAATTTACAAGAGTGGCGTTTGGGGGCTTTTTAAACTATAATGTGGCTGGGAATTAAGAATCTTGGGTTCTTTCGTCAGTCTTGCTACAGACTCCCTTTTGTAACCTTGGGCGAGTCGCTTGACCTTCTTTGTGGCTCGAATCTCCATGGGTGTCCTCTGAAAGAGAGTTGTGGCTTTAAACTAACGAGATGGAAGGTGCTTGGAAGGTGCAGAGTATCATAGCCTTTCCACGACTCTCTGGTTTTATTTTTCATGAAGATTATTAACATTTGGCAAAGAGTCATTACTTGACAATTTATTATCCTGTTCAAATCCAGGTAGGTTAAAAGTTTAAACTTTTTATACCAAAAGTCAAGTCTCTTGTGCTTTATAGAAACCCCAGATACCACATGGTTAAAAAAAAAAAAGATCATGAATTTCGTTTGAAAAGCCTCTTTTCTGGCACATAGACTCTGCATTATAATGAAATATTCCATTGAAACGTCTGCTCTGGCACCGTGAATGGAGAAAAGTCTTGTGTTTGTATACTCTGTGAAGTTGAACAACAATTTCCAACATATGTTAGGAGAGGCTGCCCTCTTTGGAGATGGGAAAATGGATAGCTCCAGAGGGAAAAGAAAACCAAGCGCTGAAAAGTTTTTGTTAATCTTTTACTGGTGAAACAGAGCTGGGAACAGAGCAGCCTGTTGGCTGCAGGGAAGGCTGGAGCCAAAAGGCCCAGCCCACAGGAAATGAACGCTGTCCTCCTCAGTGAGGCTACTTAAGCGGAGAGAAAACATTTACAGTACTTGTAATTACGATGGTTTTCGGCACCTAAATTGTCATAAATCACATTTATAAAAGCCATCTTCGCACCAGTCAAATTTTGAAAGCTGCAAAATATATTCAGCTGGTGGGTAGTTTGAAATGGTGGTACATATGTTTGGAATAAATACATGTTATAATTATGGTTTTTAATACTGGGAGGTTTCTTGTGAGGATATATACTCACATACTGATGATAATGGAGTACATTGTGAACATAATAAAGTAGTGATGGGTGGTATTTGTTCCGGCATTTCTACAAAATACTGCTTGCAACTCCAAGGGGTATGTTCCTATGTAAATCCCCATACATCAAGATAAAAATATACTTCTCAGTGTATTTCCTAGAGCAAACTACCCAGAGAGAAAATACCTGCATTTTCACAACCAATTCATGGATCTTAAAACATAATTATGTCTTATTGCATTGTTGATCCCAGAGCAGTATTTGAATTAAAAAGGAGTGCCAATAGAATTGGTAGAAAGTAAAAGAGCTCTATTTTATAGCCAAGAGCATGGTGGAGTGAAATCTAGTTTTAATAAAGACTAGTATCATAATAAGCAGATGAGTCTAACTGGTAATTAGAGTTTTTATTACATATGTATTACCTAACACCAAAGCCAGTCCTACCAAATAGAAAGTGGAGTGGAGAGCTGGTAATGGATTACATAGCTTGGCAGGGTCAAAGAGAAATCTGAATGAACTATTTACACAGTTCTGACACATTAGACAACTGTATTCTGGGCTGTAAGGACCTGGTCTGAGATCTCTCTCTATAATAATCTTTCATTCAATTATTCAATCATTCAACAAATATTTGCTGAACACCTCTTATATGCTAGTAACTAGCATAGCTCCTAGCACCAGAAATATGAATAAGTTGGCATCTAGCCTTTGAGGAATTCCTGCTTTTGAGAGAAATAAAGCCATAAACAAATAATTGCAACACAGTGTATTTTGTGTACTAAAAGAGGTATGAATATAATTTCTGTCTTGACATCCACTGTAATAGATGGCATGTACTAAGGGTTTGTTGTTGTTGGGGGCTGGCTAGAGATTATAACAGCCAAGGGAAGGAACTTGTTTAAAATTTGGCTCGGTCACCAGATTCAGAATGATATCCTATAGCTCTTGGTTTTCCATAAGCATTTTTAAAATGTGGATCTCTTCTTACCAGTAAGGCATATATTCTAAAGGATCCTTTGAAAGTTTGTGTCTTGGACAAGTAAATGTGATTAGACTGCTGAGTTAACAGCCTACTCTGGGAATGCAGAGCCTCATCACAGTAAAATAGGCAGTAATAGGGAGCATAATATTAGGATTTTTGCTCTCCAAGTTAATATGTTTCCACCTCCATATCCCTACCATGTCAGATAATTCTATTTTCAAGGTTTCAGTCCATTTTTTTTTTCATTTCTGCTTAGCTGTAAATCAGTTTACCCCTTAGTGTGCTTGAACTTCAGTTCCTTTCTTTAGAGCAGATTTTGACTGGGAATAAAAGTGAAAAGGGTGAAAGAGGGAAGAAGGGCATGATGCACACAGGGGAACCTGTAAAGAGGCACCAGACCAAGGGGTCTGGAGACAAGCCCCACCTTCATGATTGGCCTAAAGGAGGCTTGCGGGTGGGCATGCACTCTTTTTAGGTTGCTGGGCTCAAGGCATACTGTGATGTTGTGGGCAATACCCTCTGTTTAGGGTAGTGGAAATCTTCTTCCTTGTCTTTTAAGTGAAGTTACAAAGGTGAGTTTTGGGGTAGCACATCTCTTGAACAGCCATTAAAAATTTTTTTTGAGGGGCGCCTGGGTGGCTCAGTTGGTTAAGTGTCCGACTTCAGCTCAGGTCATGATCTCACAGTTCGTGGGTTCGAGCCCCACGTCAGGCTCTGTGCTGACAGCTCGGAGCCTGGAACCTGCCTCAGATTCTGTGTCTCCCTCTGTCTCTGTCCCTCCTCTGCTTGCATTCTCTCTCTCTTCTGTCTCTCCCTCCCTCTCTCTCTCTCTCTCTCTCTTTCTCAAAAATAAATAAACATCAAAAATAAACAAAATACTGATTTTGAGAATCAGAACTGCCAGGCAGTGGGCTAGGACCTGGAAATAAAATGGTGAACAAAACAGGGCGTACTCTCCTGAAGTTTACAATCTAGTGGACAAGACAGTGACTAAATATTCTCAGGAAAGGGAACACAACTGCATGACATTGCAGCCAGGAAAATGCATCATGCAGAACTCTTGTTACAGGGAACCTATTTGACTGATGGCCCATTGCTACCCTTCTGGATCCATCCCACGTTACCAGCAAAACTACACATCCCCAGGACTGCTTCCCTCATGAGTGAATGAGTGCAATGGGGTACTAATACAAACCCATCCCTGCAACCTATACAATGGCTTACTCTTCAACTCAGTAACAGAGAGTAGAATGATGGTTGCCAGGGGCTGAGAGGTGGGAGAAATGGGAAAATGTTGGTCAAAGAGTGTGAACTTCCAATTATAAGATGAATAAGTTCTAGCAATGTTAATGTACATACAGCTGGTGGCTGTAGTTAACAATACTGTATTGTATACCTGAAAGTTCTCACCTTAACAATGACAACAAGATGGTAATTGTGTGGGTGAAGGATGCGCCAACTAGCCTTATTGTGGTAAATACTTCACAAATATACATGTATCAGCTCATCATATTGTATATCTTAAATGTACACAAGTGTGATATCAATTATATAAATCCGGAGAATAAAAAGCTAGAGGAGCCTCAGTAGCTTGACTTAAACTTCCTTAGGATTTTGCTGAGGTCTGAGCTCTGCCTGCCCAACCAGGAGTCAGACCGTGCATCGTGGTCTGAGGTTCTTCTGACTTCTCTAGCTCCCTCCTCTTATCATTCACAGGCATCTCTTGCACAGCTAATCCTTTGTGTCTGCTTTTCAGAGGACCTGACTAACAAGTGGTGTCCTGAGTCATCTGAGAAAACCGGCAGAAAGATGCGGATTGCAGTCTGCTTACTCAGCACCCGACAGGCAAAACATGCCATCCTGAGTAGCATGTGGGACGCAGATAATCCATAGCACACAGTGGTGGCTCACTTGTTAAAGATCACACTGGTGGTGAGCTCAGAAGATGTCCTGGTGGAAGGGAGCACCAACCAAGGTGCAGTGCTTCAGGCACTTGACAAAAAGTGGGAAGAGGGACAGCGATGCATACAAGGGCAGTGTGGAGTGGACTAGACACTAAATTGTTGTGACACCCCGTGGAGGGATAACAGGAGAATGAGAGCTATTCACAAGGTTGGAGGGTAAGTGTGAGAGCCAGAAGTCCTCTTCAGTAGCTTACAGAGAGGCCCTTATCTCCTTCGATGGCGGAGTTTACACAGCTGAGTGGCAGATGTGGGATCTGATAGAGTCCCAGAGCCCCCTAGGGATGTTTCATGGTTGAGTGCTCAGCCAAGGTAGCTCTGTTAGGCTGAAGTCAAGGCTCTGACTGATCAGGAATACCTGGGCCCCTGAACATCGGATAGGGACACCTTAAGGATGGATGCCCTGAAAGACGGTGGCTCTGCAGACCTCTCTGTACCCTCAGAGATTACAACGATGCCCCACGCTTCCTCGTAAGAGCTAGCACTTCGCCCGTGTTAGAAGACACGACAAACCCTCGTTCCTGAAAGGCCACAGTGTTCCCCTCAGGAGTTGCTTCCACCTTGTCTTCTCAGACCAAAAACTAGAGTTAAGTGCCAGCGTAACTGGCTGGGGATATTGGGCCTGATAAGGGAGGAAGGAAATTACACACTGAAGAAGTGGTAAGAACAAGCTAACATATACTGGCAGTGGCTAGGGGAGTGCCCCTGGGATTGGCTTTCGGAGGTGTTTGATTAAGAATATATGACTGAGTAAGCAAGAATGTCCTAACTAATGTTAGGACATGGGATTTAACATACTGGCAAGGATCCCCGAGGACAGACAAATTCACTACAAGCACAGCTTCTTGAAGTGTAGAAAAAGTGCTGGTCAACGCTGAGTGGAATGGAAATGCCTGAGTTGTCCCAGCACAGGCTACAGGAAGGAATAAGGAGCCCAGGGGAGATAGTCCTGCTGGAATGGATATATTATATCAGGTCAAAGACTTTCTAGAGAATATGTTCACCAAAAGGGCCCAGAGGACACACTACTTACCAACACCATTAGTAATGAGCTGGTGAGAGGGGGACCAGCATCACTAAAACATTCAGTGGTGACAAGTCCCAGTGTGAGAATTCTAGTATAGGCCCCTGGGATTTGGGAACGTGGCCATATCCTCCACAGCAGAGAATGATACGCCTTTTGAGTAACAGTCCCTGGCATGTCAGTCAACCCTGGTAGAAACACACACTTGACCATGGGACCCCAACTGGCTATGTACCTAGAGCTGCCCAGTACTGGCTGTGTTCTGCCCAGACTACCACATCAGGAAGTACAATTGGCTACAGGCTGCAGGCCACAGCAGCAACAGGCTATCTTAAGCTGGAGATAGCACATCCCAGATAGGCTGCATAGACAGGAATTCAGATCCCCTGCCATTCCCACAGTCACACTAGCACCTACCCGTGGACCTGTGGAAGGAGGTCGGGAAATCTGAGTTTGGTTGACAGATCGGCTCAGTATGTGGGTGCAAGCCAAAAAGGAGTGATGATTGCATCACAGCCATATTCAGTGTTCTTGAAAGATGGTCAGGAGGGAAAACCTCCCCAAATGATAGAGCTGCAATCATTTCATTCATTCATCCTGGTGCAATAAATACTTATTTGGTGTTCAATGAATGAATCAATCAAGGAATAAACATAGAGCTAGAAGACACCAATCTCCATATGATGAGGATTTGAATTGGCAAGATAAGGATCAAATTGTTGCAGAAGTTGAACCTCTAGAATTCTAGTCTCTAGTAGACAGAATACTTGAGTAAGACAGAAAGGAAAATTTTGCCCAACCTCTATTATGCCAATTCCAGAAAGAGAGGACTCCATCTGGACTGTGAGAATGTTACTTTGAACATAGAGTGACTTCTTTTAGAATAAGGTATTCAGTGAGGTCTTTCTCTACTTCAATCTATAAAGCAGACCAAGTTGTGGCAAAAATAAAGGTTACACTGAAAGCCAGAGTGGGAAATGCATTTTGTGGCAATCTACTTCCTTACAATTCAGAGCAGGCATTGAAGGGAACAAATTAAAGGAGATGAGATAAGGTCTTTTGGATTTAAAAAAAATCTATCTGCTTCAAAAACACTCTGCAAAATGAGTACAGATGTGCAGAGTCAATGACACATTTATCCCACCAGCACTTTAAAGGACACTGTTGGTAAATTGGCACCATTTAAAACCAGTTTGCCCTTAACATTAGTCAAATTCTATCCTCTTCCTTTTAAATAAATGCAACTACAAGGAAATATTAACAAATACGCTGTCTGATTCATTTATAAGGCTGTACATGTGATGGAGAGAAACCTGTCTTTAAATATGCTAAACTAAGGAAAACAATAGATTCAATCTTACATATGCCATGTCATAAATTATAATGCTGATATTTTCATGTACTTTACCCACATATTACAGTAAGAAAGATTCCATAAATGTATCCTAAAGAAAAGTTGCATTCTAAAACATATTTAGTCTTGTAATAAAAACTGGTGACATTTCTGGTTGGATTATTGGCATAGGTTTTTTTTTTTTTTTTTAATCACTGGTTAGTCTATTCCTGAGCTCTTAGAGCAAAAACATTCCATAGGAAGCCAAGAAATATAATTTTAGTTGGAGTATAATTTTCCAGCTGTTGCAAGTAGGCATATTTTGGCATGTTTCAGAACTAATGAAATGTAAGGAAATATTAACCAGCTGATGGTTGAATCCGTTTTTATTCTTAATGGCTGGGAGACGAGATTTACAAGCCACAGATTCTTATCTTATTTCACAGTACTTTTGTCGCAAATAAAGTCAATAACTTGGTGTCATAAAATCCTCATGACTCTCTTAGATCCTTGGGATATGTGCATATGAAAGTGACTCTCAGGGATCTGGACACATCTTCTTGTTTTCCACTTTGCTTATGAGATCAAGAAAAGATGAAATGTTAGGGCTGACTTCCACCGTGCCCTTTAAGTAAAAATCTCGTCCAATGGGCCATACCTGAGTATCAGCCAAAATCAACTCCAAGTCCAAACTGATCATTTTTGCAGACAGCAGCCCGAATTAAGTCCATCTTAAAGATGGTCACATCTATTCACAACCCCTAATCAACAGAAGCTTTGTCCCTTTTATGGTGGCCAACTCTAACACCACTAGCAGAGGGTAGGCCTACCCACTTGGCAGTTTGGCGGTGTCTGAACCTCTTCCCAGAACAGTGTTTCAAACTCTCATCTAAAGCATGTTTTTAAAGAATAAAAGAAAATACATAGTATTACAAAGGAAATCAATTAGTGAAATATAACTGTCAAACTATTTGAAACAATTTTGTGAAGTAGTGATATGCGGGCTTTTTTTTAATGCATTGAACAACCAGGTCTACCGGTGGGTCTAGTAACTACTGTCAGTTTGAATTAGTGATGAATGTAAATATCATTTTTGAAATATCTTTAATAGGTGTGCTGTGTTATGAAAATATCCGTGATTTCTGCTAATGTCAACATCCTGGGTATTGTGTATGCTAATTTTGTATACATGCATTATTTAAGAAATGCTACTTTTCAGTTACACTTTAATGAAAATAATGATGTAATGGCCTTTCTGTCTGAATGCACTGATGCCCCGAATTCTGGCTCTCGTGTGGATAAGGGACCTAATACTTGGTGTTTTCTCGGTGGCAGGCATTGTGTGGGGTCCTTTGCCTTCACTCACCTCACCTCACAGCAAGTCTATGCAGTGGGTAACCTTGACGCCATGTTATAAATGTGGACGCTGAGACACAGAGGGCATTTACCTGAAGGCTGGAGTTCAAACACAGGTGTGACAGATCCCGAAGCTGACTGAGCCCATGATCTTTTTCTTTAGTATCCTTTCCCAGCAGAAATTCTGTCCCTGATTATGAATCTTAGGCTTCCACTCCTCTGTAGCAGTTACCTAGCTCTTTTTTTTTTTTTTTATTGAAACAAAGCATGTGTGTGTTTATTCCAAATAAGCTCAAAACTTCTGTGGGAGTAAATAGAATATAAATGATAAACTATCCTGTGTTTATCAATGTTCTAACTAAACCGAGTGCAAGCTCATTCCTGGGCTCCCACATTTTATTTCCCTCTTCTTCAGTCTAGTCCTTATGTTATCTAAACAGAAATGAAGCTTGGCATTTACCGTTCCCCCAAATGATGGACTTCATTACATTCTGCCGACAAAAAGCTCTTTCATTTCAATCTCCTTTAATAACCAGCCCCCATTTACGAACTAAGTGGGCAGTTCAGTTCCAATAAGACCTCTACCTTCCCCAAGTCAGAAAGGGAACCAGCAGCTGCAGCTTGATCTTCCCAGAGTTTCCAACCTCAGCCTTGCCTGAGACAGACAGTGCTGCTTCTAATAAGAGGTCATTCCATCTCCTGGGCTCATGACGAGTTCCTCCTGAGCAGAGGCTGCTCGTTCTAAACAGTGCCAAATTATGTGAGGTGGTTTTTCTTACTATGTATGACTGTCCACCAGGGACGGAATTGAGACCACTAAAATAATTCTATGTGGTAGTGTAGGTCTAACTCATATTTAAGAGAAATATTTGGATACTGGTGTATTTTAACTTCAGGATAGAACTCTTAGCAATTCCCAGATGAAATTGTTTATGTAACTTAGAGGAATTCTAAACATGATAAATGTATCATACACACGTCTTGATGTCAAGGATAGAATTTATCCAATATAAGATCAGACAAGTTTAATAAACCACTTAAGTGTTATAAGGCATGCTTCATACTTGGATGAATTATGTTCCTATCTGTGGCTCAATGTATATGTTCTATCATTTTGAATATTGAATAAAAAAAACCTTATATAAATAATGTGAAAGGTCTGATTTAAAGCAACAAATGCTAATAAAACCAAATTGAAGGCTGACAGACCCTCAGTAACTCATATAGATTGCTTAGGAAAGGTATAATAGGGAAGGTATTAAAGATGGAGTCCTGGAATTTTCCTTAATAAGTCTGTTTAAAATCATATTGAGTACCTAAGTTATTCAAAGGCAAATCCATTAAGTTTGCAAAATTGTAAACAACAATTATAATATTTGGTTTGCAACCTCTGTTTCAATGGCGAATTTCCCATTCCTGTTTTCCTGAAAATATGTATTTTTAAAAGATTGACCCTTTAGTTATGTTTTCATATGCTAGCTCTAGAGATATTCTTTACACTTATAATGAGTTGCATCTCTGCTAGAAGTTCCTGTAAGGAAAAATAACTTAAACTAAACAAATCTATGTTTTTTTAATGTTGTAGCAATAGTATGGTAGAACCTTACAGTGGTTGCACCTGAAGCTCAGCCTTTTCTAGAAATGACCTCAGGTAAGTCTTCTTCATTACACTACAAATCAGAAGTTAAGAAAACATCCAGTTAAAGATAAGGACTTGAAAAAAAAAACTCTTTCCCTGTGAAAATTATCACAAGCAGCTTTGAGGATGTTTTTGAGAGACCAAAATCATTTGATGAATTTTTAAAGACATTGATTCAGCAATATCAGTTTCGTCGCTCTCTTGTTTCTATCACAAATGACCCCGTGGCCAGCATGGGTATTAGGGCACAAAATTCTTTTACTGCTTTCCAGACATAAAGTCTTTCTGCTTTCTGGAACTGCCACTTCAGCACTCACGGCTTCATCTTGCACCCTGATGTTATATAAGGCAGTATTTCCTTTAAAATGCACGAATCAACCCTTTCTTACATTGAGGTTGTCAACTTAAAAATTTTTTGTTAACATTTATTTATTGTTGAGAGAGAGAGACAGAGTGAGACAGAGCATGAGCAGGGGAGGGGCAGAGAGAGAGGGAGACACAGAATCCGAAGCAGGCCCCAGGCTCTGAGCTGTCAGCACAGAACCCTACGCGGGGCTCGAACCCATGAACCACGAGATCATGACCTGAACCACTGTCGGACGCTTAACTGACTGAGCCACCCAGGTGCCCCTGAAGTTTTCAACTTTTGGTCCTAGGTCACAATGTTGTTTGGCCATGTCCATAAGCTTCAAAGCTTTGGCTTGAGTAGTAGTCAAAATCAAAGTTGAATTAGATTCTTACCTCACAAAATTTTATATCTTTCCTATCTTAGCCTTAAATCTAGCAACTTTATTTGACTTAGTGGACAGCAACCATCACTAAACTATTTCCAGTCATTTTAAGGATCAGGTCTGTAGTATGAGTACTGGTTTGAGCTAATGAGACTAATGTTTCAAAGAAGCAAAGCAGAAGGAGTACTTATAGAAAGAACACTGCTCTAAAAAGTAATCCCTTTGGGAAGTCATATACTTAGTCCAATAATGATGTTATTTCTCAAAACAATTTTGGAGATTTTCCTTTGGCCTTCAGAGAGAGAGTATTGGTCGCAAAGGTAAACAAGTTTTATTTCTTTATAGGCAAGGAGGTGGAGGTCTCAGGCTGCAAAA
The DNA here is from genome assembly GCF_024362965.1 of Panthera pardus. NCBI lineage: Eukaryota > Metazoa > Chordata > Mammalia > Carnivora > Felidae > Panthera > Panthera pardus. Next base: position 41,733,414 of record NW_026526766.1, read on the forward strand.
TGAGCTGTGCAAAAAAGTGTAACTTTATTCAAACTGAACTTATTTTTAATCTTACTCAATTCAGGTTAGCTTCAGTCAGTCATTTATTCAGCCGGTTCATGAGTTTTTCCCATCATTTTCTCCTTGGTTGTCTCTAAATTCTAAGGCTTTAAGCCATACCGTGGTATCCACAACATAGAAGGGGGCCATTGGTCTTCAGAAATGATCCTTTATTCATGGTGGCACTTACTGGGCATAGTATCCATCCCTGCTGACATCCTCAGGATGGCCTTGTTCTCCTCTGGACTCACATTTCCAGTCCACATTCTTGGCAAGACTGCTAGGCTACTTGAGGGTCACCCTTAGCCTGTCCTTTGCACCCCTGTTGGGGTGGGAAGACAGGGAAGCACAGGAAATGTTTGAATGCATTTACAATCAAAAAGTTACCTACAAGGGTGTCTGGGTGGCCCAGTCAGTTAAGCTTCTGTCTTGGGTTCAGCTCATGATCTCACAGTTTTGTGGGTTAGAGCCCCGCGTCAGGCTCTGTGTTGACAGCTCAGAGCCTGGAGCCTGCTTCGGATTCTGTGTCTCCCTCTCTCTCTCTCTGCCCCTCCTGTGCTCGTGCTCTGTCTCCCTTTGTCTCTCAAAAATAAATAAACATTAAAAAAAATTTTTAAGTTATCTACAATAACTTTCACGTCTCCTCAAGTTCTGCTTGGGAAGTGAGGGACAAGCCTTCCTTTGCTTGGATCCTCACCCTCCTTGGGCAATTCAAAATTTCTTTGGGGTATAACAGACCTCACTTTGACCTCATGCATCATTTTTATTTTGTTTTGTTTTTAATTTTTTTCTTAATGTTTATTTTTGAGAGAGAGGGAAAGAGTACAAGCAGGGGAGAAGCAGAGAGAGAGAGAGAGAGAGAGAGAGAGAGAGAGAGAGAGAGAAGGAGACGGGATTTGAAGTGAGCTATGCGCTGACAGCAGACTGATGCGGGGCTCAAACTCACGAACTGTGAGATCATTACCTGAGCCAAAGTTGAATGCTCAACCGAGTGAGCCGCCCAGGCACCCCAACATGCATTATTTTTCTAAATTTATTGTTTATAGCATTCACTTTGTGCTCCAAGTCTAGGGTTGTGAGTTTTGGTTCACCAAAACATTTCTTTCAAACTCTTCTCTGTCGTGAATTTCAAAGCATCATCGCGTCCAGTGAGGAGCATGGGCTCTGGAGCCAGTCTTGCCAGAATCGATTCCTGGCTCTACCACAACCCTAGTGTGGAGACCCTGAAACCTCAGTTTTCTCCTCTGTAAAAAGAGGTCTGGTGATATGAGTGCTTGCCTCGTGTTGTTATGGGAATTAATGAGACAATACTTATAAAGTGCTTTGAACAGTACCTGCACATAGTAAACAAGTAAGCGTTATGTATTATTAGTTGCATTTGAAAAATAAGTTCATAAACTTCAAATGGTATTGTGTGTGTGTGTGTTTGTGTGTGTGCGCGTGCACCAGGATGTTATATGAGTGGTGGGACAAAGAACACAGTAGAAGGAAAATTTGGAGAGAGATAGTGTGATGGTTGATTTTGTATATTAACTTGCCTAGGCCAGGGTGTGCCCTGATATTTGGTTAAACATCATTCTGGGTGTATTTGCAAGGGTGTTTCTTGGTGAGATTAACGTTTGAATCAGTAGACTGAATAAAGCAGATAGCTCTCCCCAATGTGGGTGGGCCTCCCCTAATGCATTAGAGGCCTGAATAGAGCAAAAATGTGAAAGAAGGAAGAATTCACTCTCTGTCTGACTGTCTTTGAGCTGGGACTTTGGTCTCCTGCCTTTGGAGTTGAACTTGAACTGGAACTTACACCGTCAGCTTTCCTGGGTCTAAGAAGTCTCTTGGGATTCAGGTCAGACCTATTTTATCAGCTCTCCCTGGTATCCAACTTGCTGACTTTAGATCATGACTGACTTTAGTCCTGACTTTAGGACTTCTTCACCTCCAAAACTGTGAGCCATTTACTTGTAATAAATCTTTCTGTCTCTCTCTATGTATCTATATTTACATGGACATATATCTTATATATCAGTGTGTGTGTGTGTGATTGGTTCTGTTTTTCTGGAGAACTCAGACTAATACAGATTCACAGAACAATATTTCAAAATATTACCCAGCCATTATCATCGCAAAACTTTTTTCTCTCTGTTTATTTTTTAAAATTTTGCTTCATTTTCTTTTTTTTTTTTTCAGCTCAGTTTAGCTGACTAAAGCTCAGAGTAGTAATAAATAAAGGAAAGCCTATAAGGTGATTAGACTAAGTTGAAAGTTTTAGGTGACTCATGATACTGGTATCTGGATTTAGCCTGACAGGATCTTATCCTTGAAAAGTGTGGATGTCATGAGTTTGTAACAGGGTATAATAGGCTATGCCTGTTCAGGATTACCTCCACACCCAGCAAGCTGAGAATTGACTCTGCTAGGCATATCTTAATTTCTGATTTTCACATGACATCTTTTACTAGAAGATTTATTTTCATCAGAGACTTGAGATAAATTGTGTGACTTGTTTAAAATGAACATTTATTATTGGCAATATCAAAATTGCTCATGTTAGAAGCTTCAGGTTCATGAGATCCTATTTGTCAAAAAAAAATCTGTTATCATGTATTTTCTCTGGCTTCTGTGATTTATAGTGAGAACTGAAAATCAGAATCTTCTGTGTCCTAATCCTCTTTCTAATGCTTTGTCTTGTTGCGGTCTTTGGCATGTCATTTGATCTCTCCTTGACTCAGATCCTTGTTGGTAAAATGAAACCATTCATAATATTTGCCTCCTACAGAATTGTTGTGAAGATTAGTCAGTTAATGTTTGCAAAATTTCTTTAACCAGAGCAAGAGCTGTATCACTACGGACTATTAAAATGGATATTGCCTATATTTTCCTATTATAGAATGGCCAGTCTCTAACATGTCCTTCCAGTGAGCTCTGCAAATCAACATATTTAGTGTTTGTTCACCGTAAGTGACTACATTAAAATTTTTAAAAATCTATTTGAGAATTCAGGGAGTTCCAGTATATTATTAAGGTTATTCCCCCTTTTAAGAATTTTTTGCAATATATATACTCATCTACACACATATCCACACACATCTGTCCATGTATTAATAGGGTAGATGATTTTCTGATAATATTTGTAACATATAATGTGGCTTTGGGTATTTTAGCAATTTTAATTATCCATTTTCCATGTGTGGTACCAGATTTTTCCAGAATTTAATAAGGGATTGCGAATCTAAACTTTTTTTTGCCTTTTTTTTTTCTTAACAAGGACACAGGGATCAAAAAAGAAAATATATGTTTATGTCTTTATTTAGGAAAAATAGCATGGCAACTATTCTGTTAAAACTGTAATCATTTAAGAGTAATAATATGGATCAAACACTCTAACACAAGTTTTGCACGTGGATTATGGAGTTCCATTTAAAGATGCTGCTAGATTTCAGTGGGCAGTGTACAAGAGTATCAGTTTTCTTATTCCATAGAGGTTTTCAAGTATGGAGAGGGAGATTGAAATGACAAATAGGCCCAATATTTTCTCTAATTCCATTATTTATTGCTTTTCTAGTCCACTCTATCAAAACATGCCATGTAGCATGCACCCATCTACTGATCACATCAAGTTAAATCAAGGAGGCAGCAGGGGTGTACCATGTTTTCCAAGTGATAAACGTCACTGTAATTGTCCAGTGTTCATTGGAAGGAAGATTTTCAATAAAACGGCAAATGATATGAGCAAGTTATCACAATATCTTAAATCTGGAAATAAGAAAGTCTGGATAGAAAAAAATACTTAGCACCCACTTAACTGCTAAGGTCATGTTTCAAAGCAGATAGAAGGATCTGGAGTTTATAAATAAATACTAAAAAGACTAGAAGACATCAACTTCTGTAAACCACCTGGGTGAATGGGTGTGGAATGGGAAATAAGGAAAGGAAGAGTCAATGGTTTGGAATATAGGTGTGGGGTGGGAGGGAGGTAGTGGTGACAATCTTTCCTAGATGCAGTAAAGTGAGAATTACTTATTTGAACATGGGAGTCTACAGGATTCCAACTTTCATATGTTTCTAGGAAATGTTAAGACATAACTATATGAAATCTTTTCTTCATCCAGCTATAAGCCCTGGAGATACTGGGAAAGGACATGTAAAGAAAAATGAACAATATGTGGATTCTTTACTTTTTGGGAGATTTTGACATCCTCTGAATGCTCTGTGCCTTTCCTCTCTGATTTTCTATTTTCAGTTGGAAGAGACTTAAGCTATAGAGAACTATATGTGTTATTAGATGTTCCTTTTCCAGCTGCCTCTCCCACTTTCCCCACAAGTTAATTTCTCTTCCTTCCTTTTCTTTCTTTTCTTTCTCCTCCCTCCCTCCCTCCCTCCCTCCCTCCCCCTCTCTTTCCATTATATCATTATTATTAGTTTGGACAGATACATGAAAATATCCTGGGATCTGCCAGGATAAAGGCAACTTAAATGTTATTTGCATCTCCCATCTTGAAAGAAACTTAGAGAACTAAAATAAAACTAGTTGTGGCGTGCCTGGGTGGTTCAGTCGGTTAAGCATCTGACCTGACTTAGGCTCAGGTCATGATTCTGCGTTTTGTGGGTTTGAGCCCTTCATTGGGCTGTGTGCTGATAGCTCGGGGCCTGGAGCCTGCTTTGGATCCTGTGTCTCCTTCTCTCTCTCTGCCCCTCCCCCAATCGTGCTCTGTCTCTCTCTCTCTCAAAAATAAATAAACATTTAAAAAATTTAAATAAATATATAAGTAATTGTTAGAGTAGTTTTTAAAGCTTGACCTTTGAAATTCTGATTGAACCCTGCTTGAAATAAGGACTTTATACTTGAAAACCCATCTCCAAATTTTTGAAACTCAAAACAGGTATGAGTATGATCCGATTCACCTCTTCTACAATATAATGAATTTTTAACTGAAAGAATATAATAAGGATGATGTTTCCGGATTGGACAGACTTTAAATAGGAATATATGTTTAGTGCATTGTTATACATACACTCATTTCAGATACATGCACATACAAGACTGGTAAATGCAATCTGTCGGAAGAACTCAGAGGAACAAGGTAGCCCTTCCCTTCAACGTGGTTTCTTTCAATTGTGATTTCCTATTTAGAGATTAGCCTCCTTTTCTTACCTGAAGTTTTGAAACCACAAAATAAACAGAAGACCACACTCCCTGAAAAGGATTACTTGACACTGATTGTTGTTGCTTTTCTGAAATGTCCATCTGTAGGGGGAAAAAATTATCTCCTCAGATCTCGATTCTGAAGAGAAGTCTCTGAGTTGGCTAGGAATTCTGTAAGCTCAGCATCCTCCAGGCCAGACTGAAACACGAGGCTTCAAATGTTTCTAGAGCTAGCTTGAGTCTTAACAGTCAAATAAGTCTCTCAGAAGTGGCATAATTAGAAGTACTTTGAGAGCTCATTCACATCTTTTATCACTTAGAGGTAACTGTGCCTTTACAGTCATCCTTTTTCTTCTCCCGAACATGTGTCTGACATTCATTAGGACGAGAAAGATTCAAATGTGTTCTTGAATGAATAGTGGTTCAGAACTCAGGAAAAGAGACAGGCTTTCACAGAAATATGCTGATTGTTTAGTTGTAAAATAACGAGGCAAGGGAACAGGGACATGGACTGTTCAGTCCAGCTCATAGCTTGTGGCTGCCAGCTCACCAAAAGAGATCACATAGTTTGGCCCAGCTAAGGACTAGACCACAGCCAGGAACTGTAGGGGTAGTGAGGAAGGCATGCTGCTGAAACATACCCAGCTGGATCTCTGCAGAGCCCAGCGGCAGGATCCGGTAGACTTTGCAGGACAAAGGGTGTCCATTACCTTCCAGCCAAACCACTCTGTGCTCCTCGGAGCCGGCCTGCTTCTGACCAAGGCTCTCAACACCCCTTCTTGCTGAGCTGCCTCTGTTCTCCCTGGAATCTCTTGGCTTAGCACCTCTTTGGCCCCTCCCAACTGGACCACTCCTGGGACGGCATGTGCTCTGCGTGGAATAATAAGGTTAACTGGACAAGGTTGACTAGCTCTGTGACGAGAGTGCCTTCAAACCACATGACAGAAATGAAATAGGAGTCATACTGGCCACACCGGAGGAGAGTCCGATTCATCTCAAGAGTTCCAGTCCTGGTCTGGTTCTCTGAGATGCCTTGAATCATCCTTTCTTTCTCTCCTCATAAAGTTAGAAATACAGACCAGCAACACTTAAATGTGGTAAAAGAGAAGGGGAGAATGAAGAGTGGGTGTAGTCCTTTTCTAGATGGTTTATCTGTAAATCTCTTCCTGGGCAACAGTTTTGGGAAAAGTGAAATTACTCAGCCCAAGGGAAGCCTGAGGAATTATAAAGAAGTCTTGGAAATCCCCTGGGAAAAAAGTATCAGGCAGAGTTTGATTTTTGTCTGTTGTCAAAATTTTTGGCTCGGTCAGTTGTAGCAACATAAGAAGTTCCAGGCAGAAAGCAGCAGCAGGTGATCAGGAAATGGATTTCTCTGTGTAGGGTAAAACCTCGTACTGAAGGGAGGAAAGGCAGAGCAGGCTGGACTTAGGAGGCACAGGATCTAAGGGAAGTCATGGCGGAGCCCCAGTGTGGGGCGATGATGCTGTGGTTGTTGACAAGCCAGGGAATGAAACCTGGAGAGCGGTAGGCACACAAAGGCAGGTTGGGGAACCGGCTTCCAGGCAGGCAGCCTGGCTACTGGAAGGCAAAGTGAGGAAGTTGAGCAAGGCAGACTCTAGGGAGTTAAGATACTGTACGAAGAAAACAAAGCAGCAAGCCCAAGACCCTGCAAGCAGTGATGAGCCGGGCGATCTGCAAGAACTAAAAACCAGAATCAGGTGTCAGGTCCAGATGCTGGGAGTGCCTGGGGGCAAGACTTAAGGCAAACAATGTAAGCCTCAGACTTGGGAGTTTCCCCGACAATGAGGGCATCTTGATTCCGAGGTAACTTTCACCCCACCCAGGAAACCTCTTACAGTAGATAAGACTATTATTATTAGTAGTAGTAGTAGTAGTAGTAACAACATGCCACACAAGTGAGTGTTGGGAAATGAGACATTATTCCCCATAACCTCTCACCTGGGCTGCTGCCCCAACTTCTTGTCTCCCTGTATTTGGTCTTCCTTTCTGACAACTCATTCCATATATAGCTGCCAAAACAATTCTCCTGAAACACATATGTAGTCATGTCTTCTGCGTAAATCCTTCCTCTGGCTACCTGTTGTTCCAACAAGATTCTCCACACTGTTTGATGAATACTAGTCTTATGAATATTGGTTCTGTGAGGTAATTAGCCAAAGAAGGGTGTATAGTTAAATAACATGTGAATTCTACAGACTGTAGTCCCTTCTATATGGAGAAATCTTTTGTAGAGATTTCCAATGAGGAGAAGCATTTTATTTTATTTTTTTTTTTAATTTTTTTTTTCAACATTTTTAATTTATTTTTGGGACAGAGAGAGACAGAGCATGAACGGGGGAGGGGCAGAGAGAGAGGGAGACACAGAATCAGAAACAGGCTCCAGGCTCCGAGCCATCAGCCCAGAGCCTGACGCGGGGCTTGAACTCACAGACCGCGAGATCGTGACCTGGCTGAAGTCGGACGCTTAACCGACTGCACCACCCAGGCGCCCCGAGGAGAAGCATTTTAAAGGCTCTGAGAAGTCCTGCAACAACTTGTTGAATGTTGATTGATCTAATACTTTCCATTTATTTATTTATTTATTTATTTATTTATTTATTTATTTTTTTAGAGCATGCAGGTGGGGGATAGAGGCAGAGGGAGAGAGAGAATCTTAATCAGGCTCCATGCTCAGTGTAGAGCCCAATGCAGGGCTCAATCACATGACTCTGGGATCTTGACCCAAGCCAAAACCAACAGTCAGATGAACAACTGACTGACCCCACCCAGGCACCGTTCCCTACCCCCCCAAATATTTTTAATCATGGAGTACCTTCTCTCTTTTTCTGCCATAAAATCTAGCAATATTGATTTGAAATGCTCCAAGATATACTGACCTATGGGGGGAAATCTTTCTTGCTTAGCCTGAAATTATTAAGGATCTTTTTGGTCTGGCTCCTCCCTGTGTGCTCTGGTTGTTCATCATCCATCAATTCTTCTTTTGGGTTTTATGCTCTGACAAAACAAAACAGACTGTTGTTCTTACATATCACTATGTTCTGGTCGTCTTTTCTTTTTAACAAAAATATTCTCTCTGCATTTTCCCTAACCCTCATCTGTAAATGTTACTTATTCAAAATCCTGCTCAGATATCAACTCCATAGAAAGGTGTCTCTTTACTTGAGAGCAAGGGTCAACAAACTTTTTCCATACAGGGCCAGATAGTAAATATCTTGAGCTTTGAGGCTCACACGATCTCTGTTACAACCCTTCAACTCTGCCATGGTAACATGAAAGTAGCCAAAGACCATCTGTGAATGAATTGGCATGGCTGTGTTCCAATCAATCTTCACTTGTAAACATAGGCAGCAAGCTGGATTTGGTCATGCGCTGTGAATTGCCAACCTCTGCTTTAGTGTCGTACTGTATGCAGTTCTTGTTGAGGCAGAAGTCTCTAGATGTGAAAAATCCAAGGCCTCCATGTGAGAAAAGTATATACATGTATTTAGTTTGAATAGACACAAGGGCAGAGATAAGGGCAAATTTAACTAATGAAGCATAAGACACCACTTAGAGTTGTTACTTTAGGCCCTTGTCATTGCAGTTAACCACAAGAACTTTCTGTGAAGGTAACACAAAAGTAGAAACCCTTATACATAAAAAATAAAGCTCTCTTATAATGTTGGTTTAAGAATCAGCCTTTGGAAAATACTACCAAAGGCAAAAGTGTTTACTAAAACCTGTTTGAGGCACTATTATAAGGGAATACTTGATGTCTGAAATGCTAAGCACTCATCAACTGCTTTAAAAGGACCTCTACTTCCTGGACTGCTGTCTGAAAAAGTGAGTGAATACAATAGTAAAGGAGAAATATAATGGGCCTGACAAAGCTTATTGCCCTATCTGCAGGATTGGCTGCTGGGGAATATCAGTGTTTGGCAGCCCAGAAAACGGAGAGTCAGAAGGCTGGAAGGGAAGCAGAGAACTTGCCTGGAATGGGAGTGATTGGAAGGGCATCACCAGGGACTGTTCCTGAGAAAATGATAGGCAGGAGTCTCTGATGAAGGAGATGAAATTCATGGAGCCACTGATTTAAAAAATGATAGGAAAAAACAGGTCATGGTAAGGTTCAGGTAGAGGGGATTGTGAGTAATTTCACTGGACAATCTTAACCTTTTTGAATGGCAAGAGCTCCAGCTCCAAAAAATGCTCCTTCTGTCTTAAAGTCGTAGCTCCCTGTGTCCAGCTTGGTAACGATGAAAATTGTGAATGGCTGGCTGTCCATTAAATGTTCAGGCTCCCTGTCCATGAAATAGAATTATTATAGGGACATTTCCCAGTCCCACTTACTTGCTTGTAGGTGGAGGCATGGGACTGAGTTCAGGCTAATGGAATGTGGGTGGAAATGATTTACATCACTTCTGGGCCTGGCCCATAAAATCTCCCACTGGGTCCTCCACTCTTTCTTTACCCCATCGGCTGACTAGGTTTGGGCAATTTCAGACACCATGTGTTGCAGGCAGCAGAGCTTATGTTCAGCTTAAGTCTCTGATGGACTTGATGGAACAGAAAGTATCCCCTCGTCATTCAAACACACAAAACTATAGCATAGGTTTCTATTGAGTTTTCAGAGGTTAGCTACTGTGAGAGGCAGCATTTCCTTGATGAGTAGAAGCAGAAAATGTGTAATGCTTAATAATTAAAGGGGCTCCATTATGTAAAGCAATTCTAGGTAAGAATGTGGAATCCACTGAATCAGAAAACAGGGAAGACACTACAGTTTGCAAGGAAGCCATTATTTTCAACCTCAAGTAAATACTACTTCCTTTAACAAATCATATTTTTAGAAATAAATTTGTATGTGTGTCACCATCTATATTGTCCAGTTAACCAACTGAAAATTCTGCTTCTTTTAGAAGCTTTAAGGAACAAACACAAAAAACACCCAGGAGAGTAAAAGTAATAAAAATTAAAAATGAAACAAACAGGGGCACCTGGGTGGCGCAGTCGGTTAAGCGTCCGACTTCAGCCAGGTCACGATCTCGCGGTCCGTGAGTTCGAGCCCCGTGTCAGGCTCTGGGCTGATGGCTCGGAGCCTGGAGCCTGTTTCCGATTCTGTGTCTCCCTCTCTCTCTGCCCCTCCCCCGTTCATGCTCTGTCTCTCTCTGTCCCAAAAATAAATAAAAACGTTGAAAAAAAAAAAAATTAAAAAAAAAAAAATGAAACCAACATGGGCAATATAGAGCCCTCATTACTTAAAAATAAACTAAAAAGATGAAGTTAAGCCATTTTGAGAGGAAAAATACCAGAAATAAGCCAACTGAACAACATGAAGACGTAATTAACCAGATCAATTACATTGTTTAAGAAGACCGTTATCAGCAGTTTGATATGGCAAACTACTGAATTTGGTTACCTATTCCTTGCCAAGTCACAGTGGAACACATTTGAAAGTCATTTAAAATTCTTAATTTTTCATTTTTCTTTTCAGTTCTTTTTTTTAACAAAGAGGTCATTGAAACACTTTATTGGAATACAATTGACATAGAGCATTGTATTACTCCAAGGAGTACAACATAATGATTTGATATATGTGTATAGTATGAAATGATCATGACAGTTTGCTTAATATCCATCACCTCACATGGTTACATTTTTTTTCTTGTAATGAGAACTTTTAAGATCTACTTTCTTCATATACGTAATACAGTATTGTCAACTATAGTCACCATGCTGTACATTACATCCTCAGGATTTGTTTTATAATAAAGAGTTTTTACCTTTTGACCACTTTCACCCATTTTCCTGTCTCTCATCACTGCCTCTGGCAACCACCAATCTATTTTCTGTATCAGTGTGATTTTTGAGGGCAGGTTTCTCTAGGTAGGATTATATTTGTATCTTTATAACCAAAAATTATATCTTTATGACCAATATTTGTTGACAGATATTCTAGGTGACATAAAGTCCAGTTAGATCATTACAGTCTAGTCAATTATATATAATCAATCAAGATTTATTAGGCTATACTGTAGAAACATAACTGTGGAAGTTTCCTAAGATATCAATTATTATTATCACACTAAACATTATTATAATAATGTTATCTTCTGTTTATCTTCTGTTCATCAATACATCTTTACAAGAATGAAAAGGCAAGATAGAGTAAGGGATAATTGCCAGACATATCATGACAAAAGATCATATTCAGAATGTATAAAGACTTCTAAAAATAAGTGAGAAAAAAGATGAACAAACTAAAAGAAAAATGGGCAGAACACTTGAACAGGTAGTCAATAATGTGCTCAACTTTGTCAGTAATAAGAAAAATACAAATTAAAACCACAATAAGATATCATTACACATCCAGCAGAATGGCCAAAAACAAAAGAGTCAGAAAATACGAAATATTGACAAGGATGTGGAAAAACTGAAACTCTCATACACTGCTGGTGAAAGTATACAATTTTGGAAATTGTCTGAAGGATTCATTTAAAGTGAGCAAACATATGTCATATACCCAGAAATTACATCTCAAGATATATATAATATGACCAACATAAAAGTGTACATATTTGCACCAAAATACATGAATAAGAATCTTCACAGTATCATTGAATTGTGGTATAAGTCATATATTAGAATACCGTACAAAAAAATAAAATAACTACTTCTGTACACAACAACATAGGTGACCTTAAAATCATGTTGAGTGAAAGAAGCCCAAAGAGAAAATACTGTATGATTCTGTTTATGTAAAGTTCTTAAAGAAGCAAAACTATAGTGTTAGGGGTCAGGGTAGAGTGACCTCTGGAAAGGGAATAATAACTGGCAGGGGGCACAGGGAAGGACTTCTGGGGTGATGGTCATGCTTTATTTCTTAATCTAGGTGGTGTTGCCCAAGTGGATTTACTTTGCAAAAATTCATGGAACTGCACACATAAGATTTGCACTTTTCCCCATGTTATACTTTAACACGAAGTTTGCTAGAAAAAAGGAAAGAGCGTAAACTCTGATGTCATATCGCCAGTTTCATGTGATAGCTTTGCTTCTCACTAGTCAAGATACTTGGAAAAGTTGCCTAAACCTTTCTGGGTCTCAGGTTACTCCTCTGACAAAGGAAGATTCCACAATTACCTTCTTCATAGACTGTTAGAAGGATAAATCTGACAACACGTACCCAGCTCATAGAACAGTACTTGGCACTATGTTTAGCATTCCCTAAATGTCGGCTGTTGTCATTCTTATCATTAATTCTCAGGAGAACAAATTGGTAAATATTATCTTAAAATGTCACTGGATCCAAGGTAAGAATAACACAGAAAACCATCTGATATTTTTATTTGGCTTTATTATTTTTTGACTCCTTGACCTTCAAACTAGGGAGTTTCTCAGAAAAACCAACATGGACAACTCCCAAAGCAAAAAAGAAAATTCATTTGAAAACCATGGTGTAGGCCCAACTAGTATAAATATTATTGCTACAAAGGACATCTGTAAGTAGGTAAAGTGCCTGAGAAGAAGAAGAAAAAAAAAGATCAGGTTACAATTATGTAAGGCATGAATTCTTATTTTAAAAGGGTTAGTAACACAGTTCTCACACCTCAAGATGGAAGGAATTAGTCAATTTATCCTTGTGTGCAATGGGGCACAGTTTTTTTTTAATACTGTACATATTTTTTATTCATTAATAACATTTCAAAAATTTACCCTTCTGGTGTACTAGGTTTTCTACTGCATTGTATTATCCAATATTTACGATAGTTTCTACAATACTTTCCTGCTAACCCTTTATCTCATTTATACACAAATTCACCCAGTATTTGCTTTTACTTCTGAAATTAGGTCAGAAAATTCAAACTTCATCCACCAATATTAAGTTAGGAAATTCAAACCAGAACTTGGACCTTTATCAACATTAATACTTATTTTAGTACTTTTAATTAATGGCTCCAACCATAGAGCTCTTGAAATACTGATGTCCATATTCATAATTAGGAAATTTAGTATTGTGTTTTTCTACCACCATGAGAATCTTAGAGTCGAAAGAGCTGTAGGCTTCATGCAGTTCTGTCTTCCATCATTTGCAATGTGACAGCTGTGGCTGGCTTCAAGATAGCTTATTTTTATGTGTTATTTTCCTTTAGTGAATTCTTATTTTCTAAGCTGAAAACCTCAAGAGAGAGGCCAATGCCTGTCTTGTTAATTATTACACTACCAGTATTTTAGGACAGTGCCTGAGACATAGTAAGTATTGAAAAATATTGCTTATAGTGAATACAAGAGATACAAGTGTATGAGTATAAGAATGGGAACCATTGGATGTAAATTCTCAGGTAATACATGATTCAAAAATAATCAATTAAAAATATGAAACCAAATAATTAGAATTTTGAGTTATTGAGATTGATTTGTATGGTCTGGGGCTTTAACTGTAGGCAAAAACAAGCAAATTACTCCAAACAGGTCACAGATGTGGGATTTTCTTCATGCTCTGATCTCTTTAATGTGACCCAAATGAGAGACTGGATGTGAAACCATCCACCAAAGGCAGATGACTTCAGCTCACCATGGAGAAGAGCTGAGGGCATTTTTTTATCTTCTATCCCAAGTGTGGTGGTGTCAGTGTGGAGAGAGAGAGAGAGAAAAAAATGGCTTCACAAAGAACAATCCCCCATGGTGGGTCCTGAGAGCAAGGGGCAGGAGTGGTCTCCTCTCTGGGGCTCCTTTGGAACTGTCTCTCACTATCCATAGCAGGAAAATGTAGGCATGTGTGTCAGGATTTTCTGAATAAGAACTATAATAAAAGAGTTTTGTCGTTAATTAGAATATCTTGACTATCCCAATTCTAGGCTGTTTTGTTTAATCAGATTCTCTTGTATTAGACTTTGAAAAATGATTTTGGAATAATGACATGGGTGCTTCTGATGCCCCAGGTATTCCCATCTTTTCCAATAACATAGCAAAAGTTACCTATGATAATCCAACTCCTCCATTTCTCTTTCCAAGTTCACTCCATTTTGGAGAGAGAATATGAAAAAGTTTGGGGCACCTGGGTAGCTTTGTCGGTTAAGCCTCTGACTTTGGCACAGGTTATGATCTCATGGTTTGTGGGTTTGAGCCCTGCTTCGGGCGCTGTGCTGATAGCTCAGAGCCTGCAGCCTGTTTCAGACTCTGTGTCTCCCTCTCTTTCTGCCCCTTCCCTGCTCATGCTCTGTCTCTGTCTCAAAAATAAAACATTTAACAAATTAAAAAAAAAAAAGAAATATGAAAAAGTTTAGTTCAAAGGGTTGGTGCCTCTTTAAATTTGTTGAATCTTCTTTATGGGACATAAGAACAAGAAAAACTGTGTAATCAGCAATTAATTTAAAAAATTACTTATAAATTTTCCAAAGTATAAACACAATACCTGCTAGTTTAAGTAAGCCAAATAATACAGAGGCATCTAAAGAAATGTTAATCATCACTCTTATTATCTCCCATTCACTCCCCCCTAACCCCCACTGGCCTGGATAAACACAGTTAACACTGGGACTACACCAAAATAAAATGCTTTTGCATAATGAAGGAAACCATCAACAAAACGAAAAGGCAACCTACTAATTGGGAGAAGATAGTTGCAAATGATGTATCTGATAAGGGGTTAATATCCAAAATATATGAAGAACTTATACAACTTAACACCAAAAAAAAAATCTGATTAAAAAATGGGTAGAGGACCTGAGTAGACGTTTTTCCAAGGAAGACATACAAATAGCCAACAGACACATGAAAAGATGCTCAACATCTCCACCAGGGAAGATGAGACACAACACTAAAGTACACTTGGGGTTTTTAAATATTGGTAATAAATGATTTGTTGCTTTATTTATTTATTTATTTATTTATTTATTTATTTATTTATTTAAAAAATTAAGGGGTGCTTGGGTGGCTTAATTGGTTAAGCAGCCGACTCTTGATTGAGCCCTGCATCAGGCTCTGCCCTGACAGCACAGAGTCTGCTCGGGATTCTCTCTCTCCCTGTCTCTCTGCCCCTCCTCCACTCGTGCACACACATTCTCTCTCTCAAAATAAATAAATAAACTCTTTAAGAAATTGAAAGATATTTATTGAAGTATAGTTGACACACAATGTTACATTTGTTTCAGGCGTACAACATGGTGATTCAGCAACTTTATGCATTATGCTATGCTCACCGTAAGTATAGCTACCATCTGAAATTATTTATTGAATGAAATACTGGTAACAAACAAGTTGGGTAGTGGGCACACAACTGTTTAAAATAGTAGTACTTTTAACAGCACGTATGTATTATAAATTTTCTTTTGCATGTATGGTATATTTCACTGTTAAATAATGATTTTTTATGTTGAGATGTGCATTTTTTAATTGAAGTATAGTTGACACATGTTACATTAATTTCAGTAACACACAGTGTTCAACAATGTTTCAGTTATGCTGTGCTCACGACAAGTGGTAGCTACTATCAGTCACCATACCATGCTGATACAATACTATTGACATATTCCCTGTGCTGTACTTTTCATCTGTGATTAATTCATTCCATAACTGGAAGGCTTCATCTCCCACTCCCTGGCACCCATTTTGCCCAAGCCCCTACTCCCTCCCCTCTGGCAACCATCAGTTTGTTCTCTGTATTTATGGGTCTATTTCTGCTTCTGCTTGCTTATTGTTTTATTTTTTTTAGATTCCACATATGAGTGGATACATCATTTGCAAATATCTTCTCTCAACTAGTAGGTTGCCATTTTGTTTTGTTGATGGTTTCCTTTGCTGTGCAAAAGCATTTTATTTTGGTGTAGTCCCAATAGTTTATTTTTGCTTTTGTTCTCTTTGCCTGAAGGGACATATCCATAAATATGCTGCTATGGCCAATGCCAAAGAAATTACTCCCTATGTTCTCTTCTGGGATTTTTATGGTTTCAGGTCTCATACTTAGGTCTTTAATCCACATTGAGTTTTTTTTTGTGTGTGGTATAAAAAAGTGGTCTGGTTTCATTCTTTTGCACGTGGCTGTCCAGATTTCCCATCACCATTTATGGAAGAGACCACCTTTTTTCCATTGTATATTCTTGCCTCCTTTGTCAATGATTAACTGACCAAATAAGCATGGGTTTATTTCTGGGCTCTCTATTCTGTTCTATTGATCTATGTATCTGCTTCTGTGCCAGTACTATATCGTTTTGATTATTACAGCTTTGTAGTATATCTTGGAATTTGGAATTGTGATTCCTCCAACTTTGTTCTTCTTTCTCAAGATTGTTTTGGATATCCAAAATCTGTCGTGGTTTCATACAAATTTTAGTATTATTTGTTATTGTTGTGTGAAAATGCTGTTATTGTGATAGGGACTGTAGATTGCTTTGGACAGTTTGGACATTTTACTGATATTAATTGTTCTAATCCTTGGGCATAGGATATCTTTCCCTTTGTGTCATCTTCAGTTTCTTTCATCAGTGTTATATGGTTTTTAGAGTACATGTCTTTTATCTCCTTCGTTATTTTCAGGTATTTTATTCATTTTGGTGCAATAGTAAATGGGTTTGTTTTTTTAATATCTCTTTTTGCTACTTTATTATTAGTGTATAGAAATGCAATTTGTTTCTGTATATTAATTTTGTATCTTGCATCTTTACTGAATTAATTTATTACTTCTAGTAGTTTCTTGGTGGAATCTTTAGGCTTTTCTGGGTATAGTATCATGTCATCTGCAAATAGTGACTGTTTAGCTTCTTCCTTACCAATATGGTTGCCTCTTATTCCTTTTTCATGTCTTGTTGCTGTGGCTAGGACTTCCAGTACTATGTTGAATAGAAGCAGCAAGAATGGACATCTTTATCTTTGTATCTTATACTTTAAATGAATATATTACCCATGAAAGATTTTGTGATATTATACAATTGTCAAACTATTGGTTAACTGAGGATTCATGGAATTCTTCTAAATGTTGACACATTTTACTACAGAATATTAAGAAATACATTTATTAATATTATTACCAATCTCATCTGCAGGCCTGAAACTAGGGTGAGGCAAGTGAGGCACCTAGTGTACAGATTTGAGGAGGAACTTACTCTCAGGGTCATGCAAATGCCAACTCTGTACTTGCCTGACCTGAAAGTGAATACCTGTTTAAGAGTAAGGTATCTCTGTACACCTCGGTGGCTCCATCGGTTAAGTGTCTGACTCTTGATTTCAGCTCAGGTCGTGATCTTGCAGTTTGTGAGATTGAGCCCTGCATTGGGCTCTGCACTAACAGTGCTGAGCCTACTTGGGATTTTCTCCCTTTCTCTCTGCCTCTCTCTCTTTCTCTCTCTCTCTCAAAATAAATAAAAAATTAAGCTTTAAAAAAAGAGTGAGGTGTCTCACTGCGAGTGAGTGTCTCTTTATTTTTTTTTAAGTTTTTACTTAAATTCCAGGTAGTTCACATACAGTGTAATACTAGTCTCAGGTGTACAATACAGTGATTCAGTACTTCCAAACATCAACCAGTGTTCATCACAAGTACACAAGTGAGTGTCTCTAAATTTTGTACCTTACAGGGGCACCTGGGTGGCTCAGTCAGTTAAGCTTTGGACTTCAGCTCAGGTCATGATGTCACGGTTCGTGAGTTCAAGCCCCGTGTCAGGCTCTGTACTGACAGCTCAGAGCCTGGAGCCTGCTTCGGATTCTGTGTCTTCCTCTCTCCCTGCCCCTCCCCTGCTTGTGCATTCTCTCTCTCTCTCTCTCTCTCTCTCTCTCAAATAATTTTTTTTTAAAGTTTTGTACCCTACACACCTCACTTGCCTCACCCTAGTCCTGTTCATCAGAAATACGTTTAAGCTGTCAGGTCACAGTGGTAGACATTTCCAAAATTATAAAATGTCTTAAAGCCTTGAATTTTATCATTGGTGACAAATACTGTCAGTTGTTTACCTTTAACTAACAGGTTCATTGTGTCATTGTTTGAGAAAATGTCTGCTAAATACCTTTCTGGATACCATAGTTTGTATGTCATATTGTCAAGTAAAAATTGTGCTTTATGAAAAAAGTAAAATAAAGTGGCTAGTTCAGCTTGCAACTGAAACAATTCCACAGATGTTTTTCCTTGAGACAGCCAGCATGCTTTGGTATGCTGAGGAAGTGCTTTCTGTGTATTTTCTATTTTGTCACATAGCCTATAAAAGGACACATACTAAAAGGCCAAATTTGGAGCACCTGGGTGGCTCAGTTGGTTGAGCATCTGACTGTTGATTTTGGCTCAGGTCATGATCTCTGGGTTGTGGGATCCAGCCCCAAGTCAGGCTCTGTGCTGAGTGTGGCAACCTGCTTAAGGTTCCCGTTCTCTCTACCACTGCCCCTCTCTCCCACTTGTGCATTTTCTCTCTCTCTGTCTCTAAAATAAAAATTTTTTCAATTGAGTTTAATAACCTTAATAATTTTTTACTTCTGCATAAAGGGCTTTCTTTTTTAACTTTTTTTAAAACTTTTTAATGTTTAGTTTGAGAGAGAGAGAGCAAGCAGGGGAAAGGGAGAGAGAGAGGGAGACACAGAATCCGAAGCAGGCTCCAGGCTCTGAGCTGTTAGCACAGAGCCCAACGTGGGCTCAAACCGATGAACTGTGAGATCATGACCTGAGCCGAATTCAGACTCTTAACTGACTGAGCCACCCACACACCCCACAATAAAGGTCATTCTTAAATAAAATTGCCTTTGTATTTAAAAACAATTTTTTTAATGTTTCTTTATTTTTGAGAGAGGAAGAGAGAGAGAGAGAGACCATGAGCAGGGGAGAGGCAGAGAGAGAGAGGCACAGAATCCAAAGTAGGCTCCAGGCTCTGAGCTGTCAGCACAGAGCCCAATGTGGGGCTTGAACCCACGAAATGCAAGATCATGACCTGAGCCGAAGTTGACACTTAACTGACTAGGCCACCCAGGTTCCCCTCCTTTGTATTTTTAATCACAAGTGTAAGGTGGTGAAGAACACAATAACTACCTGTACAGTTTGGTGCCACTGCAAATGTCAACATAGCTGTTCTAGGCTAAAGTAAGAAATTACAGTTATTTGATACATAGTGTAATTCAACACAACTTGACTCTGCAACCTAGCATTCATATAAAATAAGATATTCAATGTTTAGTTTGTGTAGATACTGGACACATATAAACAAAATAGCCACATTTGTAGATGCATCCATTTGTAAGGCAAAAGTACAAGTTTCCAAAGAAGTAGCAACTCAATCTTCATATTTCTAGTTAAAGGTCTAATTCAAGGGGTGACTGTATTGTTAAGAAGTGGCAGTTCCATGAATTCAGTTATTGACTTTCTATCCAGCAGGCATTCAGCAACTAGGCTATGCAAGGCTTTTTTGGCTCTCAGCTATTGTGTGCATTATGATGACTTAGCCTGTTAGACGCCTCAGAAGGAGTTTCATTTCTGGTTCAAAAAGCAGTGGCAAATAGTTTTCAGCTTTCAAAATGTTCAATTTCTTTAAATTCTTGAAGATTTGTCTCAAAATGAAGCTGCAGCATAATTTGCACCCAAATGTTATTGAAAAATGTTCTGTTTCCCCAAGACACAATAAAATAAACTATTATCATTTGTAAAGCTGAAAGAAAGGTAGCTTTCATCATGTTTTATTTTATTTTATTTTTTTACAGTTTCTCCCGATTTCTTTTTTTTTATAAGTTTATTTATTTTGAGGGAGAGAGAGAGAGCAGGAAAAGGGCAAAGAGAGAGAGGGAGAGAGAGAATCCCAAGCAGGCTCTGTGCTGTAAGGGCTAAGCCTGAAGTGGGGCTTGAACACACAAACTGTGAGATCATGACCTGAGTTGAAATCAAGAGTCTGTCCCTTAACCAAATGAGCCATCCAGGCGCCCCTCCCCGTTTCTTTGAAGTAGATTCCTTCCTTTTCATGATTCAGGGAGCTCTCTCTGATATGTCAATATAGATAGTACAACTGTCGGTGGAATAAGCAAGTCCTTTAATTCCCCCCCCCCCCCTTTTTTTATTACGGTAAAATACATTTCATAAAATTCACTATTTTAACCATTTAAATGTACAGTTCAGTGATATTAGGTACATACACGTTGCTGTGCGATGACTACTACCATCCATCTTTAGAACTCTTTTCTTACAAAATGGAACCCCGTCTCTAACCCCTGGCAACCACCACCCTAGTTGCTATCTCAATGAACTTGACTACTCAAGTACCTCACATAAATGGGCTATCAAGTATTCATCCTTTTGTGACTGGTTTATTTCACTTAGCATAATGTCTTCAAGGCTCATCCAGGTTGCACCATGTGTCAGGATTTCCTTTCTTTTTAAAGCTGAATAATATTCTATTGTATGTATGTTTTGCCTCCATTCACCTGTTGATGGAAATTTGAGCTGCTTCTACCTTTTGGCTGTCATGCCCAGTCATTGGCTGGCAGCTGCATAGATCTGGAGTTGACAACTGGAGTCATCAGTCAGTTATGTTCCTCATAGATGGGGATCTGACCGTTTCATCATTTCCAAGCATTTTATTTACCCTTGGTTGGGTTGAAGATCTTATAAGATATTGTCTGTTTGCACTTCCTATTCTATAAATTTCCTAATCATTTTCTTCCCAAATTTCTATTAGATTGTCTTTTTCTTACAAATTCATAAGGGCTTTGTTTATGTATAAAATTATCTAACTCCCTGTTTTGTCATATATATTACAAATATTTTCTCTCAGTTTACAATTTATCTTTAGATTTTGTATATGGTATACTTTTTCATATAAATACTTTTAATTTCAAAATAGACAAATCTATTTTTTTCTTTTATAGCTTCTTAGCCCTTTGTGTTGCTTAGAAGCTTTCCCCAACTCTTGAGTCATATATCCTAACGTCTTATAGTTTTGTTTGCATTTACGTGTGTGATTTATTTAGATTTTTTTGGTGTATAGGTACAATGAAGTAAGTTTAAACGTGCTTTCTTCTAGCTGGATAGTCAATTATACAAATATTATTTGTTAAAGTATCATTCTTCTTCTGTGGCATTGAAGTGCCATCTTTATGCTGCCTGTGCTGAGACTCCTAGAAACATGTAATTTTGATATTTCTCAGCACAGAGGCAAAGCAATCAAACACATATCACTGAGAAAACAGGTGATACCAAGTCAATACTTGTATACGAGCAAGTGCCAATTCACGAAAGGTTACGATAGGATTACCAGAGACTTCATATGTACTGTATTATTTTTTATGGGGAAAAAAAATCTGCCTCGAGGCAGTGTCACAAACACTGATCATTTTCATGTTCAATTTAACGTCCAGCTTCTTTTTTAAAAAAATTTTTTTTAAGTTTATTTATTTTGAGAGAGACAGAGAGAGCACAGATAGGGGAGGGACAGTGAGAGAAAGGGAGAGGGAGAATCCCAAGCAGGCTCTGGACTGCCAGCACAGAGCCTGACGCAGGGCCCGAACCCCCAAAACTGTGAGATCATGACCTGAGCGGAAACCAGGAGTCAGACACTTAACCAATTGCACCACCCAGGCACCCCACTTTCAGCTTCTTAAAAAGGAAGGAAAGAATTATAGTGAAAACATATGGAATGATATAAATTTTCAGCTAAGTAGAATTTTTAACTTATTTGCTATTTCGAAATAGAAATAGTCCAGTAATTGGTTTTGTGAAAAAAACAATTATATATATTTACATGTATATACACATATATATTTACACATATAAAGTTTCTTTCCTTCTAAAAATAATGACCTGGGTTCAAATTCTGTGTCCATTATTTACTAGTCAGGGAACTTTATGCAAATCACTTAGCTTTTCTGAAACTGAAATTATAATAGTCAATTGTGATGAGAACCAATTGTAATGTCATCAGTAAAACCTCCCTGTGCTAAGTCTTGTTATCATAAATGTCAGGTGACATACTTAATCATGCTGTACTTTAGAAATTCTCACCATTAGGCCTTTTGGTCCAGAAATTGAGTTAACTGTGCTACTTCTTGCATCAATTTTCAGAAGCAAATAGGTGCTGACAGCCCTACCTACCCAATCCAAGGATGGGAAATTAGTCTCCAAAACATTTCCCAAATTCTTCAGCTACTGCTCAAGAAGCAGTTGTGTCACCAGGAGAGTGATCGTTCTTGGAAGCAACACTCACTTAATTGAACCTGTATGAAGGAGAAACCCTTTCAAGGAAATCCCTAGGGATGGATTATTTTCCTAACAAGTAGAGACCAAGGAGTGGTGGTTTCTCAATGACTGGGAGACATTTGGCAGAAGAGAAACTTGGAAGTTGTGGTTTGCAAGGGTGTGTGCAAATCTCAGCATGATAGGTCCTAGCCTAGGTATTTGAAGGTAGCATGACAGCAAGTATAATCGTTTTGTGGGTGAAAACACAAAGATATATATCTTAGCAACAAATAGGTGCTCTGGGAGGATAATCAGGCTAAGCCCTAAAATGGCACAACCCTGAATGTTGATGTCATTCCTAAAAAACACTTTAATACTCTCTCTAAAAATAAACACAAGCGCTTGAAGGACAGTTACATGAATGCAACTCTTCATTTGCTTCTGGAATGTTACTGAACTAATGCCACCCTTTAGGAGGAGTCTAAAGTATCTTTGAATGTCTGACGAAGAGATTTCCAAGTATTGGGAAGGAGAATTTAGCCCTTTGAGTGTGGCAATGACAATTGTTTCAAACTAATTATTTCCACGCTTTGTTCACTGTTAATACATTTTCGTACAAACTGCAATGGTAAATGGAGAATGGAATTCAAAATCAGACTCTTTTAAGGCTGTGTTTTACTGTGGTCTAACAAAAAAGGACATTTACATGTTATATTATGCCAGTGTCATATATACTGCCTCACAGGGATCACTTTTCATGGCAATTCTTTTCATTTTTGGTGTTACTTTCAAAATTGGGGAGGGGAAAGATCATTTGTGTATGGAAACTTGACTTTGTTTACATAGTCTCCTCAATTTTAGGTAGAGTAAATGTATATTCCTTCCAATCATAACATTCTCTTCCCATCACTTAAATACTTTGCAGTTTTCTATAAGCGGCTTCATATGTACCCTTACTTTGTGATTTAGCAAATTTTGCACATAGCAATTAGACCTGGCAGGCCATATTTATATAATAAAGTGTTACTTAGCACTTACAATAATATCAGAGGGTAGGGAAGAGGAGTGTTAAACTAACCTCTGGAAAAAAATGGGGTTGGCAAAATATTTGAGAATTTTATTGTTAATATGTTTGGCTTTTCCAATATTTGTAATAGAGGTTCTGTTTGAGCTCCTATTTTTCCTACAATTTAAGAAAAGCACAAAGAACTCCAGGCATTCTCACCTCTGCTGGAATTTTATTGAGAGGCGTCACTGAAGTCAGAGAAGGGTCGCCGCCTCAAGTCCTGTACTGTTGCGATGGTGGTACAGAGATTATTTAATATGTTTCCTCCCTTCCTCCATATTTCCTTCCACTCACCACCTCTGTCTTTAACGTGGAAGATGTGTCGTCTAGGCATAGAAAGGAAGACAGTCTTAGGCGTGGGCAGTCCCTCCCCAGAACAGGAAGTAACAGTGCTGGGCTCATGAGGTTTTATGTTATAGCTCACATAAATAAGGGTCTTCAATCTCTTGTTCTAAGTCTTTTTTTCTGGTAAAATGTTATTGAGCTAAGGCCACCCTTCAGGAGGAGCCTAAGTATCTTTGAATGTCTGAGGAAGAAAATATAAATCTTCTTCCAAAGAAAATTCTTCTTCCAAAGAAAATATAAACCTGAACCCTCCAAAGTCTTGAAAAATAATGTGTGTCTACTAAAGCATTTTTTAAAGATTCTGCAAAGGGAAGGAATTACATCTCACAGTACTGAATAAAGTAAAATTGTCTAAAAGTACTTACCACACTGTTCTTTCCTTAAAGTTCCTTGTCTTAGTAGTAGCTTGTTAGTGCTTTTCTGTGTTTTTCTCAAAGCTCAAACTGGTGCATAATCTCTTTTTCTGTCTCTTTGCAGATGTTTCCTTCCTAGGCCAGCTTGATGTCCTTTCCTATGTACATTAATCTACTCCCTGCATCTAGTGGTTTCAATTCTGCAATTCTAGCCATTACTACAGTTGTGAAAACAGATACCCAAGTGCGATAGCGGGTCAAGCAACAAAGAATAAATACATCCTTCTCGGCTGCAGGGTGGAAACAAACGCTTCTATTTTAATAGTTTCATCTTTGGGGGCACCTGGGTTGCTCAGTGGGTTAGGCATCCGACTCTTGATCTCAGCCCAGGTCTTGATCTCAGGGTCGGGAGTTCAAGCCCTGCATTGGAGAGGGCCTCCAATGCCCAGTGTGGAGTCTACTTAAAAAAAAAAAAAAAAAAAAAAAAAGTTTTTCATGTTTATCACATGTGTTGCTGGGTATATATAGAAAACCCACAGTAGATGCCTCCTGGAAGATAGCCTCTTATGTATTATAGGCTGAAGATGGATCAGGAAGCAACCAGCACGAGGAAAGCTAATATTTAAAGTTTGCCAACCATGATCAAACATTACGCAGAAGTATAGCAAGTTAGTAGTAACCCCTGATGTTATTTGGAAATACTTAAATCTATACCAGATTTTCAGATGTATAATGAAAGTATTACAATTAGAGGGAAACCAGAGAAAAATGTAGAGTTTAGGTTAAAATGAGGCAATAATTGGAATTTTGCACTTGGTTTCATTAGCTGCCAACAATCTGAATGGTGCACAATGAAATCCATAAAACGTGTTGCCAAATCTCTGGTCAGTTGAAACTGCTGTGTTTCATTCTTCTCTGGTAAAAATGTCTTAATTTTGGCCATGTGATGTTATTTGTCTCATCTGGTTTCTTGGAGACTGATGGTCTCTCATTAACTGTACTAATAAATAGAGGAGGCAGGAGAGAGCTTTGGGGAAACGATACAGCAACAACACCCGCTGAGGTCACTGCGGTAGTGATGGCTGATGACTGGACGCCCCACTAAAGGTATAAGAATAGGGGACTGGGGAGCTAATGTAGGCTGAAAGCTAACCTACAGGCTGGCTAGGATTCTGAGGTGAGGCAGTGTCATGGTCTAGAAGGTGCGTTGGAATCATTTGGGATGATGTGGCCTTAGGGAAATAACCTATTCTCTCTGAACCAGTTTTCTCCTCCTTAAACATGGAATCCTAAGGCAAAACTCCTCTGGCTGTGATCTTGCATTTTAATACATTTTATGGGTTCTAACATGTCCTCTCCTGGGGTGTCTGGGTGGCTCAGCCGGCTAAGCGTGTGACTTCGGCTCAGGTCATGATCTCACAGTTCACAAGTTCGAGCCCCACATCAGGCTCTGTGCTGACAACTCAGAGCCTAGAACCTACTTCGGATTCTGTGTCCCTCTCTTTGTCCCTCCCCCGCTCGCACTCTGCCTCTCTCTCTCTCTTAAAAATAAATAAACATTAAAAAAAAATTTAAGGTGTCCTCTCCCCTGATTCACCACTCCTGCATTTTAACATTTCTGAAATGGGTTGTGCTTTCTAATGAATAGTGACTTACCATAACTGTTATCTCAATATACTTACTTTGCCTGTGCATAAAAAATGCCAGCATCAAAACTGCAAAAAGGGCATAGGAGGCTTGGAAGACAAATCTCAGATGTAGAAAATAGTAGAACTTTTTTTAACTATTAGGAATTAAATGATGATAGGGAGAATGAGGAGGTAATGAATTAGATGTATATAGTGGTATCTCCAGAGCTGAAGTCAAAAGTCAGCTAACTCTATGTAATTGCAGGGCCAAGACCAATGGTTTCATTCTTCAATACATTCTTTAAAGAAATGCTGTATCATCAGTGCTGTCGAAAGTATTATACTGAAAAACACAGACAGCAACAATTCCAAGTAGTTCAGCAGGCTCAGTCTCTGAATATGTAGCAGGTTTAGGAAAAATTGAACCATTTTATTTTACCTACATTTCCTATGTGCATAGAGACCGATATGTGGTTTAAAAAAAAAGTGGTCTGAGACTGAAAAAGTTTTTTCAATAAGCATAATATGAACGTTGTAAGTGGCAAGAAAGTACAGTGTTACTTTTAAATTGGAAATAACTTGTACTTTATTATTCATAAAATGCTTGTGTGCCTTAACAGCAAGTTGTCTTTGATTCAACCAGTTGCAATGTATCAATACACATCTACCAGTTAAAGCAAAAGCTCGTTAATGCCACCAGCACCAAAAGATGGTGTTAGTGGACACTTGCAGAATGACTCTTTTGGATTTATAACCAAAATCAGACTGAAAAATACAATTGTGGGAGCTGTACATAATTAGAAGAGCTTTGAGCTTTTCATAGGGTTCATGTAAATTCTGATATGTAACCCATCCTAGGGTTAATTATTGTGTTGAATTATAAGGAGTTTATTAAAAGATCCTAGTTTAGTCTAGTACTAAATAGTTTCTATAATCAGAGCTGTTATTAATAATAAAAGCTATGTATTATAAGCATACAAGCAGGACAAAGTGACTTGTGGCAAATAAATCAATTATATACTTTTAAGAATAAAAAAATTTAGTCATGGGATGGTAAATTGACTTGCCCTAACCACCAGTTTGCTATTTGAGGACCAGGACTAGAACTGAGTTCTCTTCCTTCCTTCCTTCTTTCCTTCCTTCCTTCCTTCCTTCCTTCCTTCCTTCCTTCCTTCCTTTTTTTTTAAAGTATTTTTTTCATGTTTACTTATTTTTGAGAGAGAGAGAGAGCATGAGCAGGGGAGGGGCAGAGAGAGAGGGAGATATAGAATCTGAAGCAGGCTCCAGGCTATGAGCTATCAGCACAGACCCCGATGCAGGGCCCGAACTCACCAACTGCAAGATCATGACCTGAACTGAAGTCAGCCACTCAACCGACTGACCCACCCAGGTGCCCCTAGAACTGAATTTTCTTGATTTAATTTATTGTCATGCATATCCAGTCACTGAATGCCTACTACATGCAGTAATATATAGTGTAGTCATACCACATGTGTATTTACTTTGTCTGTATTAACTAAAGCTCTTGGAAGTGTGTGTGTGTGTGTGTGTGTGTGTGTGTGTGTGTGCGTGTGTGTGTGTGAGAGAGAGAGAGAGAGAGAGAGAGAGAGAGAGAGAGAGAGAGGCGGTGTGGGGGGGAAACAATGTAGAGAGAGCAGCCAGCTCTGCCTACCTTTCCATTTGGTCAGTACATTTCCAGAGAGTGATACGGGAGCTGTCTATGTTTCTTTTCTTAGTCATCTCTGTTCTGAAGTGCTTCTTATGATGTGAGCATCTCACCTCACTGAGAGTGACCACTGTTTTTAAAGAAATGCATGTTTCATATACCATAGCCCTTAAACACAAGTCAAAACTTCATTAGGTGTTTAACTTGAAGACAACAATCTGTCCTTTTTAAATTTTTTTTAATGTTTATTTATTTTTGAGAAAGGGTGCAAGCGGGAGAGGGGCAGAGAGAGAGGGAGACACAGAATCTGAAGCAGGCTCCAGGCTCTGAGCTACTAGCACAGAGCCTGACACAGGCCTCGAACTCACTAACTGTGAGATCATAACCTGAACCAAAGTTGGACACTTAACCAACTGAGCCACCCAGGGGCCCCAACAACAATCTGTTCTAATGCAAGAACAGCCAGCTGTGTTTGGTACTTACCAGGAGATAAAATTAAAGGCACTTATGTTTGCTTGCTAGTATGTTTGCAAAAATACTTCATATTGTGTTTCATGGGCCAAAATATTTAAGGAATTTTCAAGGGCAACTGTGACTGTATTCTCAAAATCTTGGAGCTTGTGATGCCTGAAGAAGAATACAGCAATGGGTTTGTGGGTGGGGAGATTGACAAGACAGACCAGGGAGGAGAAAGGACGAAGAGGGAAAACCAGTTAGGAGACTCTTGCAATACAAGAAAATGATGACAGAATCTTCAACCAGTACAGTGGCAGCAAGGACATCTCCTCCAGTGGAGGAGAAACAGTGGAGGCAGAAATAAGGAAGGAATGACTGGCCGTCCTAGAGGAGAAATTAAAGAGCATACTAGAGGAGAAGTTAAAGCTTACCTGAGTTTTCTAGACTTGTAGATTAGGATGATGATTGGGATGAGCATGACAGTTAATACAGGGAGCTCCATATTTTGATCTAGTGAAGAAGACACGACTTCAGTTATCCGTATTCACTGGACAGAGTTTAAAATGAGATAGTTTTAAATTTTAATGTCCCAGATTACATTTGTCCCAGCCCCGCTGATTTATTGCCCAACCACAGATCCACCCTACCTTATGATTGTTTCCCCAGAAGGCAGAGCCTGAGGCAAAAGCTTGTGCACTACTTCTTGGTTAGGGACTACAATCCCAGGGAACAGAAATGAGGGAAAAGGTGAGTGAGGCAACAAAGGAGGAGCTGACAGAAGAGTATGTTAGGGACATTGCCTCGCCTTGGACTGATTACTTAATCTTCCAAGAATCCATAGAAATGACTAGTTGTCAGGAAAACTCAGGGGCCCTATTTCACACAAAGTTTTCACTGTGAAGTGATAACTCCCCTCCACTCCTAGGTGGCTCTTACATGGGTACTGTGGAGATCCTATTGCCTCTAAAGCCACAGTGTCACTAAGGAAGCCCTGTGCCAAGAGATGGTAAGTGGAAGGTAGGACATGAGGTGAGGCCTCCTGGGTTTTACCCCATGGACTCATGGCTGGTCACCACAGCAGTATCTGGGTGGGAACCAATCTTTAAAAGCTCTGAAGACAAGGAAGGCCAAGGGGACCTGAGGGGTGAATTTCCAACCTGAGTATGCCCCAGTAAATTCTGACAGTTCCCAAAAGGATGCTTCATATGTGCCCACAGACCAGTCTGCCCACTTATTCTACATGTTTGCTCCAGCTTCTCTCCCTCAACTGAT
Source organism: Panthera pardus (assembly GCF_024362965.1). Taxonomy (NCBI): domain Eukaryota; kingdom Metazoa; phylum Chordata; class Mammalia; order Carnivora; family Felidae; genus Panthera; species Panthera pardus. Next base: position 41,762,504 of record NW_026526766.1, read on the forward strand.
GCCACTTCCCAAGAAAGTGGTGCTGCCTCTGTTGGTAGTGACCTTCAGGATACAGTGGTGTGTGAGTCAAGTCTGTAGTTCTCAGATGCTACCAAAGCCACTAGTTCTGGGGTGTCAGAATTGTTCTGGGTAAGTGTGGAGGTTGGGAATGAAGGAGGGGGCAAGAACCTAATCTTTAACCTCTTGCCACATTTTGTCACCAGCTCCTGAAAAACTTTGCTCTTCCTGGTCCCAGAAATCCCCACAGGAAAGCTGCTGCTTCAGTTTCTCTCTTCCATTTTTCATCTTCAAACCGTCCCTGTCATGATGCCATACACCAAAACATTTCTCTCCTCAATTCCTCATTAATTAAAAGCAAACAAAACCCTCCTCTCAACAAATAACAAATCTATCTCCCCAAAACAAAACAAAGGCAAGAAGCAGCTCAGAGAAACTGTCATAAGCAAACATAAGAACTTATGTGGAATTCAGCACCCTGAATTCCAGTGCTCAGATAAGGAAACTTTTCAGAACTGTGGGTGTCTACTTACTTTTCATTTACGTAACCAGAGGGGCCTATTCCAGTGGCCCCCTTAAAGAATAGTAATATGCCAAAAATTACTTGAAGTCTCTACTTTAGAGAAGAAACTGCACAGAGAAATTATTTTTTAAGTTAAGTATTACTCGACTTAATAGATGAGCATCTAAAACAACTGAGGCAAAGACTTGCAGCAGGAATTTGTCTGGGAATTTGATCCCAGGGAGCACGAGTTAAAAAGGAGTGAAAACAGGGAAGCAAGGAAAACCAATAAAGAACCCAATAGCAAACTGTTTACTACTACTAAGTTTACTGGTGCTTTTGTCCTGAGACCTTCTGAGCAGCTGTGAATGAGGTTCAGAACAATTTGCCTAAGGACTGAGAGGGAGAAGGGAGCATTGATACATTGCTTCTTGTCGCCATTTGTCAAAAATGGCCTCAGAAGCATGGGTTTACCTGCATGTTGGCATTGCAAATTTCCTGCAGGTGGCTCACGCCAGGAAGTAAGAGCTACCTATTAGGGACCCACAGTGAGGTGCTCTGGGTTGTGTCTGTAAGAAGGTGATTGAGCTATAGCACTGGCTGGAGGGGGAATTGGGGTTGAGAGGATCTGAGTGCTACATCGGAGGATCTGACTGAGTAGCCCTTCCCTCCCAGAACATAAAAAAGAGAAGAGGCCCAAGAACACACATATACTCAGGAATCTGGAGGAGAGACAGAAGAGGCTGGGAAGAGACCAATGAAAGGGCATCAAAAAGGTAGGAGAAAAATAAGGTAATAATAACAGTTGCAGCCATAACAACAACAACCACAGCACTAGCAATGATAGTAATAGCAGCAAACACTCTATGAAGGTAGACTATGTGGCAGACACTATTCTATGCTCTTTTCATAAAACAAGTCATTTAATACTCCCAACCGTATGAAATGAGCACAGTTATCTGCCCCATCTTACACATGGGGATACCACATTACTGGAGTAACAGTTGGTTACTCCAGAGCCTGTGCTCTTAACCACTTCACTGTGCCGACCCGAGGAATAAAAGCATCCATGAGACAACAGCAGATGGAATTCCACAAAGGAGGGAATGAGCAAGGGTCACTTTTACTTACCAGGGAGGGAAGGATAAAGACTAAAGAAAGGCCATCTGATTTGTGACCAAGAGGTACCTGGTCACTTTTGAAGATGCAGTTTGAGCCAAGTGATGAGTCAGAACACAGAGTGCAAAGAGATGAGGACAGAATGGAGCCCATATCCACCTCTGGAGACATTTGTTAGTGAAAGGAGTCAGTGTATTATTTTAGCGTAATAACCACCCGTCCTCGAGAGCCTGGGTGGCTCAGTTGGTTAAGCATCTGACTCTTGATCTCAGCTCAGGTCTTGATCTCAGGGTCTTGAGTTTAAGCCCTGTGTTGGGCTTTACACAGGGCATGAAGCCTACTTAAAAAAATTAAACAAACATGGGACACCTTGGTGGCTCAGTCAATTGAGCGTCCTTCTCTTGATTTTGGCTCAGGTCATGATTTCATGGTTTATGAGTTCGAGCCCCGTGTTGGGCCCTTTGCTGACAGTGCAGAGCCTGCTTGGGATTTTCTCTCACCCTCTCTCTCTCTCTGTCCTTTCTGTGTGTGTGCTATCTCTCTCAAAATAAATAAATAAACTTTAAAAATCCCAACCAGCCAACCAAACAAAACCCCACCTGTCCTAATTTGCTAATAGAAGAGAGGGATCCAGTGTCGAGGGAAGGAGAAGAAGATCAGCAGGACTCTAAACATTATTAAGTTTTAATTGGCACAATTCTTTCAGGTATAGGAAATGTCCCTCAGGTGGTGTCCTTCGGCTAAATGCCAAGAGAGAAAGGTTAAGAAGCAACATAGGACCCATCAGAGACTGAGGAAGCCTTTGGAGAGAAGAATAATGAGCAGATTTTCATTCTGGTTTTTTGCCATTTCTGAGTTCCCACAAAATGGCAGAAAGGGACACACTCTGTTGCCAACCTTCTCTTTCCCTCCTCCTGCCTCATTAGCTGAGCCCAATCATTATACTACATTTTCTGTGCCTTGGATAGAAGAGCCAGCTCTTCAAACCATAACATTGGCAGCCGTTTTCTTCCTACAGTTTGTAAAAATTAAATCACAAATCAAAAGAGTGTGAGCCAAACATGCCACAGCCATTTGGATTTACATGAAAGGGAAACCATCAACACCTCCCTATCTTGGCTGATGAATGTATCTGATATTTCAGACTTCTTTCTTGGTTCTTTCATGACCACAAGACCAAAACTAATCAGTCCAATTAGACAAACTTCCAGATTATAGCTCTGAAGTCAACTCAACAAGTAACATATCCAACAATATAATTTGCCAACTTTAATTCGGAGGTTGAAGGAGGGTGGAGGGGAGAGGGTTCCTGATTTATCACAGCAGCTAAAGCAGTATCCCAGTCTGAATACAAAACAAACAATAAGAAATAAAGCTAGATTGGGGGAACTATAACTACAATCATCATGTTTTCCCAATATTAAAAAACAAAACAAAACAAAACAAAAAACTGGAGTTAAGATGTCATCTGATGAAAGCTCTCAGGATAGTTGTAAATATCTTCAAATGAATTAGTTAAATGTAAAGAAAAAATCAAATCCAAAGAGAACTGGAAGACTATATAGTTAAATATTTACCTGATTATGATGGTAGGATGGTCTTAGCATGCAAAAGACAAAAAATAAAAAGATTAAGAGATTTCTCCACATGAATACATAATTTTTCTGAACTCAACATAAGTCACCATAAGCAAAAAGCTTGACAAATGGAAAAATATATTTGTAACACATATAATATTCAAAAGGTTTATATCCTTAACTTTACTTTTAACAGATTTTTGAGATATAATTAACTTACCATATAGTTCACCCAGTTAAAGTGTATAATTCATGGGGTTTTTTTTTGTATGTTAACAGGATTTGTATATTTGTATTTTTTTGTATATTAACAGGATTTGTATATTAACAGTATAATCATCATTATAATTGATTTTAGATTATTTTTATCACCTCAAATAGGAACCTTTGCACCCATTAAAAATCACTCCTCATTTCCTCCCATCTCCTCAAGTGTAGAGGTTTCCACTTTCTTTACCTACATATTTGACTACTGAGGACATTTTATAGAAATGGAATCAGATAAAAATGTTTTTGTTCGTTTGTTTGTTTGATGTTGTTTTTTTGTGACTGGCTTTTTTCACATAGCATAATGTTTTCAAAGTTCAACCATGCTGTACCATCCATCAGTACTTGGCGTCTTTTTTTCAATTGCGATATACTTCTCATGCCATAAAATTTATCCTTTTGAAGTATTCAATTCAGTGGGGTTTTTTTGTATATTCACAGAGTTATGCAACCATCACTGTCTGTTTTCAGACATTTTCATTACCGCAAAAAGAATCACCACACCCATTAGCAGTCACTCCTCAACTCCCCTTCCCTCTTGCCCCTGGTAACCACAAGTCTAGTTTCTATCTCTGTGGATATGCCTATTCTGGATGCTTCATATCAATGGAATCATACAATATGTAGCCTTTTGCATCTGGCTTCTTTCATTTAAAATACTGTTTTCAAGCTTCATCCATGTTGCAGCATGAATCAGTACTTCATTTCTTTTTATGGCTGGATAACATTCTCTTATATGGATACACCACATTTTATTTATCCATTCTCCAGTTGATGGACACTTGGGTTTTTTCCACTGTTTAACTATTAAGAATAATATTGATATGAGCATTCATATGCAAGTTTTGTGGAGTTTTTTGTGGGTGTGTTTTGATATCTCTTGTGTGTATATATACCTAAGAGCAGAATTGCTGGATCATATCTTTAACCTTTGAGAAACTGTCAACCTATTCTCTAAAGTAGCTGCATCATTTTACATTCCCACCAGCAATGTATGAAGGTTCCAATTTCTCTACGCCCTCCCCACACTTGTTATGATCTTGTAGTTTATGGCCATCTTAGTGGATGGAAGTCATATATCTTCGTGGTTTGGATTTGCATTTCCCTAATAGCATCTAATGATGTTGAGAATATTTTCATGTGCTTATTGGATATTTGTATGTTTTCTTTGAAGAAATGTCTGTTTAAATCCTTTGCCCATTTCTTTTTTTTTTAATTTTATTTTTTATTTTTTTAATTTACATCCAAATTAGTTAGCATATAGTGCAACAATGGTTTCAGGAGTAGATTCCTTAGTGCCCCTTACCCATTTAGCCCATCTCCCCTCCCACAATCCCTCCAGTAACCCTCAGTTTGTTCTCCATATTTATGAGTCTCTTCTGTTTTGTCCCCCTCCTTGTTTTTATATTATTTTTGTTTCCCTTCCCTTATGTTCATCTGTTTTGTCTCTTAAAGCCCTCATATGAGTGAAGTCATATGATTTTTGTCTTTCTCTGACTGATTAATTTCACTTAGCATAATACCCTCCAGTTCCATCCATGTAGTTGCAAATGGCAAGATTTCATTCTTTTTGATTGCCAAGTAATACTCCATTGTATGTATATATATATATATATATATATATATATATATATATATATACCACTTCTTCTTTATCCATTCATCCACCGATGGACATTTGGGCTCTTTCCATACTTTGGCTATTGTTGATAGTGCTGCCATAAACACGGGGGTGCATGTGTCCCTTTGAAACAGCACACCTGTATCCCTTGGATAAATACCTAAGTCATAAGGTCATAAGGTAGTTCTATTTTTAGTTTTTTGAGGAATCTCAGTGTCCTTTGCCCATTTCTTAATTGGGTTATTTGTGTTTTTATTGTTAAGTTGTAATATTTCATTATGTATTCTGGACACAAGTCCCTTATTTGATAGCTAATTTATAAATATTTTTTCCCTTCTGTGAGTTATCCTTTCATTTTCTTGATGGTGTTCTTTAAAGCAGTAACGTTTTTGGGGTAGCTGGCTGGCTCAGTCAGTAGAACATGTGACTCTTGATCTTAGGGTTGTGAGTTCAAGTCCCACACTGGGTGTGAGGCTACTCTAAAAAGGTTTTAAGTTTGATAAAGTCTAATTTATCTATTATTTATTTTGTTGTTTGCATTTTTAGGTGCTATACCTAGGAAATCATTGCCTAATCCAAGGTCATGAAGATTTACTCCTGTGTTCTAAGAGTTTTATTATTTTTAGATCTTATTGTTAACACCTTGATCTATTTTGAGTTAATTTTTGTATATGGTATGAATTTTTGCATGCAGATATCCAGTCATAGCACCATTTGTGGAAGTGACTATTCTTTACTCATTGAATCATCTTAGCATCTTGTCAAAACACAACTGACTGTAAATGTAAGGATTTATTTCTGGACTCTTAATTCTCTTTTTTAAATATAATTTATTGCCAAATTGGCTAACATACAGTGTGTAAAGTGTGCTCTTGGTTTTTGGGGTAGATTGCCGTGGTTCATTGCTTACGTATAACACCCAGTGCTCATCCCAACAAGTGCCCTCCTCAATGCCCATCACCCATTTTCCCCTCTCTCCCGCCCCCCCATCCACCCTCAATTTGTTCTCTGAATTTAAGAGTTTCTTATGGTTTTCCTCCCTCCCTCTCTGTTTGTAACTATTTTTTCCCCTTCCCTTCCCCCATGGTCTTCTGTTAAGTTTCTCAAGATCCACATATGAGTGAAAACATATGATATCTGTCCTTTTCTGAGTGACTTATTTCACTCAGCATAATACCTTCCAGTTCCATCCATGTTGCTGTAAATGGCATGATTTCATTCTTTCTCATTGCCAAGTAGTATTCCATTGTATATATAAACCACATCTTCTTTATCCATTCATCAGTTGATGGGCATTTAGGCTCTTTCCATAATTTGGCTATTGTTGAAAGTGCTGCTATAAACATTGGGGTACAAGTGCCCCTATGAATCAGCACTCCTGTATTCCTTGGATAAATTCCTAGTAGTGCTATTCCTGCATTGTAGGATAGTTCTATTTTTAATTTTCTGAGGAACCTCCACACTGCTTTCCAGAGCGGCTGCACCAATTTACATTCCCACCAACAGTGCAAGAGGGTTCCTGTTTCTCCACATCCTTGCCAGCATTTGTAGTTTCCTGAGTTGTTCATTTTAGCCACTCTGACAGGTGTGAAGTGGTATCTCAGTGTGGTTTTGATTTGTATTTCCCTGATGATGAGTGACATTGAGCATCTTTTCATGTGTCTGTTGGCCATCTGGATGTCTTCTTTAGAAAAGTGTCTATTCATGTCTTCTGCCCATTTCCTCACTGGATTATTTGTTTTTTGGATGTTGAGTTTGGTAAGTTCTTTATAGATTTTGGATACTAACCATTTATTCTAAGGAAATCTTCACAATGTGATGTGCACAATGATATATGTACACAGAGGTTCACAAAGCATTATTTGTAATAGAGAAAAATGGAAAGATCTCACATGCTTGATAATAGCAAACATAAATCCATATTCATACAATGGAATACTACACTACCATGGAAAACTAATTGCTAGAGATATGCAAGGTCATAGGAACAGGCTCAATACATATTATCTAGTAAAATAAACATATATAATAGGATATCAGTTTTGTTCAAAATTACTGTGTATGTGTGTATGTGTTGTGTGTGTGTACATGTGTGTGTGTATACACAGTGGTTTATTGCTGTATGAAGAAATGTGAATTCAGGTGATGTATTTCCTCCTTTACACTACTTTGCATTTTCTAATTTTTAAATTTATACACAAGTATTACTTTTATGAAAACAAAAAACAAAACAATTTGTTAGAAAAACTTATTGAGTCTGATGTTCTGTTCCATAGAACGTCTAGACCTAAGATGATTGAAGCAGTGTCAGAAACCAGATTCTTGCAAGTGTGAGAAAGGCTGGGCTTTGGGTTGTTAGTAGCTGACATTACTAGTAGCCAAGTACTAGTAGCAAAACTGAGAGTGTTCTGAACTCTGTTGCTAGCCTAGAACATACAGCAGAACTGTTTCTAAAAAACTGGGACCTACTGAGAGAACAATGCAGTTAGCATTAGAGCCTGAGAGGTCACACTATAGAGAAATGTGGAAGAACAATAATTTGGGCTACCAGATAGGCTTAAATTATGAGCAAGCCACATGAGTAGAATGTGAGCAAGTCTGTTGTTAGTGGGTAGGGAGGCGATGGGCACAGAAGGGTGCGGAGTCTTGTTACTGGTGGAGTATTTGAGTCAAATTTCGTGTACTCTTGATGAGACTCCCAGATTTGCCCCAGATGCAAAGCCTAACTCCAAATTCCACGTTTTCTGAAACTGCTTCCCACCCCTGGATTTCTACTGCCTTGTTTATGAACACTAAAGTCCTTATTTCTGGAGGTGACAGGTGTGAGCTTCTGTTTCCTGTAAGTAAGAGTCTTTCTGAAAGTTTCACTGGGTTACAAGGAGAAAGATGAAATCAAATACTCTAAGCTGTTTGGCTAGCACATAGGGCAGAATGGGAGAGTGATGGAAAATGAAGCTGGAGGTAGACAGCCTCAGAGGGCCTTGAACCCTGGTGACTTAGTTTTAACCCGTGGTTTGAGCAGCTTTGTGCTCTAGTCTAAAATCTGTCATCAACTACTACATGACCCTGGACAATTTACCTTCTTTGATGTTTAGTTGTCTCATTTGTAAAATTAGGATATTGGTTTAGGTAACTCTTAAAATTATCTCCAGCTTTTCAAGTATTAATCTGCTGTCTACCTTATACTAAGTAGGCAGCTACTTACTTTGCTACCTCATCCAGTGATTACTGGTGTCAAGAGCCTGAGGCACTACTGACTGATAACAGAACAGATCCAGAATATATCTATCCACCTTACGTGACCTTTTCTAAACTTTTCCCAGGCTCCTGGAGAGCATGGTTTCAGTTCTAAATCAGGAAGACTAAGGGACTCAGGAGATTTTGAGATTTCAAATTAAGATGTCACACTCAGTTATATATTTCATGAGGACAGAGGCCATATCTCTCTTGTGTGTCACTTTGTTCATCCTTGGAACCTGGCCATTATGTGGGACTCAATAAATATTTGTTAAGTAAAAGAATAAACAAAAGTGCATGTGACAGATGTTAACTATACTTATTGTGGTGATTATTTCACAATGTATACAAATATTGAATCATTAAGTTGTATACCCGAGACTAATGTAATATGTCAATTATAACTCAAAAAAAGCACAAATGAGGAAATACATGGGAAAACACTGTGGAAATTGTAAAACTCAGCACAACTTAAAGCTGTTACAGCTCATTCCAGTATCGAGGGTTATTTGCAAATTGTTATTTTTTGCCCAAATAATAAGCAAACTGATAGTTTTTCCAGAAGAGATACTGATGGATGAATAACAGTGATGAATTAGGATTTCAAAGTGGCTCAAGAAACCTGAACATTAATCTTCCTCCCTCCCAAATCTTACTGAGATGACTAAAGAAATATAAAAGTAAAATTGGAAAGCTCACATGCTACATATCCCCTAGACCTGAGCTAGGTTCATCTGATGGTTCTGAAGAAGACAGAAACAAAGATCATAGGAGAAGAAGATACAGGCAGGACACAAGGAATCTCCCAATTTGTGAAACTTTATTGTGGACGTTATTGTAGGAGAAACTATCAACTTTCCAAGATTTCTCACTGAATCTTAGAATCACCCCATCCAGCCCATTGTCTTGGTTATTATGTACTCTTGGTTATTATGGACAAACCATTCAAACTGGCTTAAGCAACTATAGGGAATTGATTGTATTATCTGAAAAATACAGTGGCAGTGGTGCTCTTAGGCATAGCTGGATCTAGAGGCTAAAAAAATGCCATCAGGAATCAATCTCACTTTGTTTTGTTTTCCTCTGTTTTGACTTTATTCTCACGTGGGCCCTTTTCATGTGTAAACTCCTGGTAGCTTAGAAACTACCTAAGAGGGGGAAAATTTTTTTCCCCTAAGAATTTCAGCAAAAGTCATCGGATTTAATCTGATGGGACCAACTTGAGTCATGTACTCAACCTGGACGCATTGCTATGGCCAGATGGATGAGATGCCCTGAATAGCTCCACCTGAATAATCTGTTAATTCCTGTAGTGAGGGGACAGTCCTACCTTAACTTTATGAACAGAGAGTAAGGGAAGGACGGTTCCCCAAAAGAAAATCAAAATCAATTCTTAGCTGTTACCAGAAAAGAGAGTGAATACTTTGCTGACAAAAACAACTGTCTATAACTCCTCCAGGATTACTTTAGTACCTGTCTTCCTCCCTGCATTTGTACATTTCCAGCATCTGAGGCAGTTGGCTCAACTGGGCTTATTAGAGTTCTTCCTAATATCAATCCCATAGCTACCTCCTGCTAGATCCATTCTTTGCTACTCTCAGCAATTTCTTTGGTCCATATGAGTAAAAAAATATAAATTAGGTGAATCCTAATTCATAATTCACCAACTCTTCCTGGAAATTAATACACTGACATTGGGTTTTGGTTGCTTTATGTCCACCCTCAGGATCTGATTACCACTCCTACTGAAGCCAACCCATCTCTTCTAGTCCTCAAAACGGAGGCTTTTGTTCTGAAATGGCCTGAGGACCTGACCCTGCTCCTGATTAGTGGTGGTTGAGAGTGGGAGCCCAGCACAGGATGTAGTATGGGAGTGGGGTGATGGTTTTGCATCTTGGGAAAGCAGGGAAGTCAGTGATCTGAGCTGGGGCAGAGGAGGAGCCTGGCTGTCCTGCACAGTACCTGGAGGAAATATCCAGCCAACACCCCTAGCTGGTGAAGGGGAAACTGCAGAAGAGGGAGACAAGCAGCCTATATGGTCCTCTCCCCTGCCAGCTCATTTTTTCTCAAACTATCGTCCTCAACCCAACCATGATCTCATCATGGACCTCAAATTGAAAAAGAAAAAAAAAAGTGATTTCTCTAAATTCTTATACACAATAGCACATGTTTCCATCAACTTTTACTTATATATACGAATAAGAACTACTTATTGACAAATTCTAATTAATTAATACCACAGATTTTTTGTTTTGGTGTTTTTTTGTTTTTTGTTTTGTTTTTTTTTTTTTTTTGGTGAGTTTGGGTTTTTTTCTTATTAGACTTTTTGGGTTTTCTTCTGAAGATTAACCCAAGAAGAGTATAGTGTATGCTTACCAGACCGTCTGCCCCACGAAAAACAGTCTTCCAATATGATTCTAAAGTTTCTAGCACTCTCTGTGCTACCTCACTCCTCAAGTAACTGGATTTTGCACTTCAGAACCATTCAAGGGATTGATGTGGGCTGATGGGAGATGGAAATGGCAGAATTGACTGGAAAGTCAGAAGCTAAGAAAAGGACAGCCTTAGAGGCTTAGGAGTCCAGCAAAGCTCAGGCTGGTTTTGCTCTCTGGTGAGATGGCTGCTTTGGTGCACCTGGTGAGTCTGAACAATGGGCTTGACTGCCTGGAAACACAATGAGATTTGGCGGGCTAGTTTTGGGCTGCAGGACTGGAGACACCTGCTTTGGTAAAAAATGGACTAAGGCTGCCTTAATGTAAAACTCAGTGGTGACAATGATAGACCAAAGACCTCAAGGCCATTCTTAAATTCCAGACTATATGATATATGAGTCCAGCCTGTATGAGTCCAGCCAACAAATGCCATTGCACCCTAGGAATAGAATGAGCCCTCCCCTCCTATAATGATACTGAGCCTCTCAACAACCTGGCAAGTAGGGATTTAGAGCCAGAATTTAAAAGTAGAACTTCCTGCATCTGAGTATCATGGATCAGATTCCTAACTTCACATTTGGCAGTCATCACTAAAATTAGCAAATTTTTAGTGCTTGTTGAAGGCTAGTTTAGCATTTTACTAATAAGTCTGGCAGAGGCACAATAATTTGGCTTCTACTCGTGAGGTATTAGGAGTTCCTACAAGCTTCAGAAAGGGTGCATAATATGTGTGTTATTAGTGTTCATTGGAGTTTTCCATGGCTTTCACCTGCCAGCATGCTAGCTTTTTCATTATTTCATTAATTTTTATTTTTATTGTTAGTTTTGCTGCATCCTCATTATGGTTTGCTGTGGTTCATTCAGATACGCCTATGGTGTGTGTGATGATATATATTTCTATCAACAGAGTTTTACCCTATAATTTCCCCACATATAAATAAATTTTTAGACATCTGTTGGTGGCTCAAATACCAAACATCCATTACTTATTGCTAACATAGATGTTTACATCATCATCTCTCCTTTGGCTTGAAGAGAGGTTTTTTGTGATTGTCAAGTTTTCTTGTTTTTGTTTTTTTTTTCTGCTAAAATTTGGAATGGGTAAGGTCGGTAGAGTAAGGGTCCTCTACTCAGATAAATGCTCTTTGATTATGAAGTCTGGGGATTGCTCAAAGGTCATAACCTCCTGCAGTTCCTGAGGACTGTGGCTTTTCCCCCACTTGTTCTTTCCCTTGAGTCTTATCCCTAGGGGTTCCAGGAAAAAGTGATGAAGTTCCAGTTTATAATTTTCTGTGTGGGAACTGTATATTTTGTGTCTGTTACTTAAAGATATGAAGATTTTTTAAAGTTTATTCATTCATTTTGAGAGAGACAGAGCAAGTGGGAGAAGGTCAGAGAGGGGGGAGAGAGAGATTCCCAAGCAGGCTCCACACTGTGAGCACAGAGTCCCACGTGGGGCTCAAACTCATGAAACACGATATCATGACTTGAGCCAAAATGGAGAGTGTGACACTTAACCTACTGAGACACCCAGGCACCCCCAGAAACGTTTTCTGATGTGTCAACAGCAAAAATACTGTAAACTAAATTACTTCTGATAATAATTTATATGAGACTTAATTTCTCCCTTGCAAGTAAGCCGTTTCCTAGCACTGATGCTGCATTTGATTTCTGGGGTAATGTTTTAAAATTAGGGGGAAAATTACTTTTTAATACTTAAAAATTCAGGAAATTAATGTAACAAATGTCATTCTATCCGTTCACCCACAATGGATAAATGTTAACATTTTTTATGATATTCCCTTCATTTATTTTTTTAAACTGAAATATTAGATACAACTAGAGCCTCTTTTTATCTGGTCCTATTCTCCTCTTTCCCCATAGGCAAGCATGCCCATGATTTTGATATGTATCTAAGTTCTAATGTATGTTTCTATACTTTTACTGCATAAGTATGCACCTCTAATGTGCTCTAGTATGTTTTTTCATTTACTTAACCAGCACCACAATGAACATATCACTCAGCAGCTTTGCTTTCTCATACAGTATTGTTTTTGAGATTTATTTACACATATCAATCTAGTTTATTTCATCTTGTTCATTTATTATATGACTCATTTAAGTCTTTATACAGGCATGCCACATTTTAATTGTCCATTCCCCTCCTGATAGACCAATTTAAAAATATGGTATTCTGTAAGTTATCAGCTTAGCTATCATTTCTTACAGAAAGCTTTATCTATTCCCTTCTTCCTCCCACCATTAAGTTCTATTAAATGCTCTTCCTCTTCCTCCCTTGACCACCCATATCATTGACTCCATCACATATTGTTGAAAAATGTCTCCCTTTGTTTCGGACTCTAGACTCCTTAAGATCAGGGACCTGTAACCTGTTCATAGTGTTCATGGTGTAGCCCCTATACTGTGCATGGCACGTAGTTGACGCTTTCTGATAAGTGGATGAATGAATAATTCTCTGCTGTGCAATAACCTATGTCAATAACTTGCTGATGTAACTTAAAACCAAGGCCCCAAACCAAAAAACTTTGAGGGCACTGTGTTCTGCCTGCTAGACCCACTTGTTCCCTCCTGTTGAGTAATGGAAGTCTTTTACCATTTGAGGTAATAACAAATTAAGGCAATTGATATAACATTCTCAATTTTAAGTTTGTTAGATCTTTGCCACCTGGTACCACAGGCTTATGTTAAAATCTAATGTTAAATAGTGTCTGCTTTAGTTCTAAATTATACATTTTTTAAAATTAAATAAATCACAATTTTCTGGTGTTTCATAATAAGCTCCTGTACCTCCAGGTGTCCTGCCACTTGAATAAGCATGAGAACCACTGTGTTCATGACATTCAAATGTAGGCACTCAAGTAGCCTACTATTGTCATGAATCATGCTTTTTTTTTAATTTGAGAGAGAGAGAGAGAGAAAGTGTGTGTGTGTGCACACCCGTGTGTGTGTGTGTGTGTGTGTGTGTGAGTGTGAGTGTGAGCAGGGGAGAGGGAGAGAGAGAGAGAGAGAGAGAGAGAAAATCCTAAGCAAGCTCCATGCTCAGTGCAGAGCCCATGTGAAGCTCAATCCCACAACCTTGGGATCATGACCTGAGCTGAAATCAAGAGTCAGATGCTCAACTGACTGAACTACCCAGACACCTATAAATAATGCTTTTTAAAAATATTTTGTTTCAGATAGGACATTTCTTAAAGTTGAAAAACTAGTCTTGCATATTATAAAGGGGCAATTCCTTCTCAGTCAGTAAACCCTTATGAAATTTGAAATAATTATTGTTGCACCTTGTGACTCCCTCAGCTCTGCTAACCTGGTAGTGAAGAGAGTTCCTTCAGAGGCTTAGTGGGAAGGAGGCAGCTACAGTCACCGTCCACCAGTTATCCCCCTGTTGCCATGGTGACTGGTGACATCAGGACTTTCTTAATGACTGCCACCCTATCCCTCATTCCTCCCCAGATGCTTGGAAGACCCAAACTTTAGACTTCGTATACAAACAGGAATAGAAAAAAGTAAGCTCCCTGGGGATTGTTCAATATCCTCGTGAAAGGCATTGGACTTTCCAATGTGCTTGAACAGGGATTCAGGCCAATCTTCTTTAATCTTATGGGACAAGGTAACCCCAACTGGCATATGGATTGTACATACATTAGCTTCTTTATACCTCAATAACCCTGACATGTAGGCATTATTATTATCTGTGCTTTACAGATAAAGAAACTGAATTAAGTGTGGAGAAATTATGTAAATATCCCCAAAACACAAAGCTAATTAGGGGTGGAGTTTGGTTTCTTACCATTACATAATGTACCCTCTCTATAAACACATTTTAATTTATTAGGAAGATGTCATTTGCCTACAAAGTATCCGTATAGAAGTCTAAAGCAAACTGATAAGAGGGTATGAACCCATGGGGAAGAGTTGCAGGGAGAGTTGTCATTTTTCTTTTTATGGCTCATCTATTAATTCATTCAACCAACAGTTATTGAACATGTATTTTGTTGTAAATATTGGATAACAACAGTCACTACAACGAAAGACATTTCTACCACTGAGTTGTTCATAGTCCTGTACCCAAATAATTATGATTCAGTCTTATAGGTGTCCCAGTAAAGGGATATGCAAAGTATACGGCAGTCGGGAAAGTGGATGACATTTTTGGAGGGTTATACAAGTCTTCACAAAACAGATGGCATTTAAACTTAATCTATGAAATTTTGCAGAGTGGAGGAGTTGTGGTGGAAGAGCCTGGTTCAAAAATCTTCATATGATATCTGATGTTACATTTGGCAACTAGCTTAATATATCTGAGTCTTATTTTATTAACCGCAGACACCAAAAATTATATTCCTCATAGAGTTGATGGAAAGATTACATAAAATAAAGCATTTGGAGTATACATATTATCATCATCATTACACGTGGTAGAGAAGGCTTCACAAGCAAAGAAGCTTACTTCCCTGGGAGGAAACCAGTGAAAATCTTAGTGATGCTACAAGTCTGTAATCGGTTACTGCTTCTGTCATACTGGTCCTAGACCATATAAATAGGATATATTTATGAATGTGTTTTTACTTATGCAGTAAAACCTTGTTTTGCATGCATAATTCATTCCAGAAACATGCTTATAATCCAAAGCACTTGTATATCAAAATGAATTTCTCCTTAAGAAATAATGTAAACTCAGATGATTCATTGCACAACCTAAAATTATTCATATAAAAATGATTACAATACTGTAATATAATACAAAATATAATGAATAATAAACAAATTAACCTGCACTTACCTTTGAAAACCTTCGTGGTGGTTTGAAGGAGACCAAAGGAGAGTTATTGTATAGGACAACTTTCACTATCTCTAACAGAATCACTGCTATCTATTGGCTTAATGGAATCTTTTTTTTTTGCATGGGGACATTGTATACGCTCTCATGTATGTTGACTACAGTACAGTATTAATCAACTCTTGTCATATACTGCATTTAATGTAAATGGCAATAAGGCAGCTGAGAAAAGGGTCTATAGCTGCAGGCAGCCTGACCTAGAATGAAGCAAAACATTCCTAAGCTTACTCTTATATGGGAAGGCAAAGAACTGTCCACAGGTGCTTTGAAGTGACAAAAAATACACTAGAGCCGGTTGTGGACACCTTCCAACATTCTGAAAACTTACTGATTTCTGCCAAACACCATGGCCTGAGACTGAGCATCAGAGCATGGGAGACAATCACCCATACAATCCCGCAGAGAGAGAGAGAGAGAGAGAGAGAAGAACCATTAGCTCAGTTGTGATCATGTGATGTTCAGTGTCACATACTACTCATATTGCAAGACGTCGCTCATTTGTCAAGTTAAAATTTATTAGAAATGTTTGTTCATCTTGCAGAACACTCGCAGAACAAGTTACTCACAACCAAGGTTTTACTGTATATGCAAATGACTGATCTCCAGATTCCTGTCTCAAGTTCTCCCCGGATGCAAAGCTGAAGAGATGGACTCATGTCTCTAGTCTGGAGGAGGTCTATGCTGTTTGGGGGACTAGACAACTGGCAGTGACGTGACAGGAGGCAGCAAGGGGGGAAGGAGGTAGTGGTGTAAAGACCTTCCACGCCAGGCATGCCATCTCTGTTCATCCTCTCCCTCCCCATTGGAAAGCTTTATATAGACCTCCCAGTTTTGCTCCTTTGGGTCCTTCTCAAGCCAGACCAGTTTTCTAGTTTTTTCCCTTAACGTTCCCTCTAGCAGTTCCCCCAACAATAAAAACTATTACTAATGCAGTTTCTTCAGGTTGCCTAACTTTACTGAGTATGGATATGCCTATACTTGATTTAGCCAAACGTACACAAAATATTTCCCCAAGCCATCTGTGACTTGGAGCCCAGGGTCTCCTCTGTGCTTGCTGCCGCTCTGAATGGCCTATTCACTCATGTAATAATGCTGATGGGATAGGCATAGTCATCACCCCACTTTTACTAACAGGAAAACCAGAGCAGAAGAATACAAAGTAATGCGTTCAAAGTCCCGCTACTGGCAGTGACAGAGCTGAGATTTGAACCCCAACAATTTACTAGGTACTCATAACCACCATATTATGCTGCACCTACAGAGAATATTCAGCTAATATCTTTATACACAGTGTTTTAAGGACAGGAAGTAAATTTTCTGCTTCTCAAAAATCAATCTTCTGGGCTATGTATGTTATGATATCAGTGGTTTTAGCTTTACTAACATTTTTTTTTTATCTGAATCTTTCAGTTGGTGCCTAGAGAGTGAAAGGGAAAGATCATAAATAGGTCAATAAGTGATTGGCTTGTTTTGATTGCTCTGTTGCTCTCAGTTTTCTAAGATGACACCTTGGCTTCAGCAGTTTCCTGGCACAATTTAAGGTCATTTACTCACCTGAGTAATTTGAGAGAGAGCGAGAGAGAGAGAGAGAGTGAGAGAGAGATGAAAACAGAGAGGAGAAGATAAACATTAAGTGGAGTGAAAGTTGCAGGAGAAAAAAAAGTGACTGGGGCCAAGAAGCATGGGGTAGGTACAGGATTCATACGTCTTTTGACATCATTTATTTTTTCTAATTTAGCAACAATAAAAGAAAAAATGTCAAAAAAAGATTAAAAAGTGGGTATTAAGCAGATTAGAGGAGGTTGCCAATGACTACCACTTTATCAGTGTTCCTTGGAATCCCCCATGACTTACTTGATCATTTGACTAATGTCTTCTAATTTCTTTTCCGAATAGCCACCCTGAACACATTAACACTGTTATTGGTGAGCTCTAGCTGATTCAAACACTATATGTTATAGAGCAGGATGTTTTGTTAAGGTAACCAATAAGAAAAGAGATTTTTTTAAAAAACGTTTTAATTACCTGCAAAAAGAAGTGATTTTAGGTTTCAGGTATCATAGTTACTCAACATACACATTATCTTCTGAAATGGAGTTTTGTCTTGGGGAGCTGTTAAAATGAAATCTGTAAGGCTGGAATTATCCAATAGCAAGAGAATCCATTAAAGCAAAGAAAGGGAAAAGCAAATCATGTTCTCTCAATATCTAGCCCAGTTAGGTTGCCAGTTATTGATTTAGTCTGGGACATAGTAGCATTAAATCTTCCTCATTATACAAGTCCTGTATATCTTTTTAGCTTCTCTATCTATGCCTTAATCTCTGGGTCCGACATTAAGCACAACATGCACAAACCATTTTAATGTGTTCTTGCATCCCTAGGAACACGTTTGTTCTTAAGGATCTCCACTAGCATTATGATTTTGTTTGGATTTGCAGGGAATCCTTCTGATAATTAAAACATCCCACCACCCGACATGGCCTCCTGACTTGAAATCCTTTCTAGATCACAACACTTGTGTCGGTGATTTCTTTAGTAAACTATCTTGCACTTCTGAGATCCTGCCTGTGAATTATGTGTAATAACTAGATCAGAGTGATCTAGGGACACGGGATTCTAAGGACAGGGAATATCACTCTTTCTTCAACTTGCTCATATAAACATAAAAGCATTTTTCTTAGGCAATGCTTGTAGAACTCAGTAGTTACCCAAAAATTGTCTTCTTGAACCGCAGTTATGTTTATTTCTACAGAGGGTAGCGTGAATAAGTATTAAAGAGGATGGAAGGATACGGCAGTGGGTTAATTTGACTGGAAAAAGTTCAACCTGACCAGGTGTGAGGAGACCATCAAGTCTTATCTTTAGCACACTGATCCACTGGCTTTGGCCTTCATCTGTCACTTTTATTCATCATTTTCTTAACTCCCATTGACAACTCACAGATTACCAGACATGATTAGCTGTTAATTGTTTTGGCAAGATGCTTGATATTACCACTTTAACTGTTTGTAGCTTTGATCCAGGAACATTTTTTTATTTCTTCTTAACACATTTCATTGTCATTTTGTAGGCTTTCTTTGTATAGATCATCATAATATAGAATGTGGTAAGAGGAAAAAATATGTGAATAATTCAATTTATAAAAACAAACATGGGGGATTGATTTGAAAATATTCCAGAAAAACAGTTTAAATTGCTAGATTTATGATCATTAATATTCATAATAGTGTCCACTGGGACTATGAGGACTCCAATTTAGAACATTTATGACCAAGAACAAAATATTTGAAATTAAAATTATCTTGGGAAATCTAATAAGTTGGTTAATTATTGTTCATAAATAGAATGACGATTCTACACAAATTTACCAATGATATATTCATGGTGGAATTAAATGAAAACTCTTCATTGGGGTTACATCCCTAATCCTTTGGAGGATTCAATATGTATGTTAACACTTACAGTTTTGATTGGAGTATAGTATACATAGA
Source organism: Panthera pardus (assembly GCF_024362965.1). NCBI lineage: Eukaryota > Metazoa > Chordata > Mammalia > Carnivora > Felidae > Panthera > Panthera pardus. The sequence continues at coordinate 41,781,608 of NW_026526766.1, forward strand.
AAAAGGCACATATTATCTGAGTATTTCACTTAGATACATTTTTTTCAGAAGGAACACACTCATCAAGAAATAGAACCAGCACCACAGAAGCTCTTTTGTGCCCTCTTATATGTCTTTATCATGCCTCCCCCCAATATTATGCCTTTAAAAATTTTTTTTAATTGATAACTTATTTATTTTTAAATTTATATCCAAGTTAGTTACCATATAGTGCAACAGTGATTTCAGGAGTAGATTCCTTGTCCCTTACCCATTAAGCCCATCCCTCCTCCCACAACCCCTCCAGCAACCCTCTGTTTGTTCTCTATATTTAAGAGTTTCTTATGTTTTGTCCCCCTCCCTGTTTTTATATTATTTTTGTTTCCCTTCTCTTATGTTCATCTGTTTTGTATCTTAAAGTCCTCATATAACTGAAGTCATATGATATTTGTCTTTCTCTGACTAATTTCACTTAGCATAATACCCTCTAGTTCTATCTGTAGTTGCGAATGGCAAGAATTCATTCTTTTTGATTACTGATTAATACTCCATTGTATATATATACCACAACTTTTTTATCCATTCACCCGTCGATGAACATTTGGGCTCTTTCCATACTTTGGCTATTGTTGATAGCACTGCTATAAACATTGGGGTGCATATGCCCCTTCAAAACAAGATACCTGCATCATTGGATAAATACCTAGCAGTCCAATTGCTGGGTTATAGGGTAGTTCTATTTTTAATTTTTTGAGGAACCTCCATACTGTGTTTCCAGAGTGGCTGCACCAGTTTGTATTCCCACCAGCAGTGCAAAAGAGATCCACTTTTTCCACATCCTCACCAGCGTCTGTTGTTGCCTGAGTTGTTAATGTTAGCCATTCTGACAGGTGTGAGGTGGTATCTCATTGTGGTTTTGAATTGTATTTCCCTGATAATAACTGATGTTGAGCATTTTTTCATGTGGAGGTTGGCCATCTGGATGTCTTCTTTGGAGAAGTGGCTATTCATGTCTTCTGCCCATTGATTCACTGGATTATTAGTTTTTTGGGTCTTGAGTTTGATAAGTTCTCTATAGATTTTGGTACTAACCCTTTATCTGATAGGTCATTTGCAAATATCTTCTCCCATTCTGTCAGTTGCCTTTTAGTTTTGCTGCTTGTTTCCTTCACCGTGAAGAAGCTTTTCATTTTGATGAGGTCTCAGTAGTTCATTTTTGCTTTGGTTTCCCTTGCCTCTGGAGACGTGTTGAGTAAGAAGTGCTGCAGCTGAGGTCAAAGTGTTTTTTTCCTGCTTTCTCCTCTAGGATTTTGATGGTTTCCTGTCTTACATTTAGGTCTTTCATCCATTTTGAGTGTCTATTTTTGTTTATGGTGTAAGAAAGTGGTCCAGATTCATTTTTCTACATGTTGCTGTCCAGTTTCCCCAGCACCACTTGATGAAGAAACTGTCTTTATTCCATTGGATAGTCTTTCCTACTTTGTCAAAGATTCGTTGGCCATACATTTGTGGGTCCACTTCTGGGTTCTCTATTCTGTTCAATTGATCTGAGTGTCTGTTTTTGTGCCAGTACCACACTGTATTGATGACTTACAGCTTTGTACTACAGCTTGAAGTCCAGGATTGTGATGCCTCCAGTTTTGGTTTTCTTTTCCAAGATTGCTTTGGCTATTCCGGGTCTTTTCTGGCTGCATACAAATTTTAGGGTTATTTGTTCTAGCTCTGTGAAGAATACCTATTTTGATAGGTATTACATTGAATATGTAGATTGCTTGGGTAGTATTGACATTTTAACAATATTTGTTCTTCCTATCCTGGAGCATGGAATATTTTTCCATTTTTTTGTGTCTTCTTCAATTTCTTTCATAAGCTCTCTATAGTTTTCAGTGTATAGATTTTTCACCTCGTTGGTTAGATTTATTCCTAGGTATTTTATGGTTTTTGGTGTGATTGTAAATGGGATCGATTCCTTGATTTCTCTTTCTGTTGCTTCAATATTGGTGTATAGGAATGCAACCGATTTCTGTGCATTGATTTTATATCCTGCCACTTTGCTGAATTCATGGATCAGTTATAGCAGGTTTTTGGTGGAATATTTTGGGTTTTCCATATGGAGTATCATGTCATCTGCGAAAACTGAAGGTTTGATCTTCTCCTGGCCAGTTTGGATGCCTTTTACTTCTTAGTGTTGTATGATTGCTGCAGCTAAGGCTTCCAATACTATGTTGAATAACTGGTGAGAGTGGACATCACTGTCTTGTTCCTGACCTTAGGGGGAAAGCTCTCAGTTTTTCCCCATTGAGGATGATATTAGCATTGGGTCTTTCGTATATGGCTTTTATGATCTTGAGGTATGATGCTTCTATCCCTATTTTCTTGAGGTGAAAGGGTGTTGTATTTTGTCAAATGCTTTCTCTGCATCTATTGAGAGGATCATGTGGTTCTTGTCCTTTCTTTTATTGATGTGATTACATTGGTTGTTTTGTACCACATTGGTTTTTTTGTGGATATCAAACCAGCCCTGCATCCCAGGTATAAATCCCACTTGGTCGTGGTGAATAATTTTTTTAATGTATTGTTGGATCTAGTTGCTAGTATCTTGTTGATGATTTTTGCATCCATGTTCATCAGGGAAATTGGTCTGTATTTCTCCTTTTTAGTGGGGTCTTTGTCTGGTTTTAGAATCAAGGTAATGCTGGCCTTATAGAAAGAGTTTGGAAGTTTTCGTCCCATGTCTATATTTTGGAACATCTTCAAGATAATAGGTATTAACCCTTCTTTAAATGTTTGGTAGTATTCCCCTGGAAAGCCATGTTGCCCTGGACTCTTGTTTTCTAGGAGATTTTTTATTACTAATTCAATTTCTTTACTGGTAATGGGTCTGTTCAAATTTTCTATTTCCTCCTGTTTCAATTTTGGTAGTTTATATGTTTCTAGGACTTTGTCCATTTCTTCCACATTGCCCATTTTATTGGCGTATAATTGCTCTTAATATTCTCTTACTATTGTTTTTATTTCTGCTGTGTTGGCTGTGATCTCTCCTCTTTCATTCTTTATTTTTTTTATTTGGGTCCTTTCCTTTTTCTTTTTGATCAGACTGGTGAGGGGTTTATCAATTTTGTTAATTCTTTCAAAGAATTAGCTTCTGGTTTCATTGACCTGTTTTACTGTTGTTTTTTGGTTTCGGTTTAGAGAATTAATTTCTGCTCTAATCTTTATTATGTCCTGTCTTCTGCTGGTTTTGGGTTTTATTCTTTTTCCAGCTCTTTAAGGTGTAAGGTTAGGTTGTGTATCTGAGACTTTTCTTCCTTCTTTAGGAAGGCCTGGATTGCTATATACTTCCTTCTTATGACCACCTTTGCTGTGTCCCAGATGTTTTAGGTTGTGGTATCATTTTCATTGGCTGCCATGTACTTTTTAATTTCCTTTTCTGAATATATCTGTTAAGTCCATGTGGTCCAGTGTGTCATTCAAAGCCATTGTTTCCTTGTTGATTTTCTGTTTAGATGATCTGTCCATTGTTGTAAGTCCCCTACTATTTTGGTATTATTATCAATGAATTTCTTTATGTTTGTGATTAATTCATCTGTGTATTTGGGTGCTTTCACATTTGGAGCATAAACGTTTCCAATTGTTAGCTCTTCTTGGTGGATAGACCCCTTAATTATGATATAATGCCATTCTTCATTTCTTGTTACAGTCTTTATTTTAAAGTCTAGATTGTCTGATATAAGTATGGCTATTCTGGCTTTCTTTTGTCAACTGTTAGCGTGATAGATGGTTCTCCATCCCCTTACTTTCAATCTGAAGGTGTCTTTAGATCTAAAGTGGATCTCTTGTAAGGAGCATATAGATGGATCTTGTTTTCTTACCCATTCTGTTACCTTATGTCTTTTGATTGGAGCATTTAGTCCAATGACATTTAGAGTGAGTACTGAAAGATATGAATTAATTGTCATTGTGTTGCCTGTAGAATTGGAGTTTCTGGTGGTGTTCTCTGGTCCTTTCTAGTGTTTGTTTCTTTTGGTCTCTTTTTTTTCGTCTTTTCTCCCCTCAGAGAGCCCCCCCTTAACATTTCTTGCAGGACTGGTTTAATGGTCACAAACTTAATTAATTGTCATTTGTCTGTGAAATTTTTAATCTCTCCTATTTTGAATGACATTCTTGCTGGGTAAAGAATTTTTGGCTGCATATTTTTCTGATTTAGCACATTGAATCTATCCTGCCACTCCTTAACGGCCTGCCAAGTTTCTGTGGGTAGGTGTGCTGCAAGTCTGATCTGTCTTCCCTTGTAGGTTAAGGGCTTTTTTCCCTTGCTGCTTTTATGATACTTTTTTTGCCTTAGTATTTTGTGAATTTGACTATGATATGCCTTGTTGATGGTCGGTTTTTGCTGAATCTAATGGGAGTCCACTGTGCTTCCTGGATTTTGATGTCTGTGTCTTTACCCAGGTTAGGAATGTTTTCCTCTATGATTTTCTCACATAACCCTTCTACCCCTTTTTCTCTCTCTTAATCTTCTGGGACCCCTATGATTCTGATGTTGTTCCTTTTTAATGAGTCACTCATTTCTCTAATTCTTAAATTGTGCTCTTTGCCTTAGTCTCCCTCTTTTTTTTTTTTCTTTGTGCTTCATTGTTCTCCATAAGTTTGTCTTCTATATCGCTGATTCACTGCTCTGCTTCATCCATCCTTGCTGCCATGGCATTCATTCAAGATTGCAGCTAAATTATAGCATTTTTTATTTCATCCTGACTAGCTTTTATCTCCACAGAAAGGGATTCTAATCTGTTTTCAACCCCAGCTAGTATTGCCATGATTCCAAATTCTGGTTCAGACATCTTGCTTGTATCTGTGCTGATTAATCCCTAGCTGTCATTTCTTCCTGTTCTTTCTTTTGGGGTGAATTCCTTCATTTCATCATTTTGAAGGAAGCAAAGGAATTAATAAGGTAAAAAAATTAAAATTAAAAAATTAAAAACAACACAAAAAATCAAATAAAGGATGCTAGGTGTGTTTTGGTCTGGTTGTTGAAAGGTGCTTGATAGATTAGAGAAAAAAGGAAAAGATAAGAAAAGAAAAAAAGAAAAATGTTTGAAAATTTGAAGAAATGAATACAATGAAATAGAATAAAATGAAATGATGGAAGCAAAATAGAATTTGAAAATTTTACCAAAAAAGTAAAAAAAAAATAGTGGAAAAAACTTAAAAATATTTTTTAATAAAAATGGAAAGTAAAAATAAATTTTTCTCTTTTTGTATTCAAGAATAAGAAAACAAAAGAAAAAAATGAATAGGTGGACCAACAAACAGACTGAAATATGATTGAAATTACATTTGTTTCCCCTAGAAATCAAATATGAGACACTTTATAGTACATAAACTGAGCAGGTGGAGAGACTTGTGGTGTTCCTGAAGAGTGAGGTTGGCCTGGTTGGGTGGGGCTTAGTGTAATGTCTCTGTTCTCCACTAGATAACACTGCTTAGGTTACTGGGGTGGATTGTAGTGGCCCATGAGGCTGTGTATGTGCACGACCAGGAGGGGGAAAATGGTGTCACCCAGCTGCCCAGTCTCTAGTATCAGAACTCTGTACTCTCCCCGACCAGCAATTGTGCACCCCTCTTTCATCTTTAGCTTCCATCTACTCCCTGCTTTTACACTGTCTGTGACCAAGCCATCAGGTTGCTAGGTGGCACCTGCCTCCTGAGTTTTATCTCAGATGCGGCTATGTTTCCCAACTCCTCACTTCTGAGGGACTGTGGCCTTGACCCATTCAGACTTTCTGGGGGAGGGTCTCACCAAGCAATGGCCTGGTACCAGACGCACCCAGGAACATTCACGGGACCATGCTGCTGTTGCTGCCCAGAGGCTATGGTTGGGTGCCTGCCTGCCCCAGAAAAAGTTCACATGATCATGTAGCAGCAGTGTTCAGGGATTATAAAAAATCACAGCACACATCTAGCATCAGGCTTTCCTCTTAACATCCTTGTTCCAACACCAGAAAATGTAGTTGTTCTCCAGGGTCCACTGGGACTTTTGGCTGTAGGGTGGCCACACAACCTCTACCAAATGTCCTCCCAGCAAAGGAACTGCCTTTCCCCATGTGGCCTGAGGACCCTGAGGACCTCGCTCTGTGCTCCTGGGGATTTGCCCTTCCCACCAGAGCACTGCCAGGTATCGAGGTGCAGAGTTTGTGACTCTGCACTTCTCCTTTTATAGAGTCTTAATGGAATTTAAACTCTCTCCTTTCTTGCTTTTCCCTTTTTTTTCAGTCCCTTGCATATGCTTTCTTTTCTCTCCAATTGCTTTTGTACTCTCCCCCCATCTCTGTCCTCTCTCCACAAGCAAAAACAGCTCCCTGCCCTCCACAGCTTCTCTCTACCCCAGTTCACCTCTCAGTGCGGTGTACCTGCTGAGTTTTCTGGTTCAGGTTGTGGATATTGTTGTGTTAATCCTCAAGTCAGTTTTCTAGGTGTACGGGACAGTTTGGTGTTGATCTGGCTGTATTTCAAGGATGAGAGATGCAAAAAAACCTTCCATGCTCTTCCACCATCTTGACCCTTCCACCACTATCGTGTCTTTTAACAGCATAATTTAGTTTTACCTGTTTTTGTGCCTCTGCGTACATAGAATCATATCATGTATCTCCTCATTTTCTTCTTACATTGTGTTTGAGATGCACCCAAATTACTATGTGTAGTTCAAGTTCTTTCTTTCTAATTGCTGTTGTAGATATGCACTGTATGTACATATAGTGCTTTATCCCTTCTACTGTTAATTGGCATGTAGTCAGTTTCAGTTTGGGGATATTACAATTAGTGTTGCTCTAAACATTCTGGAATGTAGCTATGTGTGAACATAGATAAGTATTTGTGTTAGGTTACCTACCTGGGAGTAGAACTACTGGGTGCACAGTGTTTTGCTTTAGTAGGATTCTGCCAACGAAAATGGTGGTACTATTTTATGCTCCAGTATATGTGATCAAGTTTCACATCCTCTCCAGCAGTTGTCATGATCTGACTTATACAAATTTTAACCATTCTGCATGTATAGCAATGCCAAATTTAGATTTTGGTTTGTATTTTGATATGGCTTGCATTTAACCATGGCTCAAGGAGAATCTTTTGTTGAATTTCTGTTATAAGTGGTCACAGGTTTCTGCCATAGTTAAGTGGGGGTAAAACTAGGGATAACTTAAAAGGTACAAAATGCGTTTTTGCTGAAAAGTATCTATGCCATGGGGTTTTACTTGAAATTTCCATTTTTACCATTTGCCCTATCAGGGTCTTGTGCAGCTACGGACCTCTTGCCTGAGCTAGAAAACTATGCGACCTGCAGAAATTACTTAAATAATAACAATATATTTAATTTGATTAACTCGTCCCCTTTATTTATCACTGGGTAGTGAGAGGGTCCTTGACAATTGGAATACGTAATTTGATGGAAGTGTGTTAGTGAGTGGAACAGGGAATGTAAGGAGAGGGAAGTGAAGACAGGTCAAGCACAAAACACTGCATAAACATGTGGGGCCCATCCCCCATCCAGAGGCCTGGCTGGCCAGGGGCCTCTTATGATGGGGAGCAAAGAGTAACCCAGAAGTCTAGACGATAAACAAATTAGTGTGGTGTTTTACCCATGATTGGCCCTGACTGCAATAGACAGGTGCAGATTCTTTGTATAAAGAGAAAATAGCCATATAGTCCTAGACAGCAAATGTTCATCAATTTCAAATTACACCTCAAATACTGCTGGTGTCTGGACCACTGATGGATGAGCTAGGTCTTTCCAGGTCTAATGCTGAGTAATGCAAATTAGATTCTCCTGAGTTATGCCTAGTGCAGCTGGAGGGCACAAAATAGTTGCCAGGGACATATCTCCATGCCAAATTCTTGCCAATGTTGTTAATAGTATTGTACCCTGTACATGTGCAAGCACTCTTAGTTTTATTAATGCCAATACTATGCTTTTGCCCTTTCTTTCACCTTTTAATTTTTGAATAGGGAATAGCTTTGGTTTCATCCTGACTCTTCAGAAAGCAAATGCTCGATTTAAAGGCGTGCATTCGGTCCTATCTCCTACCATGCAATTGGTGAGTAGGATCAGTGCAGATAAATCTCAGCTGTGTTATCTCTTGCAGATTTGTGAGCCAGGAGGGATAGATGATGTGAAGAAGGGAGAGGAAATGCCTATGTCTCCTGACAAAAGACAAGAGTGGCCTGATGGCAGGAATTACATTTCTACACTTTTCTGGGGTGTATGGTTAGCCATGTCCTCGGTTCAACCCTCGTCCTCTGATGCCAGAAACACTCTGTAACTCCTTTATGGGAGCTGAGTGGAGAGGTGATCACATGAGAGCCATGCTAATAACTAGTTGTGAGTGAAGCTGCTGTGGAAGAGGGAGGTTCTTCTCCCTTCTACACTAAGAACAAAGAGAAAGAAAGTGAAGATGGCTCTAGACTGAGCTGCACTCATCCTGTGACAATGTTAATTTGCAAGCTATATAGGTAAAGTCATTGTTAACATATATAAAGATTTGGGTAACTCCAAAGGGTTTTTTAAAAAAACTATTAAGGTTTATTTATTTTTCAGAGACAGAGAGAGACAGAGTGTGAGGAGAGGAGGGGCAGAGAGAGAGAGGGAGACACAGAATCTGAAGCAGGCTCCAGGCTCTGAGCTTACCACACAGATCCCGATGTATGGCTCAAAATCACTGACTGTGCGATCATGACCTGAGCTGAAGTTGGATGCTTAACTGACTGAGCCAGCCAGGTGCCCCTCCAACAGATTTTTTTAAAGCACCCTTACCAAATGCCTCAAAAACTCCTTTGAACCACATCAATTCAATCTGATTAGAGTCTTTGCACAAAATATGGGATTACTGTCAAAGGGCATATTAAAGCATGATACTAATCACAAAGGTTTATGTAACCAATTCTCTCCCCTCAAATCATGTCATTATGTACTTTATTTAGGTTTCTGTTACAATATTCGAAGAATATTGTCTTGACAAAAAAATTCTCAGCATCCTATCACATACAATTCATAGGAAAGAATGTTCTAGTAGGAACCTCAGGTGGAACCCATAGTAACAAGACTCACCTAAGCATGCTAACCACTAGAGGGCAATATTGGCCATGCACTATAGTCTCTAAGTCTCCTGTAGAGAGCAGTGTAACTGTAGAATGGATTGCTAGACATGCAGTCAAATTTTTACTGATACTCAGTGTATGCTGGAATGTGGGCTCTGTGATATCCATGAACTTGAATGATACTTTATTCTTAATCTTGAGGAGCATATATTTAAAAATAAGAGATTATAATCACATATCAGTTATAATTGAACCATGAACTGTATTTTATTTTAGTTTTTTAAGGTTATTTATTTATTTATTTATTTGCAAGAGAGAGAGTGAGTGTGTGTGTGTGTGGGGGGGGGGGGATGGGCAGGGAGGGAGGGAGAGAGAATCCCAAGCAGAGTCTGCTCCACCAGCATAGAACCCAATGCAGGGCTTACTGCAAGATCATGACTGGAGTAAGACACTCAACTGACTGAGCCACCCAGGTGCCCCATACCAGGAACTGTATTTTAAACTATATTTAGATATCAATTAATAGATGTTGTGCCAATTGATATTGATAGTCTCAAATAGAGATGTAAATACTGCCACTTAACTATCCAAAGCAATTAATTTGGAAGCCTGTTTGGCATAAATGAGTATTGCAGGACATAGTAAGATCTCTTTATTTTGTCTATACTATAGAATAATCTAACCTAAAGGCAGCTTGCTAATTTTTAAATAACTCAATGATTTTTCTTCCAGTGTATAAGCTACCTATTTTCCCTTAATAGGACTCCTAATATTCTCCACTAATATTTACCTCCTAATATTTACTGCTGAAAAGATGAGAATACTTTTGTACTGAATTATTTTTCTCTAGGATTAAAATTATTTTTAATCCAAATGCAATAATAGCTCAACTGATTATTTTATAAATTAAGTGAGTGCTGAAGTCACTTTGCATAAATCCATAATTTTTTTAATTTATCAGCTTTACCATTAGCATAAAAAGGTATCTCAGGAATATCAGCTAATGTTTATCAGTTACCTTCTAGGTACTTTGAACAATCCCATCAAGTACAAGTTCTTAATTTTTAACAATATCAGACATGATCTTGGGGTATTAAGGCACTGTCAGGAAATCCAACTATTTTAGATTGAGACAATGTTCAGTTTGCATTTTTCTTAAACATCAATGATTTAAAAAAATATAGCACCATTAAAACTGACAGCTTTTCAGTCAATGTTGATTGAAGTAAGCCCAGTTTAGAGATTAGGAAATGAAGAAACTAGACTAGAGCAAATAAAAAAATTCTCAATTAACGACATTACAGTTGTGACATGTGGACAAGAGCCAGATTAAGCAGATGCTATCATCAATTCATTTGTTGTCATGTTTGCAATGTGGCAACTGGCTCCAGAGACAGAAGATCTTCTGGAAGTGGTGCATCCTGGGACACTGTTTTTTTGTTTATTCCACAAACGATCATCAGTCATAATGATGCAGTGATATAGATACTCACATCAGCAACTGTCAAAACAGAAAATAAGGGAGACCAAAGCACTTGCACATGCTATTCCTTTTTTAAAAACTCACAAATATCACTAAAAGCCTTTTCCTTAAACTTCCTAGATTTTCCCAATGGAAAATAAACTCTTCCCCTCCCACAAAAATCTACACGTATTTTAAATGTATTGGCAATTTATTTATGGCATACATACCTTCAGTTGCTCAAGAGACCAGAATTCCATCAAGTGAAGAGATAAGCGTGCATTACGTGCTCCTTTATTTAATTACAAAATACAAAAGCCCATTAGCAGAATGGCCTGTCGGCCTGTAGAGAGGATCCTGGCCTGCCATGTGGTAGACCTGCAGTTTTCTCTCCTGCTCTGGCTTGCCAAGCTGGCGGGGACTTGGAGAGCAGGCACTGTGGACACGGTCAACCTCGAGAAGGAAATGTATAATGATGCCGAACTCTGACCACTTCATTGTCTCCACATTAGGGAAATATATATATGGAATGCTTGCAAAATATGGCTATAAAAGGCATTTTGTAGATGTTTTATTTACATGAGTTTGAGTTAAATATCTTTAGGGAAAAGGGCATGAAATTATAATATAAATCTCTAATCTAGTTTGGGTTCTACTCCCAGCTGCGTGGTGGAGGAAGATCATTTTAAATCACTGAAAATGCCTGGTTTCTGCGTTTGTAAAGGTGATAACTGGCCTGACCTAACCATAGGAACCATAGGAAATTTACATGGATCAAGTAAGATTATGTATGTGAACAATACCATTTAATTGGAAAGCAGAGGTGCCCATTCTAGCATTCATGGCTGTTTTCAGGGCTTTCTCTGAAATTATATTCAGAATTGAGTGTGAATGTCCTTATATACATTTTTCTGGAGAGCTTATATCTACTTCTCAAGTGTTTTTGACCCCAGAACAGATTCAAAAGAAAGCTGCTGCTGTAAAGTGGGAAATATATGTTACGTTATTTTCATTATTATTCCATTAAATGATTCATTTTGATTATTTTTAATCTGTTACTTCAGAGTTGTACGGTGATTTTAATTTCACCATTGATAATTTATATTCCAGCTTATACGAATGTACCCCTCTCATATGCAAGCAGAAGACATACATCAAATGCTTTGATGCATTATCATACTTCTCAGGGTGAATAATTTTTATTTATTTTAATTTATTTTAATATTTATTTTAATATTTATTTATTTATTTATTTATTTATTTTTGAGAAAGAGAGACAGAGACAGAGAGAGAGACAGGCAGAAAAAGAGAGAGAGAGAGAAGCGAGAAAAGTGGGGCTCATCTTCACCTGATGTGGGACTCGAACTGGCGAACCATGAGAGCATGACCTGAGCCAAAGTCAGATGCTTGACTGAGCCACCCAGGCATACAGGATAAAGAATTTTTAAATGTCATTTTAAAACCATGGGGCTCCTGGGTGGCTCACTTGGTTAAGCATCTGACTCTTGATTTCTGCTCAGGTTATGAAATCACGGTTTGTGAACTCAAGCCTGGAGTTTGGGCTCTGTGCTAACTGCACAGAGCCTTCTTGGATTTTTTCTTCCTCTCTCTGTCTGCCCCACCCCTTGGAGTAGGGAGAAGTGCCTGAAACACTTTAGAGGGTAGTCCCTCTCCAAAAAGAGCCTCTCAGCAGGGGAGAGGGAAGGAACTCTCCATTGGTGGATTTCTATCAGGCTTTCTTTTATTCTCCCATCCAAAAGTTTTGCAACAAAAAACTATTACTGTTTTTAAATTGCAAAATATTACCTGCTTGTTGGGGCCTCGGTGGCTCAGTTGGTTAAATGCCTGACTCTTGATATCATTCAGGTCATGATCTCCTGGTCATGACAATGATCTCCCCACTGTTTGGGATTCTCTCTCTGCCTTTCTCTCTGCTCTTCCCCTGCTTGGGTTTGTGTGCATGTGCACAAGCTCTCTTTCTCTCTCTCTCTCTCTCTCTCTCTCTCTGTCTCTCTCAAAATAAATAAACATTAAAAAATATATTACTGCTTGTAGAAAATTTTCAGATAATGCAGACTGGCAAAGAGTGAAAAATCCTTCATCACCCAACTCCCAGTTCCCCAAGGGTATTACTATTAAATGCAAAACAATTAGTAACATTCAGGGAAAAAATAGCCTACAGTCACTTTGTATATTATTTGTTGAATCAGTATTTATGGAGTGCTAACTCTGTGTCTGGTCCTCTGCTAGACTCAGGGATAGAAAAAGCTAACAAGATGGGTTTAACATCTGTAATTGTGAAGTCAACAATGAAGTAGGTGCATAGAAAAGCACATGGGATGACCATGTTGCGTGCTAAGCATGGCATCAGAAAATGGATACTATGGGAAATTGCGGTGGGGGGGGGGGTGGGGGATCTAGTAAAGGAAGTAGATCTAAACTGAGATTTAATGCAAAAGTGAGTTGGCCAATTGGTGAGGGGCGGGATGGTCAAGTTTTATTACAGTACATGCATAAAAGTCACTTCCTCGTATAATCAGTTTTAGCAAATCTTGTTTGGGAGTCTTTCTGTAAATGTCTTATCTGCTCCATTAAATCACTGGTGACCTGATGGTTGTTTTATAAAATTTACTCCCACTACACAGGATCCAAATTTTGCTCATCTTCAGTAGCACCAAGCATGGAACCCACTCACCTATCAAAACTCCCTAATCATTCCAATCCACATCCGCCTCTAATACCTGTAAAATAGGATTGAATTATATATGGTCATAATTGTCCTCTGTCTCATCCCCACAAGCTTTAGTCTTCTCAAGCAGATTTCAAACATATTAGAAGTCAGAAACGTGTACTTCTTGTTCCTTGTGACATAGTATTATTCAATATTTTTTACTGCCACTCTCAGGAAAAATACATTTTACTTTGGGATCCAGTATGTATATATATATATATAATGCACTCTGGTGTTTTCTATTTTATTCTATTCTATTGCATTTTCTTTAAAAAAATGCTACTTGTGACCCACAAAATGGATTTTATGACCCTAAATTGATTTCCTTATGGGTCTCAACCCACAATTTGAAAAATACTTCCCTAGCATTTATAATACTGTGTTTGGCTCAGACTTAGGGGTCATTTAAAAAATAAACTCACTTGCTAATTGATCTGTTTAATCAGAATGTTACTTTTAGCAGCTGCACAAGGAGGGAGGGCCTTTGAACTCAATTTACACTACACAATTTACACTACTTATATAGGAAGATAGGAGATTAAATGGGTCAGAGCCATTCATCCCAAGATTGTGGTTGCTATTGGTGTAAGATGTAACTCTTTTTTAAAAAAATTTGTTAATGTTTATTTATTTTTAAGAGAGAGACAGAGTGCAAGCAGGAGAGGAGCAGAGAGAGAGAGAGAGACAGATAGACAGGCAGACAGACAGAATCCGAAGTAGGCTGCAGGCTCTGAGCTCTCAGCACAGAGCCCGACGTGAGGCTTGAACTCACAAACCGTGAAATCATGACCTGAGCCAAAGTTGGATGTTTAACTGACTGAGCCACCCAGGTGCCCCAAGATGTAACTCTTTTTATCCCAAGCATGAAATGAGAAACAAGGAACAGAATAGAGAGTGAGACAGTTGTCTTGTGGTCCTGAGTCTAGCCTTTACAGACTCATTTCTTTTGTGTTGCTTGAAGTGTTTTGATGGAGAACGAAGTAAAATGTAGATGATCTGGTCTTCATCTGTCATTCTGAATTCTGCACAGTTATCCCGTTTTGTTATATGAGTTTACACAATAATATCCAGCCTGGGGAATACACAGAGTAAGTGTGATTCTTTCTACAGGAACCAGAGATGGGTGACGAAGCAGCAGCTTAAGAATGGAGGGTGACTTGGGAAGGTTTCACAGGGTAAATAAGTCAGGAATCTTGAGGAATGATTCAGATATTCCCGGTGTGGAAGGGGAGGCAGGGCATTGCAGCATTAGCAAAGTCTCAGTATGGGGTAGTGGCACGAGGGTAAGATGTGGTGACATTTGGACAGGAGCCAAAAAAGCAGATAATCAGAGATAACATTTTACATGATTAGGTGACTGATGATGACAAAAAAAGGAATTCAGAATGAGGAGGGCTCAGAGGTTTGGAGAGGCCGATGTCAGGGTTCATTTAAAGTAAACCATTTGGGGGAAAATTACCAAAACAATGGAAAATGGAATACAGTAAAAAGTATATAAAACTGTGCTACTGCAAATTCTTTTATATACTATCTCATGGGACCACTTATGAAATTAAATCAGGTTGGCTGGAATAAGACAACTGTCACAGGTATTAAAAATTGGCTCCAGAAATGTAAATATCAGCAATGACAAATGACAATGTGCTAGATGCAGGGAGTTGTCTGAAGGTGTGTTTGGTGCAAAGGCTAGCCTTGTTTAATAACATTATTAATGAGTCAGAAGAGGAATTTAGCACATGACACATAAGAGAGATTAGAAGAATAACAAAAATAGATGGATGAGGATAAATCTAAATTATATTTGGAAGATGTCTATATTTGTAGTTTATTAATTAAAAACCCAAATATTCAATGGCTAGGGGAAACATCTGGAAATCTACAAGGACAAAAGAGTGCAGGGTGTAAGTGGGCATTATCTTAAACTTTCTTTTATAATAGGACGTAACAAAGATTAATATGTTACAAAGAGGTAATTTTTCTAAAACAGTGCAGGAATAGTTTTCTGCCACACAGTCTATTGGTGAGGGATATAGAGTAACAGGTGACAAAACACCTGATCAGCCTGATTTTCATGTCTTTAAAAACTCGTGTCAAAGACAGCATTTTATATCATAACTCTGTATCTCTGAAATGAAAAATAAAATACAATTGGATTTTGAGAGCTCTGACTTTTTCTTCCTATGTTTTAGATAACTATGCATCCAGTAAAATGGTGCTAACACCATGGACCCTTGTGAAAGTAAAATTTTCTCTCTGAACATGTACAAGAAGAATGATTTCTAGAGGTACTTTAAGGAAAGCTGTTTCACTTAAAATTAGTCTTGAGGTATAAACTAAATGGATAGTCTTTTTTTTTCATCTTTGTTCTAGTGTTCTTTTTATACATTTTTTTTCTGATTACAAAGTAACATTTATTGTAAAAAATGATAAAATAAAAAAGCACAAATAAGTAATTTAAATTACTCATAATATCATCGTTTAGAGCTACCTAGAGTTAACCTTTTAGTCTTTATTCTTCCAATCTATTTTCTGTGCCCATAGAAACCAAATAAAATTGGAAACACATTTCAAGTATTGTTTTGTAAGCTTTTTCATTTAATAATAAATGGTGAAAAATTCCCTTAAATTGTCTCCTCTAACATGATTTTAATGGCTACATACTATTCCATCACATGAATGTGCCATATTTTATTTAATAGCATTGTTTGTATATAAGTTGCTTATAATTTTTTTAGCTGTTACCAATAACATCCTTGCACACAAACC
The DNA here is from genome assembly GCF_024362965.1 of Panthera pardus. NCBI lineage: Eukaryota > Metazoa > Chordata > Mammalia > Carnivora > Felidae > Panthera > Panthera pardus. The sequence goes on from NW_026526766.1 coordinate 41,797,636, forward strand.
TTTTTTCATGTGATTTATTATAATCCAGAGGATATAAATAATTCCAAGGAGTGGAACTGCTGGATCATGGAGTATTAATGTTTTTTTAGAGCATCAAATATATATTAACAATATTCCTTCCATAAATGTTGCACCAGGGCATGAAGTGCATATTTAACCTCCTCCTTTGCCTGGAGGGCTACAAAGTGAGAATATGTTTACACACACATGACATATAATATTGTCTTATATGTGTTTAGTGTTTACCTTTTTCCAAAGTATTTTCTAATTTGGCACTAACAAGAACTCACACAAAGTAGATCGTACATCAAGGCTAATCCCTGAAGGCTAGTTAATGTTTTCACAAGGAAGAACAATGTGTAAGTAAAAGAAATTTCCATATTTGACATAGCTAAAAACAATCTATGTATCTGAGCTAGAGCCATGTAGTCACAGAGTTGCAAATTTGAGCTAAAGGTGAAGCCCTGGAATATCAAGTCCCATCAGTAAAATCAAGGGTCTGGTCTAGAAAGTGATGGACCAGTCATACCATCAGCACATGCCTGGCAAAGTTCCAGGTGATGAGGGATACATAACTCAGTGTTCAAGCAGAAATCAGACTATACCTGGGGCCCGGCGTGCGGGCACAGTGACCTTGGATTTCTGTGAGCCTAATTTGTCTCATCTGTAAAATGGACATCGTCATAACAATAATAACAGAAGCCCCAAGTATTGCTTTGAGGATGAAATGAGAGAATATTTTTGACAGTACTTTGTACATTTTAAATCACTCTAGAAAGGGTAGATATTGTTGGGCTGAAGGGAAATGCAATGAGGTGATGACCTCTAAGTAATCTGAGATGGCAGAGAGAAGTTAGTAGATATGTAGAAGGGGTAAGAAAGAGTGACAATTTCTACATCTTGATTCTTTAATTTTTTATATAATATCTGTAAAATATATTATTTTCCAATTACAGTAGCACTCTATGTCTCCTATACAGCACAAAGAAGAAAATAAAAACTACCTTCACTTTCACTACCCAGTGATCCCCCTGTTAGTGTAGTATCTCCCTGTTAACTGCTTGGTTCAAATTCCAGTTACTAGAGTGTGACCTTCAATAAATTACTTAGCCTGATTTTCATCATGTGTAAAAAAGAGAGATAATAACTATGTATAATAATAACAGTTAAAATTTATTATACACTTAACATGGCCATTCCTGCAATCAGTGATTTACATGGATTAATTCATTTAATTCTTCCGTCAATCCTATGAAGTAGACTTTATAATTACGCCCATTTTACAGATGAGGAAGCTAAGCTTAGAAGGTTCAATAACTTGCCCGAAGTTATAAACCAGTGGGATCATTAACAAAGTGGGAGCGTAACTATGTGAACATTAACATGTGCAGCCAACAACAGGACACAGTGTGGAAATACAAGGTAACCATTTGGTGACCATAGCTAAGAACAGTTTTAGGAAGTATGTGGCAAGTAGACTTAAGAAAATGTAGTCTGTAAATAATGCCTGATGACCTAATGTGTGATTAGCAAATGCATAGTATGTGTGTGTGGAGTACCCCTCCTACACACATGGTAACAATCACTAATCAAAAGCAGCAAAGTTTTCCAGGGATTTATAGTCCCGGAAACTTCCTCAACAATGAGCTACTTCTCAAATGAGAAGATAATACTTTTCAAAAGCATGAGATAAGACTGATTTGCCTTTCTGTCAAAAATACTCTGCATTTTAACATTTCAACTTTTTAGGATGAGGGTTGGCCAACATTTTCTGTAAGAGGTAAGATCATGGGTGTTAAGAGGATTGTATTCGGGTCTCTACTTCTTCACGTTATGAATCAACTCTTCTCTCAAGCTGATCTGTTCTTCTGTTTGTTATAGACACTACCCATATACATATTTTTATATCTCATGTTTTCTGTCATGTAGATGGTGTCCTTCCCATGGAGGTTTCTCGGTTTTCATATTCCTTCCACGGCTTCTATGTGATGCGGGTGATGAGGGAGGGCTTGAGTGCAATTTAACAACTATGCTCAATCTACCAAATTTATCTGCAATCTGAAGAGAGTTTTCCAGTTTGAGGCTGGGTGTGTGTCCAGGTCATCCATAGGTCCTCTTCTTCCTAGTCCTCCTCTAGCACCTGGTCACAGTGGGTGGTTTGATTAGATCCAGGCTACTTTAGAAAAAGCACAGGATTAGGACTTGAAATACAGTTTCCCAAGTCTGTCACCAATTATTTGTGTGACCTCAGGCAAGTTACAACTTCTCCAGGCCAGTTTCCTCGTCTGTATAGTAAAGGGTTCGGTTTAGACTGATAGTTTTCAAACGAAGATCCTATGGAACATGGGCCCTTTACCTGCGTCACTGGAGCTTTGGGACATTGAAATGGGGGGATGGCCTGATTGCTTGAACTCTCCCGGAAAAAAGAGATACCGAATAAACATTTTCTTCTCAGTTTAGGACTCTTTACCCATGGATTTTCTTTTCTTTTCTTTTCTCTTTTTTCTTTTTTCTTTTTCTTTTCTTTTCTTCTTTTCTTCTATGGCTACTTGGACTAGCAGATGAAGAACACATATGAACAAGCAGTAAATTATTTTCATTTGAAACATTTGGAAACGACTGATTATTTCAATTTTGAAGATGTGAGCCCAAGTGATTTTATATTGTATGTGTATAGTCATATTATCCTAAGAAAAACTGTCCTCTGTTACCATGGTATTAACAATCTATCAATAGTTATCTTATTCTGAGAATACCATGACTTCCAGGTGCTTTCCTTCTGAGCAGTTTGAGAACCACTGTTCATATGTGCCTGTGGTTGGGACTTCATATTGCATGTGCACAGTATAACTGTACTTTTCTTCCAGCAAAATTGTTTTCAATTCCTATGAAATTAAATTCACCATCCTTTCATAATATATTGCAAAGATTGCCATAGACTTTCAGGTGCTTTCCATCTGGACAAGTCTAAGGAGGATGAGATAGTCTATAATGTTTCTCCCAGATCTTTTTGAAATTCTTCATTTTTATTTAATTTTTTTTTTTAATTTGTATTTATTTTTGAGAGAGAGAGAGCACAAGCTGGGGAGGGACAGAGAGAGACAGAGACAGTACCTGAAGCAGGCTCCAGGCTCTGAACTGTCAGCACTGAGCCTGACACGGAACTCGAACTCACGAACCACAAGATCATGACCTGAGCCGAAGTCGGGTGTTTAACCGACTGAGCCACCCAGGCGCCCCCATGAAATTCTTTTGTTTTAAAAGTGTCCCTTTAAACTGTTCCTTCTCTTATTTCCCTCTTACCATTTTTTTTTCACCAAATGTCAGCTCCTTTATCCTGCCATCATCTGTTCTCTCCACGTCCAACCCAGGAGGGTTGTTTTGCTGTGTGACAATGGGAAGGGCTGACTATTATCTAATACTTCAGTACTGCTCTACTATTCCTCCACTTTGCTCTGGGGTCAGTCCTGGAAGTTTGATTGAAGATCTTAAACAATGCCTCAGTCTAGCTTTTAGGCATAAATGTTGAAAGTCAATCCATAATAGGATTTTCCCCCCTGGTCTCAATGGGAAATAAGGCTAGGTAAAGACCAGATGTCCTGGAGACCCCTTCTGGGCTTATCTCTGCTCTGTGACCTTTGACGGCAGTTGGATCTCACCTTACTGCGGTGGTTTTGTACCGTGTCAGTGTAGCAAGGTTGGAACTCTTTCCTGGAATCTCCTTGCCTGCGTGGGACCAGATTAGGCAAGGCGACAAGAGAAATTTGCACAAGATGTGGAGTGCGGAGGTGAAGTCGTGGTCGTTATGTTCCGAGGGCTGGGGCAGGACACCAGGGATCGCTGCAGCTTGTGCACGTCGTCACTCGTCTGCTAGCTCCAATTTGTTTCCTCTGCTTCTAGTTCATCTTCTCACTCCCCGGCATCACCTCCAGCGTATCTTCCCAGCTGCTGACCCTATTGAGCATGCTGACTTCCAACGGACAGTCATCCTTCTACAGATTCTTCAGCTCCCACAGGTGTGTAAGCTCTCATCCCTATAATAAATTCCTCAATCCACAGCACCTGTAGCGATTCTGCTTCCCTGGTGAGCTCTATGGGATACACCTGCCAATAGCGCTGCCTGCTTTCTTGACTTTACCATTAAAGGTGTATAAAGAAGGTGGGAGCAGATTTTTGCCTTTTCTCTCCTCCGAACAGGCCAGTAAGGGTGTTCGGTTGACGCTGCTGCTATGGAGAGCACTGTGGCTGATCATGACTCAGAGCACCACTACTGGAAGGAGATACGGCTTGGAGGAAATGGGTAAAAAGATGAAAAGAAAACGCATTCACTAAAACAGGTAATCACCCTGGCTTCAAACTTATGGCTTACATCCACACATTTTCAAAATTCTGCTTCAGTTTGGTTTTACCATTTCTGTGGTGCCTAAATCTCAGAAACTAACAGTCAGTGTATGCTCTAGATAAGTCCATGGCTATTGAGGCAGCTCCCTCTGTTCTAAACGTAACCCCACTTCTTACCTATAATATAAGGCAGGAGCTGAAATTTTGATTCAAAGCTTATGGGGGGGTCTTGATTACTTTTCAAAGCAAATCACAGAATACAGGAGCCTCTCTTCAAATCCCCATCACCACTCTGAAAATAGGTAGAGGCAGTGATTCTGTATCCAGGAATGGGAGACCAGATCTGAGAGGTGTCTTTACTTTCAAAGAAACCTATAGCCCAGAGTTACTTTCCTTTTAGCTTTAGGATTAATGCTTATGTGTTACTCTGACACCTTTAGCAATCACATTGGGAACTCAACCCCCCTTGTGCCAGACCAGTATTTTACAAACCTCACTCACTTATGTAGCACCTTTATAATTTTTTACCCCTATAAGATCTGTTCACTTAATAATTTATACTTAAACTTAAATATATTTACCATGTTTCATTGAATCTATATCCATTGTAAGATACACCCTTATTTTTTGTGCCACTGAAAAAGCAAAAATATTGCTGACTAAATTATACAAGACCTTCTTATCTTAGAAGTTTTATTTTCCACTTAGAGAAAAAGCTCATTTAGATGTCCTCTCACCCCTGAATAAGTTTCCTGTTTCCTACCCAACTTAGGAAAAAGAGGTTATATTTCTGTGTTCAGAGCTGATGAATATTAATATTGGGTCACGGCCCAGATAAATCCACCTTGCCTTGCAAGAGGCTTGTCCAGTGTAAAATCTCTGAGTTTTCAGTCCAGGGACTCCCAGGCTTGGGTTTAGAAAAGGAGACTGGATGAACAGGGCTGGAAGGGGAAGGGTTTATAGCTTATATCTGCTAAGAATATACCATATATCTGCTTCACTCTGTTCTGTGGGACAGAAGGGTGGCTAGAGACAGCAAAAGCCAAAAGATTGTGAAACACATTCTGATTTCAGAGATACCAAAATATGGGGGGTGGGGGCAGTGCAACTTAGATTCAACAGAATAGTTTCCTAAAAAAGAAACTTTATATTGCCACCAAAACCTGACAGCCAGAAGTTGGCCAGAAATTAAAAAAAAAAAAGTAATAAAACAAGATATATGATATTAACTTCTAAGTAGATATTGTGACTATGGAGGGCTCTCCACTCGAGGTATGCTCAAAAAAGGGAAATTTGTCAGTATTAGATGTTAAATAATATTAGTACCAAATGGAGACTTTCTCCTTTATTGAATCAGAAGGATTGCAAGAGAGTTGAAAAGTGAATAACCTTTTCACGTGAGACCCAGTGTTAATTAAAGCCGGGCTTGGGAACCATGTAAAACCATATTAGTTGATACCGCCAGTGGTTTTCAGCTTACGTTTTGGAAAACACAATGTAAATACTGTCCTTGATCTTTTCTGTTCTGATCTACTAGCAAGAGCACTAACAAGTGGACCAGGAAAGACCAAACAAGAGGTATAAGTCAGGTACAAGCAAGGATGAATGGATAACAGGGATAGGTCAGATTTGGAAAGATGAGTCTTTTTAATTATGTCAGAACAGGCATAATAATCTACTGATCTGAATATTTTAAAGCACTGTTGAATCAGTTTTTATTGCTTCATAGCAAGTTACCACCAATTTAGCAGTTTAAAATAATATCCCATCTATTAGCTCTGTAAGTCAGAAGTCCTACAATGCTCAGTAAGGCTTTCTTTTTAGGGTCTCAGAAGGTGTCAATCATGCTAAGCTCTTATCTGGAGTATCAGGGGAAGAATTTACTTCCAAGCTCATTAAGGTTGTTGGCCAAATTTAGTTCCTTATAATTGTAGGACTGATGTCTCCAGCATTTTCTGGTTGATTGTTGGCTGGGGGTCATATCCAGTTTTTGGAGGCCCCTCTTTGCTATGATTCTTGCCCCATGATCCCTCCATCTTCAAAGCCAGCAATGGCATGTCAAATCCTTAACTTGACTTTTCTCTGATTTTTCTTTCTGCTACTAGTCAGAAAAAATGCTCTGCTTTTGAAAGATTCCATGATTATATCAGGGCTTTATAGCCACAAAAATCCCTCCACAGTAGTATCTACTTTAGCATTGGGTTGAATATCTAAAAAAACAGGAATCTAGGTGAGCCATCTTTAGAATTCTGCCTACTCTGGTTGTCCTCTGAGATCAAGCTTGATGTATAGAAATGAAATGAAGACCCTTGTAATTCTGGGTAAGAATTAAAGGTATACCTTAAACTAAAGTCTATCTTTGAATGGGTGATTCTATAGCTAGGTTCCAGAATAATCACTGCCAGTAACAAATACAAAGGAGTTAACATGTTTATTTTTATGTGAACACAAGCTCCCTCACAGTAATGCGTAAGTGAACTTCACACAGAAATAACAATTTGACTAAAGCATAAAAGGTCTAAACCTCTCCCCTTCTGTCTTCTGAGATACTCCTAAACACTAATACAGAATTTTTTTCTTTGTTGTTAAATTCTAAACTGCGGACAATTTTCATAATCAAGTCAATTCTCTTACCTTCTTAAAATTTGTGGGCTGAAAATGTTGATATTTAAATATGTGAACTGTATACACACAAATATATACACTTTGATCTGATTCTGTTAACAGTTAAAATCATCAACATCTGACTCACACTTTATTACTCAGAGCTCAGTCACTGTAGGAAAGCAGAGAAGTTCAAAGGTACAGCGTGATTCCGAAGCCAAAATACACTAACTTCACCCTACTGAAAGGAGATAGTTGTGTCCCACTGAGATGATGGAGTTCGGGCTACAGCAAGAGTTCAGACCGGCCCCTGTAGCACTGCCCTGCCCTGCAGTGTGCAGCTTCTATCCGGCACTCCCTGGAGCTGGGAATTTACCACCAATACCGCCTTGGGGAACAGTGTTAGCAGCTGAGAAACTGCACAAACAAGCTGCTTCTCAGTGACTCCCAGATACTATCAGAATGCGAGAAAATAATTAAAATCCTAATTAAGTGGTTTCTCATCTGGCTCATTTGAAGGCGCTCCAAAACGGTCAGATTTAAAGCATGGTAAACAGCTGAAGTGTTAAATTTGCTTGGTAGTTAAAACCTTTGTCAGAGGTCAGGTCTGCATAAGGAATGTGAAATGGAGAATGGAGGCAATATCTGTGTAATTCACACCCCAAACAGTTTTTGCTCAGGTTATTTGTGTCTGTCAAGTGAATCTATTTCTCTTAAAATTTTTTTGTGTAAATACTGATTCATTATTGTTTTTAGTGTAGCATTGTATAAGGAATAATTTTCATACTCATAAATGATATGGAGAATATGGGATAGGCTGAAAAACATACTAAGAAGGTACTAAGGTTTTAAACACTAATTAAATTTGTCAAAAATGTTCTTATTTTGGCATATTTTACTTATAAAATTATAAAGTTATACATATTGTACGACCTTGTATTAATTTTATGCTAATGACTTGAATACAAAATATATTAACATCAGGCATGCCTGGGTGGCTCAGCTGGTCGAGCATCTGACTTCAGCTTGGGTCACATCTCATGGTTTGTGAGTTCAAGCCCTGCATTAGGCTCACTGCTATCAGCACAGAGCCCATTTTGCAGAGCCCGCTTTGAATCCTTTGTCCTTCATTCTCTCTGCCCCTCCCTTGCTCTGTCTCAAAAATAAACATATTATATATATATAATGTGTATATATATGTATATATATATATGTGTATGTATATGTATATATGTATAATGTATATATGTATATATATATTATCTATTTACATTAATAAGTGAAATTTAATTATGGCTTTATATTTTGGAGGCCAATTTTCTTCTATCTTCTCTCAGTTTTACTTTATTTCTCCTCTTGTAGGGATCCAGTAAGAACCAAACATCACTGTGTTTTCCAGAGACGTCATTTCTCAGGAGACATTTGTTAAAATTATATTATAAAAATGCATCCAATAAGTGTAAGCATTCTAAATCACAACCTATGATGTGTGTGTGTGTGTGTGTGTGTGTGTCTATGTGTCTGTGTCTGTGTATGGTCTACTATACAGATTTCTTGGAAGTCATTTGTTAGGTTATTATTTTGAATTTGCTATTTAGAGATAAATACACACTTATATTTAGGATTTTAAGTATGAGTAATGTCATAATCAATGTTACATCCAGGCAATTTTTAAATAGGAACATGAATCTCCTGTGATTCCCACCCTTTTCAGACTGTTCCTGAACTTGTTGGTTTTGCCAAACCTTGCCTCTGGGACTCTATCACTTTGTTGCTTCCTCTTCTCTTAGTCTTCTTTGCACTCTCTCTTTTTTTTATTTTAGAGAAAGAGTAGGCAGGAGAAAGGGGCAGAGGGAGAGGGAGAGAGAAAGAGAATCTCAAGCAGGCTCCATGCTCAGTGCAGAGCCGGACGTAGGCCTCAATCCCATGACCCTGTGATCATGACCTGAGCTGAAATCAAGTCAGGCGCTTAACCAACAGAGCCACCCAGATGCCTCTCTTTTTTTAAACAAATAAACTTGGCATGTAACCTTGTATAATTGTAAATAACCCAATTTAAAAAATGGGCAGAAGAAAAAAATGGGCAGAAGAACAAAATAGATTTTTTTCCAAAGAGGACATCAAAATGTCTAACCGGCACATGAAAAGATGATCAGCCTGACTAGTTAACAGGCAAATGCAAATAAAAATCACAGAGAGGTATCGCCTCACACCTTTTAGAATGGCTATCATCAAGAAAACAAGATAACAGGTGTGGTGAGGATGTGGGGGAAAGGGATTGTTGGTGGGAATATGAGTTGATCTAGTCACTATGGAAAATAATATGGAGGTTTCTAAAAAAAAATAGATCCAGCATATGATCCAGCAATTCTACTTTTGGGTATATACCTAAAGGAAATGGAAACAGGATATTGAAGAGCTATCTATACTCCCATGTTTATCACAACATTATTCACAAAAGCCAGATGTGGAAACAACCCAAATGCCCATCAACAGATGAATGGATAGATATGATGAGGTACATATGCACAATGGAATATTATTCAGACATGAGAAAGGAGGATATCTTCTTCCCACTCCAACTCTCTTTTCCAAACCTTTTGGTTGGAGAAGAAAGTAGTGCTTCCAAGTGGGGACTTTGGAACTGGACTGTCTGATTTGGATCCCAGCTATGCCAACATACCAGCCATATGATTTTGGGCAAGTCACTTAATCTCTCATGGCTGTGTCCTCAACTGGAAAATGGGGATAATATTAGCACTTACCTTGGGTTATTGTGAAGAGTGAGTGAGTCAGTCACATAGCATGCACTTTTAAATTGTTAGTTAAAATCTTTTCCATTCTATTAATATTTCTGAAACATTTTTCTATAATAAAAAACCCCTACTTCCTTAGCCTTATCATATTCTTTATCTCTTGGCCTCAGTAGAAACTTATGTGCTTTTTGAGAAAAACTTAAACAACTCAGGTGAAGGTGGCTCTCTCTTCCAAGCTTAGTTTAGTCCACTTCTATGAAGAGGAATCAACATCCTGGTCATTTCCAACCTAGTACTTTGCACTATGGGCAAAAACTTCTCCTTTTTTAAGTTTCTCTCTCTCTTCTTGCTATTCATGCTTCTACATCTATTGAGATTTTGACACCTGGGTCATGGTTTTCCTCTCTTCCCCATAGCATTATAGTGGCTAATTTCTCTGTCCATGCAGAAGACCCATCCAATGCTCCAATTACTGGGAATAGTAATCAATCTCTTTATTCTGATGACCTTCACCTTCTCAACCCTATAGCCCCACACTAGACTTTTTCATCACCCAATCTACTCTATCTTAAAATTGTATATTTGAATATCATAGTCTTTGACCTAATGATACTCAGTGCCAAAGGAGCAGCTACTCGATCTAGACTGTAAGTTAAATTCTTGACAATAGACGTGGGTCTCTTGTTTGCTCGTCTGCAGATTTCCCCACAAATCCTATCGTAAGAGTTTAAGATTGACTATTGGTAGATATCCTTCCCAAGTGTACTGGAGCAAAGTGGTAGCTATTCTTTCTTCTTTCTCTTAGTGTAATTGGAAGTAGAGATTCTTACTACATACAGTTAATATTTAGTACCAGACACTATTATTTCACCTGTACTTAGGTGTGGGCAATTCTTTCTGAAGAACCGACTTATATTTTCTTGTAAATATTCCGATCTCCTTTTTCCCCTCTGGCTAAAGAGCTTCCAGATCAGTCAGATTATTTTTATGGCTAGTCAGAATTCTAGGAACAATGTGTTGGAAAGAATGGGAGCAAAAGAGATGTTAGGTTTGCTATACTAGAATATTTTAGATTAAAGATAAGACATCTCTATATTGTTAAAAAAAAAAAGAAAAATCTCTATATTATAAAGTTTTTATGCTGATATAATTTTTTGTTTTCAGAATCTGAATTTTAGAACCTTCCCCTATCTATGTTTTTTTGTTTCTTACAATACATTTTTATATTATACAAGTCATAGAGGATTATTGTTAAATTATTTGAAAAAAAGAAAAAGCATAAGGAGAAAATACCACCTATAATTCCATATTGTATCATAACAATATAAATGCCTTTCAGACCTTTTGCTAGGTAACATACTACATATGTAATACCTGGTGATGTACACTTTCTCTTGTATAAACAAGAACTCATCAATACTGTGCATGATCTTTTGTAGACTGTTTTTTTTCTTTAGAGAGAGAGAGAGAGAGAGAGAGAGAGAGAGTGTGTGTGAGTGAATGGGGGAGAAGAGCAGAGGGAGAGAGAGAGAGAGAGAGAGAGAGAGAGAGAGAGAGAGAGAGAGAATATTAAGCAGGCTCCACACTCAGTGCAGAGCTCAATGCAGTGCTCGATCCTATGACCCTGGGATTAGTACCTGAGCTGAAATTAAGACTCTGGTGCTCAACCAACTGAGCCACCCAGGTGTCCCTTTTTTTCTATTTAATAATATATGCATTCCATATTTATTCATGTTAGTAAATAAACCACTATAACATTGTTTTTAATGAGTGTATTGTATTCCACTGAATAGATATAATTAACCAAAATACTATCATTGAACATTAGATCATTTCAACAATGCTATCAGAAAGTCTTTACCTACTTCCTTAACTATTTATTTGGGTTACATTTCTGAAATTTAATTCCTAGGTAAAATTGTATATACTTTAAAATATTTTCTTTTAAACATTGTACAAAGACTATACGCTAGTTTAAAAAAATCCAATTCAGTAATATGCAAATTCATATGTATGTTTGTTTGGTCACAATTTCCATTTTAAGTGTTGCTAGAGTGAAAATTTGCAAGGTATTTAATATTGTCCATAGAATAATTCCTAAATGTCACATTGCTGAATCTCAGGATGTGCATTTTGAAAAGCTCCAACCTATGCTGCCAAATTATCCTCAAGGAAGGATGAATGCTTCTTCCAGTCTTGTATGAGAGTCTTGTTTTCTCCTGATCCAGTCCAATAACAGACATTATCATTAAAAAAATCTTTGCTAATTTGGTAAGTGAACAACTATAACTATTTTTTTAATTGTATTTTTGACTCATGGGGATGTTAAATTCCTTAAAAGTGTTGGATTTGTTTCATTTTTGGCAAATTATCTGTTCATGCTCTTGGTTTCTTTTTTTTTTCTTTCTTTCTTTCTTTTTTTTTTTTTTGAGTCATGCTTTAGTGACTAGCTAGCTCTTCAGCCAACCTATTTCACATTCCCCCTAGAGTGCACAGCAATACTGCATTTCCCAGGCTCCTATACATTTAAACATGGCTACTTAACTGAGTTCTAGCCCAGACTATGAGAAACCTCACAGGTCACAAGTCCAATGCATGTCTCTCCAAGCTGAAATTCAAGTGTTAGCAGGGTTGAGTTCCTCTCTGCAGACTCTAAAGGAGAGACATCTGTTTCCTTGTTCATTTTGGTTGTCGGCAGACTTCATTTCTTTGTGGTTTATAGGACTAAAGTCCGCCCCTCCCTTTTTTTTTTTTTTTTTTTTTTTTGCTGGCTGCCAGGTGAGGGCTGTTCCTAACTTCTAGAGACCACCAACATTCCTTGACTTGTGGCCTCTCCTTGTCCACCTTCTGAGTCAGCACTGGGAGTCCCCCCTTGTGTTACAAATTCTCCTGCTGCATCTCTCTGACTCATGCTCCTCCTTCTCTCTTTCCCTTAAGGGGCCCATATGATTACATTGGGCCCACCTGGATGATCCAGGATAATCTCCCTATTTTAAAGTCAGATGATTAGCAGCTTTCATTCTATTTGCAACCTCAATTTCCTTTTGTCATATGAGGTAATATATTCATGGGCGTAATACCAGGGAGCGAAGATAATGAGGCCCAAATCCTGCTGGGCACACTTTCTTTCTCTTCCCTTCTAGAATATGATGTTTAGGACAGATATGTTATCTTTGTATCCCCTTTGTTTAGACCACTGGTTGGCTCACAAGGAGTGTAAATAAGGGTTTGTTGGTAAATACATGAAGAATATATTAATCAAATAGCTTGGTGAAACTATTCTGCTAAGTTTCCATTCTAATATCCTTATATATTTTTGTTCCTGTTTCATACGGTTTTAAATATTTCTGAGAAGATTTTGGCATAAATAAATAAATAACATATATCTTCCAAAACATGCTATCAACCTTTTGTATAATACTATTTTCCCATTTTCCTTTTTTTCAGATGTTATTTTCTATACTTATCTTACTCTTCTTAGTAGTAACTTTCATTTTCCTGCCACAAGCCTTCTGTGGATGTGGAAAATACAACCACTTCCAAGCAGAAACTGAGATTTAGAATAGTTAAATAAAATTCTCAAAGATAAGCCCCTTGTATAGAAAGGACTAGAATGATCGCACAACCATTTTTCATGGGCATCCTTATCACAGAACCAACTAATCACTACTCTCTCTTAATTGTGGCAAAATATATATAACATAAAATTGCCATTTTTTAAATGTTTATTTTCATTTTTGAGAGAGAGAGAGCATGAGCATGAGCAGGGAAGGCAGAGGGAGAGGGAGACACAGAACCTGAAGCAGGCTCCTAGCTCTGAACTGTCAGTACAGAGCCCAATGCGGGGCTTGTACTCACAAACCGCAAGATCGTAACCTGAGCCAAAGTCAGATGCTTAACCGACTGAGCCACCCAGGTGCCCTAAGACTGCCATTTCTAAGTGTACAATCCAGTGATATTAATTACATTCACATTGTTGTGCAGCCATCACCACTATTTCCAAAACTTATTCATCACCCTACCCTCAATTTCTTTTAAAAAATCTTTTTAGTGAACTAATTTCAGCCCTCAATAATTTTCTAAAATGTAAACATCCCAACTTCCAAGAAAAATCACTGCCATTTTGTTAATTCAAAATAATCATATCATCGGTAATTTAAACATAGATAAAATAAAGTATATATTTAAATAGTTTTTTAGAATCCTCCATACCCCAGGTGATTAAAAAAACCTTCTTAACTATAAAAATATTTTCTTAAATAAAAAAATAATGTTCTCCAGGCAAATATTTATAAAACAACTTTTTTTTTTTTTGCTATATTAACAAAACAAGAAATAATATTTGTAAGACTTTTTCATTTATTGTAAAACTAATGGCCAGGATATTTTTTAAAGTAATCATTTGGCAAGTAGATTTAGAACACATCTGCCTATCACCCACAATATAAGTACAGGTAATGTTAACCTCAATATAATCTCGTTTGTTAAAGAACAAATTTCAATAAAAGTGTGCTCTGCTTACATGACATTTAGGGGGATTAAATTTAAAAACTGCCATAAGAATCTCATAGGCTGGTCTTTCCCATATGGAGGCCCCATGATCTTCCAAAAGATTTTTGTGAAATGATAAGAAATGCAATTTGCACTCTTACTGTAATACAGTACTACAATTACTAGTGTGAAACTAACTGGTGATAGAATGATTGTGTTAATGACAAACATTTGAAACTAGAAACTAATTTCCTGCCTAATAATCTTAGCATTAAGTAATAAGATCTGATTTCATTATTCTTTCCTAGAGAAATTTAACTATAAATACTTTTCCACACATGTGTGTGCGTGCAGACACAATTGAATGAATCTGAATCTTTGCATTAATTGCAGTGTGTGGGGTTATGATGTCTCTATATGCTTTTATCCTTTTACAGTGATGTATTAATTGTTTTTGTCTTGCTCCTTCTTGAAACCAGATTGAATTTAAGTACGTTTCACTACAGGAAAAGATTTTTTCCAATTAATTTAAGAAAAACATTTTCTTATGTTTCTAGAATAGATTTGAAAGCTGATAGTCTTTAAATGGTATTATTTTGCAACTTTTCTAAGACTTTTTCTTGGGGTTCTATTTATAAAAAACATTGTCATTAAGATGTTTCACCTTTAAATTTAATTTTTGGTTTTTGCATATTTTCTTCATATTATCCAGGTTTATTTTATTTTTTTAAAGGTAAAAGGTAAGGTAATCTTTGAGTGGCATTATTGTGATAAGTATAATCTAATTCAAATTAGATGCAATACAAAAAGTTTTAAGCTCTATTATTTACACTACAATTCTGGTTAGTTTGTACACATTCTAAAATATAAATTATGAACCTTTTGTAAGGGATTCTAAATGTTATAAATTCTAATAGTTAAACATAAGGGAAGTATAAGTCCCATATAGTGTTATTACCAGTATTTCTAAGTTATAAAAAACATTATTTGGGGTTCAATAATTGGTTAAATTTGCTAAAGTAAAAAACAAAACAACACAAAATGAAGACTGGAGGGGATCGAGAAGAGAAAATGAGTTTCTCTTTGCAGACAGATTTTGACCCAATATTCTAACTGGCTCATTAAATTTATTTAGTGGGGGCGCCTGGGAGGCTCAGTTGGTTAAGCATCCAACTTCAGCTCAGGGCATGAACTCTCTATTCGTGAGTTCAAGCCCCACATAGGGCTCTGTGCTGACAGCTCAGAGCCTGAGCCTGCTTCAGATTCTGTGTCTCCCTTTCCTCTCTCTCTCTCTCTCTCTCTCTCTCTCTCTCTGTCAAAAATAAATAAACATTTAAAAAATGTTTTAAATTTATTTTAGTGAATTGAAGTTCTACTATCTGTTACTCTTGGGTAATAGTTACATTTGATTTGTTTTATTGAAGTACACTTTAGCTTTAGTTTACTTCTTGATGGCTCTTGAATCAAGATATTCGTTGATTCATTTGAATGAATCTAATTAAAAAGCTATGATTGATAAATGAAACGGAGTGTGTCTTTGTTGTAATATGTAGACTTTTTAAATGTCAGAAATTGCTTGTGGAAGAACGTGGCAACGTGCAAGCAATATTTAACATGAAACCCAGCAGAAGAGTAAGAGTAGTTTTACCTGCGATGATAATGTTCCAATTTATCCTTCTGACTAACCATATGGCTGGCAGCTTCCTGTGACAGGTGACCATCACATGTACAGTTCAAGGATCCACAGACATTTGGAATAGATATGTTTGATGGAAGTTTTCTTTCTTTCTTTCTTTCTTTCTTTCTTTCTTTCTTTCTGTCCAACATAAGCTTACTGAATGTTGTTCTTTCAGTATATTTTCTATCATCAATTTAAGGATATCTTCCTATGAAAAATATTTTAGTCCAAAGATATAATAAACTTAAACAAAAGATGAATGGCCTAAAAGAGAATGGAAAAACAACTTCTTTCTGATAAAAATTAATGAAGATATCTTGAAGAAACTGCAAAGAGACTGGAAATGGAATTATTAGAAACTATACAAGTTGGGGTAGAGAGAATTAGAATAAGTCAGTTGCAGGATAAAATGAGACTTAGACTTCATTAATAGTAGAGAATCAGAGTGAGTGTTGCTATTCTCCCAACTACTTCCCAATGCTGTTTTGTTGCACTGGGGTTAACATACATGCAAATTTTCTAATCCTTCCTTAATCTTTACCTATTAATGGAAAAAAATGTTTGTTGCTCTTAGCATATTATGGAATTATAAATCTGTTGTCTAATTCTGCCTCCTTCCTACTGTAAATTTGGGAAGATAATATCAAAGCCCTGAGGAAGAATCACGTAAATCTGTTTTCTTTTTAAATTCAACACTGTTGACAGGGATCAGATTTATAATAGTTTTCAAGGAGACCTCAACATTGTGGAAGGTGGACCAGTAATAAATCAAAATCACTTGCTGGTTTGGGTTACATGATGTTAAAAGTGTGAATATTTCGTTATCTATAACAAGATATATGTATATCTAGAAAAAATGTGTATGTTGAACAGTAAAAAAGGTAAAGAAACTTTTGGGTGTTTTTTTTTTTTTAATAATGGACAGGATTTATTTCATAGAATATGAGGGATGGAATCTTGTGGAATGAAAGAAGAAAAACTCGTAACAAATCTAGCTCATGTTTGAAACATAAAGAGGCTCACTCTCTCCTCAGATGCCTCCTCGGAGTCTGAGGATGGGATGTAAATGGGGGTTTTGGTGGTGCGAGATGATGGATGAGGGTCTCCCCTGGTTGCCAGAGGATCTGTGACCAGCACAAAAACTGCTTGGTCTGGGTTAATTAATTGCAGGAACGGTTTATTCAGATGCAGGGCAAGCACCTTGGCTAAAATCTCAGCATCTGTGTTGATTAAAGATCTGAGGCTGAAGGAAGCACATAGTTGGGGGTCTTAGATGGGTTTGGGAGCCATATGGGCTTCCTTTAATGAGGGAGGGCTTCTGTGATCCAAGTCTCAAAGCTATGTTGTTCTAGTCAGCATTAATGGAGTATCTCTTGTCCAGCACCAAGGCACCTCACAGTACTGTTAGGGCAAAATTTTTTCCTAGTTATTTGTTTCAATAATCTATTCAAGGTCTCACTATTGTTTTCATGTTTTACAGACCCAGTGATAAGAGAATAGGGTACAAAATCTTGCTGGTCTTAAATCCAGGGCAGATCCTGAACAGGTATCTATCTGTTTTGAATTTCATTGCCAATGAAATGTCCACTAGGCTATGATGGCACTTTTAAGATGTGAGTTGTGGAATTGTATTCTCTGAAATTTTATCTTCAGGATATTATATCTAATCAGTTTTTCTTGGCTTTGACTTTGTTTATTATAGCTATGAAAATGGACAGAGAAGTTCAACTGAAAAGAGAATTATAAAAAAAATGGAAAAATATGAGCTGCATCAATAAAACTGAACTTCTTTTGGCTGCACAATCCCTTGAGACATTCATAATTTGATAATATTGCTTAATTGCTTACAAAAACTGTTTATGGACCTTATCTAAGGACACTTAAGAATTATGAAGTTATACCACACAAACATCTAAGTCAGACACAGGTTTAGATGCTCACAGTGGGAAACAAAACTTGGGTCTGGAAGAGTATTTTTCCCCAAGTGCTTTGTTCTCTTTACCCAGTTTGATTTCCACAGAGATTTAGATCAACCATTGACATTAGAGTCTATTCATTCAGGTCACCAGCCTGAATCACTTCTTTATTTTGTAATTAAAAAAATTTGTTATTATTAAATATATACATGAAGGTAGGTAATGCTTCAAGTAGATTTCTAAAATAACAATAAAATAAGCGTGCATTTCTCCTTCACCTTAGAAATTAGTGCATCATCAGTTCTTCCCTGTGCTCCTTCCCTTTCAGAGATAACCACCAATATATATTTTTATTACACCTTCTCTTCCTTTTCTTTTAAGTTTTCCACCTATATGTGGTTTTGCACTACATATCATTTGGAATCAATTGTACGTTTTGTTCTGAAACTCACATTTGTTTCACACTATTATGTTCCAGAGATTCATCCATGTATATGTGTACAGCTGTGGTTCATTCATTTACACTGCTATAGGATAATTCACTGAATGAATATACCATAATTTGTCAATTCATTCTACGGATGAAAGACTTTGGATGGCTTCAATTGGTTGCTCTTGGGAAGAGAGCTAATATGGACATGTTCTGTGGCACAAATGGGCAAGAATTTCTTTTTTTTTTTTTTTTTTAATTTTTTTTTTTTTTCAACGTTTATTTATTTTTGGGACAGAGAGAGACAGAGCATGAACGGGGGAGGGGCAGAGAGAGAGGGAGACACAGAATCTGAAACAGGCTCCAGGCTCTGAGCCATCAGCCCAGAGCCTGATGCGGGGCTCGAACTCACGGACCGTGAGATCGTGACCTGGCTGAAGTCGGACGCTTAACCGACTGCGCCACCCAGGCGCCCCCAAGAATTTCTTTAGACAGAGACCTATGAGTGGAATTATTGGGTCATAAGGTATGTGCCAAATTCAGAATTTCTAGGTCATTTCTAATGGGCTTCTAAAATGATTTGTACCAATTTTCACACTTACTAGCAATGTATGAGAGTTCCTGAGGCTCCAAGTGTCTGCCAGCACTAAATATGGTTAAAATATGTATATCTGTAATCATGTTGTTGTGATATCCTGTGTCATTATAATTTTTCTAAATGTTTATTTTTGAGAGAGAGAGCATGAGTGGGGGAGAGGCAGAGAGAGAGAAGGACAGAGGATCTGAAGCAACATTAGGATTCATTCTTGGTGTTGTACATTCAATGAGTTGGAAAAATGTTTAATGCATGTATCCACCATTATAGTTTCATACAGGGTTTTCCTGCCCCAAAAATTCTCTGTGCTCTGCCTATTCATTCCTCCCTCCCCACAACCCTTGGCAACCACTGATCTTTTTATTGTCTCCATTAGTTTTGCCTTCTCCAGAATGTCCTATAGTTGGAATCGTAAAGTAGCCTTTCCAGAGTGGCTTTTTTCACTTAATAACATGCATTGAAGTCTCTCATGTCTGCCCATGGTTTGATAGCCCATTTCTTTTTAGTGATGATTTATTTGGATGTACCATGGTTTATTCATCCATTTACCTACTGAAGGATATCTTGGTTGTTTCCAGGCTTGGGACATTATGAATAAAGCTGCTACAAATATCTGAGTACAGATTTGTGTGGACATAAGTTTTCAGCTAATTTGGATAAATACGTGTGCGTGATTGCCGGATCATAGGGTAAGAGTATATTCAGTTTTATTAGAAACTACCCAACCATCTTCCAAAGTGGCTATCCCATTTTGCATTCCCATCAGCAATGAATGGGAGTTCTTGTCGCTCTACCAGATGACAATATTTGGTATTGTGAGTGCTTGGGAATTTGGTCATTCTAATAGCGTGTAGTGGTATCTCATTGTTGTTTTAACTTGCAATTTGCTAATGATATTTGATACTGATCATCTTTTCACAGGCTTATTTGCCATCTATATATCTTCTTTAGTGTGTGTCTGTTCAGGTCTTTTGCCTGTTTTAAAATCAGGTTGTTAGTTTTCTTATTGTTGAGTTTTAAGGGTTCTTTGTGTAACAATCTTTTATCAGTTATATCTTTTGCAAATATTTTTCTCCCAGTATGTGGCTTGTCTGATCATTCTTGGCAATGTCCTTTGTAAAGCAGAAGTTTTTCATTTTAATGAAGTCCTGCTTATCAGTTATTACTTTCATATATCTTACCTTTGTATCTAAAAAGTAATCGTCATACTGGAGATGATCTAGGTTTTCCTCTATGTTATCCTGGAGCAGTTTCTGCAGTTTTGGATTTTACATTTAGGTTTGTGATCCATTTGAGTGAATTGTTGTGAAGGGTATAAAGTCTGTATCTAAATTCTTTTTTTTTTTTTTTTTTTTTGCACTTGAATGTCTAGTTGTTCCAGCACTATTTGTTGAAAAGATGATCTTTTCTCCGTTGTATTGCTTTTCCTCTCTCGTCAAATATCATCTGATTAAATATGTGTGTCTATTTCTGGGCTCTCTATTCTGTCCCATTCATCTGTCTATTTTTTCACCAATGCCACACTGTCTTGATTACTTCACTTTATAGTGAATCTTGAAGTTGAGTAGTACAGTCCTCTGACTTTGTTGTCCTTCAATATTGTGTTGACTCTTCCGGGTTTTTCACCTCTCCATATAAATGGTAGAATCTGTTTGTTGATATCCACAAAATAACTTGGGATTTTTATTGAGATTCATTGTGTTCTAACATGCATTGGTGACCAACAATGTTGAGCATCTTCTTATTTGCTTATTGCCATTTGCATTTTTCTTTGGTGAAGTATGTTCAAACACTTTTCCTATTTTTAATTGAGTTATTTTCTTATTAATGAGTTTCGAGGATTCTTTATCTTTTCTCCCTTGAAGCCCTTTGTTAGATATGTGATTTGTAATATTTTTCTCTCAGTCTGTAGCTTGACTTTTTATTCTCTTAATAGTGTATTTCACAGATCAAACGTTTCCAATTTTGATGAAATTTAATTTATCGAATATTTTTCAATTAATAGTGCTTCTTATGCCATATCTTAAAACTGTTTTCCTAACCCAGGGTCACAATGATTTTCTTCTGTTTTCTGAGAACAGATTTATGGTTTTATATTTTACATTTATGTCTATGGTACATTTTGAGCTGATTTTTGTAAAATGTGTGAAGTGTTGGTAGAGGTTCTTTTTTTTTTAACCAATGCATATTAAGTTGTTCAAAAAATTAGCAAAATTTATTGAGAAGACTATTCTTTTTCCATTGAATTGATTTTTTACCTTTATCAACAATTTACTGATCATATTTATATGAATCTATTTCTGGACATATTTTCTGTTCCTTTGATCCATGATGTATCTTTTCACCTTTACAATATAGTCTTGTTTCCTGGGGTTTTATATTAAGACTGAAAGTTGGGTAGTATGAGTCTTCTCATTTTGTTTTTATTTTTCATAATTATATTTGTTATTTTGATTCCTTTGTCTTTCATATAAATTTTATAATCAACTTGTCTATATCTACTAAAAATCCTGCTGGGCTTTTGATTGGATTATTTTAAATCTGCAGATAAATTTAGGAATTATTGATAAATTAACTAAACTGAGTCTTTTAGATCATGGGCATGGTATTTTTATCAGCTCATTTAGGTCTTTAATATCTTTAATCAGCATTTTGTACTCCTCAGCATACAGATCCTATACATCTGTCTTAAGGTTCTTAAGTATTTAA
This sequence comes from Panthera pardus, assembly GCF_024362965.1. NCBI lineage: Eukaryota > Metazoa > Chordata > Mammalia > Carnivora > Felidae > Panthera > Panthera pardus. The sequence continues at coordinate 41,819,156 of NW_026526766.1, forward strand.
TTTTTGAGCTATTTTAAATGGTACTGTTTTAAAGTTTGGTTTCCAGTTGTTTATTGCTTGTATATAGAAGCATAATTGTTTTTTTATAAGTTGACTTGCATATTTTTGTATATCTGACCTTATATCTAGGGACCTTGTTAACTCACTTAGGTTTCTGTAGATTCTTTGGGGTTTTCCATGTAGACAAACACCTATTATCTTTATCATTTCTTTCCTTCTGCTTGCTGAGGTTTAAATTTAATTCTCTCTCTCTCTCTCTTTTTCTTTCCTAATATGGAAATATAGATTTTTTTTATTTAACATCTTTATTCCTTCATAATATATGCATTTAATGGTATAAATTTTCCTCTAAGTATTGCTTTGGTGCATCCTACAAATTTTGATATGTTGTATTTTCATTTTTTATTCACTTTAATATATTAAAAATTTTTTTTTGATGTTTATTTTTGGGAGAGAGAGACAGAGCATGAGCAGGGGAGGGGCAGAAAGAGGGAAACACAGAATCTAAACAGAGCTCCAGGCTCTGAACTGTCAGCGCAGAGCCCAACGCAGGGCTCAAACTCACAAACCATGAGATCATGACCTGAGCCAAAGTCAGATACTTAACTGACTGAGCCACCCAGGTGCCCCAGTATATTTTCTAATATTCTTGAGACTTCTTCTCTGACCAGTGGTTGGTTTAGAAATTTGTCATATAGTTTCCAAATATTTGGGGGATTTCCAAATATTTTTCTCTTATTCACTTCTAGTTTAACTTCACTATCGTCAGTAAACATACTTTTTATGTTTTTATTTTCTTTAAATTTGTTAAGGCTTGTTTTATGACACAGGATATGGTATATTTTTATAATGTTTCATATGCACAAGAAAAGAATGCTTATTCAGCTGTTATTGGGTCAAGAAGTCTAAAAATTACAATTAAGTCAATTTGGTTGATGGTGGTTTTAGGTATTGTATGTCCTTACTGATTTCTGTCTAATCATTCCATAGATTACTAACAGAGGGTTGTTGAAATCTCCATCTTTAATAGTGGATTTTCTATTTCTACTTTAGTTCTACCATCTTTTGCTTTATATATTTTAAAGATCTTTTGTTAAGTATATTTACATTTAGGATACCTATGTACTCTGAGTGGATTAACCCTTTTATCATGGGACTGTCCTTTTTTATCCCTGGTGATTTATCTTCTTCACAATTGTATTTTTCTGGAGTTACATCAGTAAGATAGTGGTATAGGAGTTCTCTACTATAACTATACCACAGAACATCAATTCGGACAATTACCCAGGGATGGAAGTGCCTTTGCAAGAGTCTAGGAGTCCAATGAATAAGTTCCAGCACAATCTTAGAGCAAAAAGTTCAAGGGTAGATGAATCAAAGAGGGTAAAGGATAGTTTCACTTTGCCTGCATCCCTTCTCCCCCAAAGCAACCTGGCTTAGTGCCAGGAAAAACCCCCACAGCCCATGATTTTCCCACAAAGTAAAGCAAGAGCTAGGTTTCTCCAACTGTGCATGACACTGCCTAAGAGGCCCAACTTTCTTTTGCTCCTTCTTTACTGGGGTAATCCAAAGTTGAGGGGCTGGGAGAGTCTGAGAGATAGTAGTCAGAGCTCAGAATTCATAAAAGGGAAATTACTAGCTGCTTCACAGTTCTTCCTACTGATTCATGATATACATCAGTAAGACTGGAGGAGGCGATTGCTTTTTCAAATGCAAAGACATCAATGGAAACTGCAACAAACCCCAAAAAATCAAAGAAATATGACTCCACAAAAGGAACACAGTGGTTTTCCAGTAAATGACCAAAAAGAAATAGAAATTTACAAATTACCTGACAAATAATTTTAAATAATTATATTAAGGAGGTTCAGTGAGCTACAAGAGAACACAGACAACTCAGTGAAATCAGGAAGATAATGCACAAACAAAACAAGAGGTTCAACAGAGAGAAAAAAAAATTCTGAAGCTGAAGAATACAAGGAATGAAAAGGCTAGAATAGAGAGCTTCAACAACAGATAAGATCAGCAGAAGAAAGAATCCATGAACTCAAAGACAAGTCGTTTGCAGTTACCCAGTCAGCATAAAGTAATACCACAGAAATACATAGTATCATAAAAGACTTTATGCCAACAAACTGGATAACTTAGAAGAAATGGATAGATTCCTAGAAACATACAACCTACAAGACTGAATCATGAAGAAATAGGAAATCTGAATAGACCTTTAACTGGTAAGGATTTTGAATCAGTAGTCAAAAATCTCCCAATGAAGAAAACCCCAGATGAAGACAGCTTCACTGGTGAATTCTATCAAACATTTAAAGAAGAATTAATTTCAAAACTTCTCAAACTATTCCAAAAAATTGAAGAGGGAGAAACTTCTAAATTCCTTTTACCAGGCCAGTATTATCAAACAAAGACACTATAAGAAAACTGTACATCAATATCTCTGATGAACATAGATTTAAGAAGTTCTTAACAAAATCATAGCAAATTGAATTCAACATTACATTAAAAGTATCATACACCATAAAGTGGGATTTATCTCTGGGATGCAAGGATGTTTCAACAAACACAGGTATTGATACGCCACATTAACAGAATGAAGGATAGAAATCATATAATCATTTCCATAGATGCAGAAAAAGCATTGGGTAATATTAAACATCCTTTCTTTATAAAAACTCTCAACAATTTAGGCAATGAAGGAATGTATTTCAGCATAATAAAGACCATATATGAGAAGCCCACAGCTACATCATACACTTTGGTGAAAAGTTGAAAACTTTCCTCTAAGATGAGGAATAAGAAAAGGATGCCCACTCTTGCCATTTCTATTCAACACAATATTGGAAATACTAGCTAGAGGAGTTAGGCAAGAAAAAAAATAAAAGGCTCAAATACGAAAGAAAGAAGTGAAATTATCTCTGCAGATGGCATGATCTTATATATATATATAGGAAATTCTAAAGATGCCAAAAAACTTAAAACTGATAAATGAGTTCAGTGAAGTTTTAGGATGCAAAGCTAACATACAAAATTCAATTACATTTTAATATACTAACAATCAACAAATATCTTAAAGAGGAAGAGGAAACAATCTTATTTTCAATATTATTAAAAATGATAAAATACTTAGGAATAAATTTAGCCAAGAGGGTGAAAGACATGCACACTGAAAAGTATAAGACATTCATCATAGAAATTGAAAAAGACACAAATAAAAGGAAAGATATCCTATTTTTTTAGCTTGGAAGAATTACACTGATAAAATGTTTATAGATTGCCAAAGTAATCTGTAGATTCAAAGCAATCGCTATGAAAATTCAATAGCGTTTTAAACAAAAATAGAAAGAAGGACTTCTAAAATGCATATGAACACACAAAATATCCTGAATAGCCAAACCAATCCTGAGCAAGAAGAACAAAGCTGGAGACATCATGCTTTCTGATTTCAAACTATATTACAAAGCTATAGTAATAAAAACAGTATGTACTGGCATAACAACAAACACATCAATAGAATAGAGATTCCCGAAATAAACCCACACACATATCATCAATTAATCTTTGATAAGAGTGCCAATACCAATGAATGGGGAAAGAATACTCTCTTCATTAAATAGTGTTGTAAAAACTATATCCACATGGAAATGAATGAAGCCAGACCCCTGTCTTATACTACTCACACAAAATCACTCAAAATAGACTAAAGACTTAAATGTAAGACCTGAAACTATAAAAGTCCCAGAAGAAAAATTAGGGAAAACCCTTCTTAACATTGGTCTTGGCAATGAGTTTTTGGATATGACACCAAAACATAGGCAACGAAACCCAAAATAAATAAGTGGGACTAAGACAAACTAAAAAGCTTCTACACAGCAAAGGAAACCACAAAATGAGAAGGCAACCTACTGAATGAGATAAAATATTTGCAAACCATGTATCTGATAAGGGGTTAATGACTAAAAAACATAAAGAACTTTTACAATTCAATAGTTAAAAGCAAAGCAAAACAAAACCTAAATAATCCAATTTAAAAATTGCTGAAGGAGCTGAATTTTTCCAAAGAAGATACACAAATGGCCAACAGGTACATAAAAAGGTGCTTAATATCAGTAATTATTGGGGTAATGTAAATCAAAACCACAATGAGATATGCCTCTTTCCTATTAGGATGGTTATAACCAAAAAGACAAGAAATGACAAGCCTCAGTGAGGATGTGGAGAAAAGGGAATCCTTGTACACTGTTAGTTGGATTAAAAATTGGTACAGACATTATGGAAAACAGTATAGACATTCCTCAAAAAATTATAAATAGAACCAGTATATGATCCAGCAATCCCATTTCTGGATATATATCTAAAGGAAATGAAATCATGATCTTGAAGGGATAATCTGCACTCCCATGTTCATTGTGGCATTATTCACAATAGTCAATACATGGAAACAATCTAGGTGTCTATGGATGGATGAATGGATAAAGAAAATGTATACATATATCACATTATAATGGAATATTATTCAGATGTAAAAAAAGAAGGAAATCCCACCATTTGCAACAACATGGATGTACCTAGAGGGCACTTGGCTAAGTGAAATAAGACAGAGAGAGAAAGGCAAATATTGTGTAGTATCACTTATAACTTGAATCTAAAAACAGGAAAAAAAAAGCATAACTCATAGAAACAGAGAAAAATGATACTTGCCCGGGGATAAGGGATTAAGGAAATGAAATATTGGTCAAAGGGCACAAAGTTTCAGGTATAAAATGAGGCTCTAATAATGCAGCATGACGATGTAGTTAATAACACTATGTTGTAAACTTGAAATTTGTAGCAGAGTAGATCTTAGGCATTCTTACCACACACACTCAAAAGGTAACGTGTGGCAATTGATATGTTAATGAGCTTGATAATAATTCAGAATGTAACATATCAAATTATTACATTTTATACTTTAAATATATACCATTTGAGTTATCAATTATACTTCAATAAATCTAGAGGGAAGGGAAAGAATTCTACTTTTTCTCATATTAACATGACCATTGTAGCTTTCTTTTGGTTAGTGATTACATGGTATATCTTTTTCCATCACCTAACTTTTAGCTGATCTATATGTTTTAATATAAAAGGGATTTCTTATAGAATAAGAGTCCAATTTTATTAGATTATCAAATAACCTGATTATCCATCTATTAACTGCATTTAAGCATATGACAATACCTACTTTCAAGGAAAGCTGTGTATTGTAGTCTTTTAACTGGAATATTGCCCACACACCCAAATACACATATATACACGTGTGTTCACATACATCCAAGTTTGTTTCAAAAAAAGTGAGAGTGGATGTTTGAATTAGCAACTAGCTATTTCTTTTTTAAATATATCTTTGTTATTTGTAGTTGTCTTTTCCTATGAATTAGGACATATGTAATCATTCCATCCCTTTCTGGAAAAATTAAATAATCAATTTATTTGATCATTTTGCATAACATTTAAAGTATCTTGTTAATATTATTCTTGTTCAAGTTATCCAGCATGCATTGAATATTAAAAACACATCATTCCCAGAAAATGTAGAGGAATAATTTTTTGTCTTTGAAAAAATATGCTTACTTTGGCAATGGGCTTTAATATTTCAAATTTCTAAGCAGTCTTTTGTTTTCAGCAACATATAGATGGTTTCTGTTTTAAAAAGAATTTTTCTAGGGCGCCTGGGTGGCTTGGTCAGTTACGCTTAAGCTCCATGCTGAGCATGAAGCCTGCCTCCTTAAGATTGTCTCTCTCTCTCCTTCTGCCCCTCCCCTGCTCACCTCTTTTTCTCTCTACAAATAAACAAACAAATAAAAAGTATTTTTCTTCAAAACAGTTAGGAATTGGAATATCAACCATCTTAAGTGCTTCCCTGTGAGACTTAAATCAATTTCCAGACTTCTGAGGGCAAAGTTGCATCCTAGGTGAACAGAGTATGAGTACTGGTGGGAAGGGTAGCCTGGCTGTGAAACATGAAACCACTGTTGGAAGTAATCAGGTCACACATGGCATTTTATTAGGGCATTCCCCCTTCCCTGATGAAAAACTATTTTAATATATTTTTAAACTCCCAAAATATAAATGCTCCTTTAATACAATATGCTGATATCCAAATGCATGTTTACTATATTTAAATATAGAGTGTATCTGGGGTGCCTGGGTGGCTCAGTTGGTTGAGTGTCAGACTTTGGCTCAGGTCATGATCTCATGGTCCATGGGTTTGATACCCACGTCGGGCTCTGTGCTAACAATTCAGAAACTAGAGCCTGGTTCAGATTCTGTGTCTACCCTCTCTCTGCCCCTCTCCCACTCCCACTCTGTCTCTGTCTTTCAAAAATGAGTAAATGTTAAAAAAAGCTTTTTTTTTTTTAAATATAGAATGTGTCTTACTGTCAAACTGAATTCAGTATGTTGAAATAAAAAGCAGTACATTTAGAAATTATTTATTACCATTTGTGTTTTTTCTCTTCTTTAGTTATATTAGTCTGGATTAAAGCACCCCAAATAGACAATTATATTTACTTAAAGGGAAAACATTTAGCTGGATAATGGAACATATCATTATGAAACATTTTCCAACACAGTTTTCCTTATTTTCACCTTAGCCCCCTTTTCTTTTTTGATTGTCCTTGTGCAATGAGCACAGGATAATAAAAAGTAATTTAGTTTTCCCTGAAAATTAGTTTCCCTGAAATTAGTTTAGTACAGAAAAGTAATTTAGTTTTCCCTGAAATTTGGAAATTACCCTAATTAAAAGTCCAGTAATATTTGAAACTATTCATTGTCCTATTGTTCTATTTGTACATTTTAATTTAGTGTGCTTTTAAATGTGTTTTTCTAGTTTTGAAAAATATATGTCATACTTTTTCTTAGAAAATTAATATATCAAAAATTACTTCCTAAGATACACTCATATATTTTAAACATAAAGATAGTTATTAAAAGTGAAGAAAAACATTTGGCTAATAACACGGATTTATACATCATTTAAACCTGCACCAAGCTTATAAATATGAACTAAGTACCTAGATTTAGAGGGAGAAAAATTCACTGTAAGATGGAAAGAAATAAATTCAAAACATTCATTTCCCAGACTCACAGATTATTACCCAAATCAGCATGTATAAACAAATCCCTGTTTCCATTTTAAACTATGCAATTTTAAATATTTCTTCATTCATAGAGAGAAAATTTACAAAATTAAGATATAGCACATAAATATGAATGGAGTATGTTGCTTTAAAGATGTGAGATTATTATTTAAAGGTGAGAGTGATGCTTAAAATTTCATAACCTGGAACGAGTGATAAACAAAAAGATAAGTGGTTGACAGAGGGCCACTTACAGCTATGGCCTCAGCCTACTAATATTATTTTCAGTTAATATGATTCAGACAGAGGCAGAAATTTTTAATTTAGGGCATAGAAACAAATCAAATGGCCCAAAACAAATGTCATATAAAACAATTATTGAATGCCATAAGCAAGCAAAAAGGTTTATGGGTCTCAGAATTGACTCTGATTTAAATAAACACAGGGGGATATACAAAAGCAAAGTCAAGGAGAAAATGATCAGTGCATGGTGATTATAAAAGAAAGGATGTCTTTTAATAATTGACATATCATAAAGTAATTTCCATCATTTTAGAAACATTTAATTAATATTTTCCCTAGCATAACAATAAGCCTATAATGACTACCTCTTACACACTATTTATTATTCTGTTTGGGTTAGCCAATAATTACAGGAGGCAAAATTTCATCAACATGTTAAAATCGCCTAGCTGAAGTAAAATAAGGATGCTATTGAAGACCTGCTATTGAAAAATGCCAGAGCCAAGAATGTGTAGACAAATCTTGAAATACCACATAGTTTTCTGTAATTTTACGCATGTACAGCAGAGGGCACTAATATAATTATAGTAGTTGAACCTGATGGGAGTAATTATCTGTGATTCTGGGATTTACAGGAAGTAGTAAAGTAGAAAGTCTTTCTCATCTTCATCAATGAATAGTTTTCTCCTATCTAAATAGGGAAATTCTTTGCATGAAATTTACTTAATTTTTATAGCTAAAGGGCCATAATAATAGAAAGTTAATGTTGATTATTCCCTCAGAAATCAACAACACAACGAGTGATCTTTGAACATCATAAACCAGCTTCCTCAGAAGACTAATAACACTCTATCAACCTTCCCCCACTTCCTCTTGCTCTCATATAGCTACACTCACCTAACTACATCTTCTCCCAAAACACCGTCCCAGAAATCTAAAAGTGGAAAAACTTTTGGCTATGTTAGCAGCTTTTTATGATACAGTTGAAACATTGTCTGATCGTAATGATCTCCACAAGGTGATGGAAACTTTAAGACAAGTGGAAAGACCAACAATTAGCTGTTACGAAAGAATGAGGAAGTTAACCAAAATCATACTCAAATATGTTGTTTCATCACAAAGCAAGAGAACAGATGGTCAAACACTTTTGTGGTCTTCGTTTTCAGGGTAGAATTAATAGAATAATTGCCACCCTTAGCAAAGCATAATGCATGTATAGTAGACAAAATAATCACTTGCTTTATAAATTTAACTGTGATAGATGTTTGGGCTCTGCTTTGCAGAAGTTGAAAGTCTAATGGCAGGGCAGCAAACATGTTAACATATGAATCAAATAAAATGTGGTAAGTCCTATGGGAACATAGGAAATTTTACGACTCTGGGAACCTCCGGGAGCCAGGAAAGGGCTGCAGAGACAATAACATTTAAACTGGGCTTTAGAGAATGGGTAGGCATTATTGGTTAAAGACGTGGTAGAATGATCTTCCAGGAATATAGGAACTGGTCATGCCAAGGCTTGGAGTCATGGAAGGCTAATCACAAAATAAATACACCTCCAGCATTCAAGGGAACATCCACATGGAAGCCACAATTCTGTATTAGGTAGAAAATAATTTTATTAAGCTATTAAAGTAATTCACAATGGGTGCTTAAGAAATTTAAGAGGAGAGTTAGCTTTGAATTTCAATAGAAGAGTTTGTTAATCACAGAGTCTTTACTTGTAGGTACGTGGGAATAGGGAGAGGTTGTGTCAATACTTGTTATTTACTATAGCATTGTCCTTTTCAAGAAGCTTATTGGAATCAGGAATCTGGTGCTTATGTCTAAAAGGTTGTTACTCTCAATTCTAGAAACTTCTGATTACCAGCATGATTTTATTTCATATCCAGAAATTATAGAGACAATATTTTTTTCTGTTTGTTTGTTCTTCTGGCCACTGCATTGGTGTACAAAAATTAATTATGGCCAGAGTTTTTTGTCAGATGTAAGTGTCCTCAGAGGGTACAAATGAGAATTATTTTGAGATCAAGACTCACTACAGAGCAAACTATCTATGTGGTTATGGCCCATGCATTTTTAAGTACCAGTGAAAATATCTGAGATCTGAAAAATAATTTATTGGCTTCAAAATGCAAAAAGAAAATTGGAAAATAAAAATTAATGTATGTTTAAGTAAGTGTCTACAAAGTAATACTAGCCACTCAGCCTTATCACGACATTTTTCTAGCTATATCAAACATATTTAATATGGGATATGGATACCTTTTATATGTTTTATGTGATTTTGAGAAAGGCCTCCAGAAATAAGATTGTTCATAGCCTTCAAGTTCTTCAAATTTCTCTGCTTACCCTGGGCATTGCATTATTTTATATTTGTATATTGCTCTGAGAATCTCTGATTATGAGAATGTACAGAACGTGTTTCCAGGGAGACAGCAGGTGGATGGAATCATGAGAAACACAGGCCTCAGCTCCTGCTCCTAACCTAATTTCATTTTTGTTAACAGGGGACTGGTTAATAGCAACTCAGTTCCCATGTTACTGCTTAACTCAGAATCATGTCTATTGCTTCATTCCTCTGGTTCTGGATAACCAAAGAACTAAAATATGTAAATAAGCTATATTTAAGTTTGCAGATAAATTTAAGATTCTTAGATAGGAGATCTTTACCATGTTGCCAGCTTACAACATATTCGTTACCAGAGGTTTCTTTTACATCAGTTATCTAAAACTTGGAATTTACTTTTGACCATAAACATGTTACAAATGATTGGGAATTTCTGAGATTAACTCACACAAGTTTCATAGATACATAATGTACCTGATTTATTTTAACCACAACTTCAACATTGTGTAAAATATAGTTTCTCCCAAAATGGTTAAAGGCAGAGACTCAAACATCTATTTTTACATCAATGTTCATAGCAGTATTATTCCCAATAGTCAAAAGGCAGAAACAGCCCAAATTACCATCAACAGGCAAATGGATAGACACAATGTAGTATAAACATACAATGGAATATTATTCAGTCTTAAAAAGCATTGAAATTCTGATACAACACAAATGAACTTTGCTCCAACACAAATGAACTTTGAAAGCATTATGCTAAATAAGATAAATCAGACACAAAAGGAAAACCATTGTATAATTCCACTTATACGAGGCACCTACAATGGGCAGATTCATAGAGACAGAAAGTAGAAAAAGGGTTTGAGAGGAGGAGGAAGAAGTTATTGTTTAGATGGTACAGAGTTTCTGTTTGGGACAATGAGAAGGTTCTGGGAAAACATGGTGGTGATAGCTGTGCAACATTGTAAATGTACTTAAATTCCACTAAATTGTATGTTGAAAAATGGTTAAAAGGATACATTTTGTATGTATTTTACTATGATAAAAATTGTTTATACAAATTGAAATCATCCTTAAGCTCTATCTCAAGATTAGGAATCTCGCTTCTCAAGTTTAGGACAGGGAGAGAGAACAGATGCACCCAGCATCTGTTAGGAGTGACAGTAGAGTTTGGTGTAACATAGAAGAATTTCCTATTTTTCTAATACTGAGTGCTGGGTAAAAATGTAATAATGTCACACAACAGAACCTGAGTCTGTAGTTTATAAGTGTGGCATCCATAGTCATGACCCATCCTAGCCTTCCAATCTTCTCTCACATCGCCCTCTGCTTCAGTCCCAGGCATCGGTAACACTGCAGTCAAGAGGCATTGTTCCCATCTGGTGAAGTGGAATCAGTAGAATGAATGGAGTAGAAGGAAAGCAAGGTCCTGGCCAGGATCACATGGAAGCTGTGCCTTTGAAAGTCAAGATGGCCGCTGCTTTTGCTGTTTATTTAGAATTGAAAATGTGGAGGCAAAACTGTGCAACAGTGTGAGCTACAAGCATTGTAAGTAAAACCGATTTGACTCGGTGTGCTTGATACTGTTGGTTGCCAAATGTGGCAGATACTTTAGGCTGTCTTGCTAAGGGTGTCTTGCTATCCACTATCCCCATCTTCCTTATCAACAGAACTCTTATTTTTTGTTTGGGTGATAATATCCTCAGTTTAAAAACTTGTTTTCCAACCTCTCTTTTACCTAGGAGTTGCCAGGTGATATGGTCTAGCCAATGAAAATCTACCAGGCAGGTTTGGAAAAGCTTTGGCTTTTATACTTTGGTCCATCCTCTTCCTCCTCCCTTCTTTGTCCAGTGATGCATGGGGACGTAATCCCAGAAGTTTTAACAACTGTCTTGTTCTCATGGAGATGAAAAATATTTGCTAATTCAACAGTGCAGGAATTTGGAAGGAGCCAGCACTCTTTATTATGTTGAAGAGTGTGGATTTCCTAAGTCTGGGCTTCTGGTTAGGTGAGAAAAATCACTATCTATATGTTTAAACTGCCAAGAGTTTGGTGTGGACATGCATATACTGGGGAAGTGCAGAAATTCCATATGGGAGGAACAGAAAACTCAGAGATCAGAAGTAGTGGGTGTGTGGGGTAGAAGTAAGGAATGGAAAATATGTGATTTATTTTGGTTGGAGCATAGAGTATGTAAGAGAAAGTAGAGGGAAATAATTTTAAAAGGCAATTTTGAGCCGGATAGTAAAGGGCCTGACATTGCAGGTCAAAGAATTTGGTTTTTGTTATAAAGGCAATGAAGGGGGCACCTGGGTGGCTCAGTTGGTTGAGTGTCTGGCTCTTGACTTCGCTTCAGATCATGATCTCACGGTTCGTGGGTTCAAGCCCGGAGTTGGGCTCTACACTGTCAGCGTGGATCCTGCTTAACATTCTCTCTCTCCAACTCTCTTTGCCCGTCTCCTGCTCATGCTCTTTCTCTCTTTCTCAAAATAAATAAACTTAAAAAAATAAAAATAAATAAAAGGAACAAAGAATCACTCAAGATTTCTGGAGAATCCCAAGCAGGCTCGATGCTGTCAGCACAGAGCATGATGTGAGGATTGAATTCACAAACAATGAGATCACAACCTGAGCCGAAATTAAGAGTTGGATGCTTAACCGACTGAGCCACCCAGGTGTCTCCGACTTTCGTATCTTGATCATTGAATGGGAAATACACAGGCAGGCTAGGAACCAGAGTTTTTTCTTTTTGAATAAAATGTAAAGAGAATATTTTAGATGAAGATTTATTTCTAAAGTCTAGAACACTAATGGATAGCCTGTTTATTTCTTCCTCCTGACTTCAAAGTTTCCTTGGTGAAGATCTTAATAAAGTGGATCCTTTGGAATGAAGGTTCCATTAGGTTAGAGACATTATTCTGTTCACTGCTGTTTTCCCAGCACCTAGAAGAGTGCCTGGCACATGGTATGCCTTCTGTAACTATTTGTTGTAAAATGAATAAATGGATCATTCATAATCTTTGGAAATTTTAGATGTGCAGTCATTTTTATTTGATAACAGATTTTTATAAATGTTTATTTTGAGAGAGAGAATCCAAAACAGCCTCCTATGCTATCAGCATAGAGCCTGATGTGGGGATTGAGCTCATGAATCGTAAGATCATGACCTGAGCAGAAATCAAGAGTCAGTCGCTTAACCAACTGAACCACCCTAATACCAGAGATTTTTTGACTGAAAATGACTTTAAAGATTGCCTGCCTGGTCTAGTCTAGTATTTTAAATTTTTTTAAGTGTTTTTTATTTATTTTTGAGACAGAGACAGAGCATGAGCAGGGGAGGGGCAGAGAGAGAGGGAGACACAGAATCCGAAGCAGTTTCCAGGCTCTGAACTGTCAGCGCAGAGCCTGACGTGGAGCTTGAACTCACGGACTGTGAGATCATGACCTGAGCTGAAGTTGGCCGCTTAACTGACAGAGCCACCCCCGCGCCCTAGTCTAGTATTTTAAAAGGAAACTGATTCACAGAGAAATTATGGTGCACAGATATGAGTTTATAAGCATATGTATGTTACATTTCTAGGAACTATTAAACCCAAAAGAGAAAATAATATTTTTGTGCAAATCTTCTCAAAACCATCTTTGCATAAATAAATATTTCTTTGTTTCTATATGCCTAATACTGTTTGAGATGTAGTAGGATAATTAAAAAGAAGATTAAGATTTAATCCTTATCCTTAAGAAATTATAATTTAGTTAGGGAGATAAAATGAAAGTATATGAAATACCTAGAGCACAATCAAGAACTATAATTGGGTGGGGGCGCCTGGGTGGCTCAGTCCGTTAAGCATTCAACTTAAGCTCAGATCATGATCTCACGGTTTGTGATTTCGAGCCCCATGTCGGGCTCTGTGCTGAAAGCTCAGAGCCTGGAGCCTGTTCTGGATTCTGCCTCCCTTTCTCTATGCCCTTCCCCCGCTCACACTCCATCTCTGTCTCTCTCAAAAATAAATAAACATTAAAAAAATTTTTAAAGAACTATAATTGGGTGGGATTGCATTTATGGATTCAGGAAAGGGAGAAAGTAATGTGACCTACAAGCTCTGTTCCATAAATTTTTAAAAAAATATTTATATGAGAACATAAATGGTGCAATTTATCAAATTATCATCTGGCATGAAGCTGAGCAGAGTGGAATTCAAAATGAATTCAAGACAATGGGGTGAACCCAACAAGGTGAATTTAAATAGTATAAATAGCTTAATAATGCTTAATAAGAGGTTAATTATAACAAATATTTTTTGAGCTTTTACTATGAAACAGGTGCTATTTTATGGTTTACCTTTGTTATTTCACTTGAGCCTCATATTACTTCATGAAGTTTGTTTTCATTCTCATTTTAAGGTTAGGTAATGTTCCCAAGGTCAAATACATCAGAGGTGATAAATCTATGCTTCAAATTCAGATGTAAACTCTTTATCTACTACTAAATCTTATTGCCTCAATAGCTTTAAAATGGATAAATACGAACTTCTATATTTATATATTTAGTGTGAAACCCCTTACTAGTTTGAGGTACAAATGAGGTCATTTATCCTTATAATAAAAAAAATATATAAGACCCCAGCAGCTCAATTAACAAGATGTCCAGTCTCTATGTTGGGGCTTTCCTTTTAGTTGCCCGAAGTCTACCTCTGACTAATTCTGATTCCAGTAGCCAGAAAAGGAAAGGACTGGTGAATCTCCTCAGGAGTTTAAAGGTTCCAATTTCCAGTGGTCATTGCTTGTGTTGCAGCCTTATCTGTGGCTGAGAACTTCCCCTGCATAGTTTGATGCAGCGTTCTTGTCTGAAGTTGGAATGCTGGTACACGACCCTGCACAGGCCACACTCATCCTCTATACAGGAGGATGATCCCACACTCTCTAGCTGTGTGCTGGACCAAGAGCAATTACAATGGACTTCCAAGTTGACAGCTCTTTGGTTTATATTCAGTTGCTCAGCCATTGTCCCAAACATGCCTTCAGCAACAAGAGACAGGTTGAATCTTCAGTGTCAGCCACATGCTATCTCAGAACTGGGCCTTACTCTACAAACACTTTTCCTCTAGTTTTGAGGCTGGGGTTACCGTCACAGACTGTCCCTTCTGTGGTGGGACCTATCTTGCTTTTCTTTCTTTTTTTTTTTTTTAACATTTATTTATTTTTCAGAAGGGGGTTGCTGGGAGAAGGAGACAGAAAGAGAGAGACAGAGGACCTGAAGTGAGCTCTACACTGCCAGTGTGAAGCCCGATGCAGGGCTCAGACTCGTGAACCATGCATGAGATCATGACCTGAGCCAAAGCTAGATGCTTAACCAAATGAGCCACCCATGTGTCCCTGTGATGGGACCTTTTTTAATACTGGACCTCAAACAAGAGCATCTCGATCCACAAGATCTAAAATAATGTCAAATCTCCAAGGAGAAGAAGCCTTTCCTTTAGGATACCATATGTCTCATGAATTTTTACTTAACTCCTATATACCAGTAAGTTCTACATATGATACCAGTCATATGCTGATGACTCACAAATGTATATTTTGAGTTGAGAACTTCCATCAAGAACTTCAAATTTGCATGTTTATTTGCCTGCTCTATATCCTTGACTGGATATCTTCCAGGCATTTATCCTGAATAGGCTTTTAATTCCCTGCTTCTAGACCTGTTACATCAACAATCATTTCTGTACCTCAAAATATTCAGACACTCAATCTCAAAACCTGAAAGTGACTGGATCCCTTCCTTTCCTTCTTGTTCCATATATAATCCTTCAGCAAATCCTGTTGGCTCCATGTTTACAATACATCCTAGTTCTACTATGTCCCACTTTTCTGCCTGCAAAGATATTGGTTCATGCCACCATCATCTCTTGCTTGGACTGGTCTTCCTGCTTCTATTCCCTTTTTCTAACCTCACAATCCATTCTCCCCGTAGCAGAGTGGTCTTTCATTAATGCAGTGAAATTGTATCTCTCCTCTGCTTAAAGTCCTTCAATAGTTTCCTATTAATCTTCGAATAAAATCTAAATTTCTTCATTTTACACCACATTTTCTCACTTTCTCTGACTGTAGTCATACTTGCCTCCTCTCACCAAACAACTGTCTATCTCAGGGCTTTTGCCTTGCCATTCACACTCTAGACTTTGTCAAAAGTTGGTTCTTTCTCATTTACAAGTTTGGGCTCAAATTCCATTCATCAGAGAGGTCCTTCTTCATTTTATTTTTTTTAATTTATTTTTTTAAACTTACATTCAAGTTAGTTAGCATATGGTGCAACAATGATTTCAGGAGTAGATTCCTTAATGCCCTTTACCCATTTAGCCCATCCTCCCTCCCACAACCCTTCCAGTAACCCTCTGTTTGTTCTCCATATTTAAGAGTCTCTTATGTTTGTCCCCTTCCCTGTTTTTATATTATTTTTGCAGAGAGGCCCTTCTTAATCTAACAAAAATAAGCTCTACCCAGATATTGTCTATCTTATCACGCTTTCTTTATTTTGTAGCACTTATCACACTCTCTACCTTGTTTTTTTTTAATTTTTTAAATTTTTATTTATTTTTGAGAGAGAAACAGAGTGCAATCAGAGGGGAGGGGGAGAGGGAGAGAGAAGGAGACAGAATCCAAATCAAGCTCCAGGCTCCAAGCCATCAGCACAGAGCCTCATGCGGGGCTCAAACTCACGAACTGTGAGATCATGACCTGAGCCGAAGTTGGACACTTAACTGACTGAGCCACCCAGGTGCCCCTCTATCTTGGTTTTTAAAAAGTTGTTTAATTCTTTGTCAGTTATCTTTCCCCATTTGAGTTCTATGAAGCTTTGCCTTTTCTTGTCTGTATCTCCAGGGCTAAGCTTCTACTCCATACATCATCTGACTCACTTCACATAATTGTGAGATGTCTGTTGCATTTCAGAAATAATCTTTGGCATGTTTTTTTGAATTTATTTATCTTAGAGAGAGAGAGAGAGAGAGAGAGAGAGAGAGAAAGAAAGAAAGGGACAGAGATAGAGGAATACAGAGAATCCCAAGCAGGCTCTGCACTGTCAACAGTGAGCCCAGCTCATTCAAACTCATGAATCGTAAGATCATGACATGAGCCAAAATCAAGAGTTGGACTGCTTAACCTACTTGAGCCACTGAGGCGCTTGGGTTGGCATGTTTTTTAACAACTTAACTCAGTGGTTCTCAATCCTGGCTTCGTGTTAGACTCATTTGGGGAACTTTAAAAAAATAAGCAACACTTGGGTCCCCATACCACATCCATTAAATCAGTCTCTGGAAGTGGGACCTAGGTACCATTATCTGAAAAGCTACTTTAATTGATTATTAATCTACAACCATCATAGGATATCTGTGGGTAACTATTATTTCCTCCAGATAAGCTCCTTTGTTATTTCATTGATGTCATTTAGTATGATTCCATTTCAAATGATTTCTCCAAGAAATGTTTCTGGAGAGGCAGAAAATGTTTCTTTGTGGCCCTTACCAAATGATTCATAAAAGTCATTTCAAATTTGGAGTTTATGTGTGGATCACAAAACTTGTTCCCTGACCATGTGAATACTTTCATCCGTTTGAGACTGGGTTTCTTTGGGGTTCCAGGAGAACAAATATTACCTGGGAGGTAGTTTGTGTAGATGTGTCAACCTATGAAGCATTGTGGTATTCACTTTCCCTGTGCTCTGATAGTCTCCCAGATATGGGCATGGTGCACTTTCCATTTAATCGAAGTAATTATCATTTGCTGAAACATTCCTTATTAGAAATGTTTCCCATGACCACTCTGCCTAAAATGGTTCCCAACCACTATAATCACTATTGCCTTCCCTTGCTTTATTTCTGTTTACATAACTTTTCACTAATTAACAAGTATATTTTTTTATGAGGTATTTTCTCTACTAGAATATAAGCTCGATAAGAGCTGGGATTGTGACTTTTTATTGCTCTAGTAGTGTTCACTAAGTATTTGTTGAAAAAAATAAAGGAATGAATCAACAGTGTTCAGGCAAGGGGGTCCCAAAACTGATTGTGTTTTCTCCCTTTCTTCCCTCTTTTATTCCTATGGAATTTTGCTACACCAGAAAGCATCATCTGGGAAAAAGAAATATTAGTGGTACCAGGAACCATTTTGCCCATGATTTAATAGTCTCATTTCCCCCCAATGTAGTTAGCATGCATGTTATCCATTTACCTCAGATATTAACTTTAATAGCATATAATCCATAAAAATATTCCCTGTTCACAGCAAAACAATGTCCACTAATTTGTGATATAATTAAGGACCATCAGGAATGTCTGGTATTGCTGAAGGCAAGTGTTTCTGTGGCTTATAGGAAGCTAGTTGGGAGACAGTTCTCATATGCTTCCTATTTGAGGACACTGTGATGGGGACACAGAAATACAGGTATACAGGTAGGCATATAGAAAAAACAGAGACATTTTCTGCCTTCTAGGATTTTATAATCTATTTAGTGATATAAACCATACATGTATGAAATGTAAGAATGATAATGTGATAAGAGAGATGCAAAATACAAAAATAGATGCAAAATGCAAATTGAATAATATTATCTTAGAATATATATATGATATATATTATATATATATTGCTATGAATATATATCATATATATAGTAAAACCTTGGCTCACGACCATAATTCATTCTGGAAACTTGCTTATAATCCAAAGCACTTGTATATCAAAGTGAATTTCCCCTTAAGAAATAATGGAAACTCAGATGATTTATTCCACAACCCAAAAATATTCATAGAAAAATGATTACAGTACTGTTATAGAATACAAAATAATAAAGAAAATACAAAATATAAAGAAAAATAAACAAATTAGCTTGCACTTCCCTTTGAAAAACTTCGTGGCTGGTGTGAAGGAGTGAGAGGAGGGTTATTGTGTAGGACGACTTTCACTATCACTATCACTAATGGAATCACTGCTATCTATTGGCTCAATGGAATCTTTTCTTTTCGTGCAACTTTAATGAGGAATCTATCCAATTAGACTTGGTTTTGCCTCCTTTTGAGGATTTTGCAGAAATATGACATTGTGTTGACATCATCCACAATCCTGCAGAGAGAGAGAGAGAGAGAGAGAGAAAGAGAGAGAAAGAGAGAAGAACCATTGGCTCAGTTGTGATCATGTGACATTCGATGTCATGTACTTACTACTTGTATTGGAAGACATTGCTCATTTATCAAGGAAAAATTTTTTAGAAATATTTGTTCATCTTGTGGAACACTCAAAGAACAACTAACTCACAGCCCAAGATTTTATATATATATATACATATATATACATATACATGTATATGTATATGTATATGTATATGTATATGTATATGTATATGTATAAAATAGTTGAATTAGACAGTGGACTCGAATTTCTGGGAAATGAGTTTTAACATAGAATGGGAAGGCAATAAAGAAAGTGGATGCAGTCCTTTGGGTGCTTTTCTGTTCACAAGTCCTGAACTCTTTACCTAACTTTTGATTCTGTTTCTTCTTTATAACATGTGATTTACCCTTTTCTCCTTTGTGGACATGTAAGTTGTAATGTCCAACCAGCTGCCATGAGAAAATATGAGTTGTTACTTTATATCATATATTGGCTATAAACAGAATGCTAGTCAGACTAGGTCCCTGTTGTTGCTTATTAGCTATATTGGACTCAAGCTGAATACCTTCTGTTTGCCCCTCCAGATTGTCTCTTGATGTTTTTCTATCCTCCTTTGTGTCCTGGCAGGCTGCTGGATAAGAAATGGTTGGGTTCAGCCAGTGGGGAACATAGGAGATGGGTATACGGGAAAACAGTGAGGTGTGAGTATTTGTTCCCCTGGATCCCTCTCTCTTGGGTGTGTACCTCTCACTAGGCAACTCTCTGTGCATAGACAGTTCTTTCTGTCCCCTGGTACCATTAACTGGTACCATCTCCCTCACCTCTTCAGGTTTAGGGTGGTAAGATCTCCCTTTTAAAAAAATATTTTTAATGTTTATTTATTTTTGAGAGAGAGAGAGACAGAGAGAGACAGAGACAGAGAGAGACAGAGTATGAGTGAGGGAGGGGCAGAGAGAGAGAGAGGGAGACACAGAATCTGAAGCAGGCTCCAGGCTCTGAGCTGTCAGCCCAGAGCCTGATGCGGGCCTGACACTTGGTGGCAAGCGTGAGATCATGACCTGAGCTGAATTCAGATGCTTGACTGACTGAGCCACCCAGGCGCCCCAAGATCTCCCACCTTTTGATTAGCCTTGAGGTATTGTACTATCACTTGGGCTCTCCTTCCATCCTACTCTTACCATTGTAATTAGTCTCTGTTTTAACTGTTCCTCAAAGTATTTGAGATGAGTTTTCTTTCAACTTCCTATTGAGACTCTGATCACCTTGCCAAGCAGGAAGAGAATCAGAGTCTGAAATTTCTAACCCTCTAATCATATAGTTGGCTCCACTGACAACCAGCTGCCATTCCAAAAGTTATCTTATTTATTTTTTTAAGTTCATTTATTTTTTGAGAGAAATAGAGAGTGTGCAAGCAGAGGAGGGGAAGAGAGAGGGGGAGAGAGAGGATTCCAAGCAGGCTCTGCACTGCCAGTGTGCATGAGTTCATGTGGGGCTTGAACTCACCGACCATGAGATCATGACCTGAGCCAAAATCAAGAGTTGAATGCTCAACAGACTAAGCTCCCCAGGTGCCTCATACCTTATTATTTTTTTAAAATGTTTATTTATTTATTTTGAGAGAGAGAGCATGTGTGAGCACGGAGGAAGGGCAGAGAGAGAGGAGAAACAGTATCCCAAGCAGGTTCCATGCTGTCAGTACAGAGCCCAATGCCAGGCTCAAACTCATGAATTTTGAGCCAAAATCAAGAGTTGGACTGCTTAACTGACTGGGTCACGCAGGCACCCCACCAAAAGTTTACCTTATTAATGTAGAAAAAGACACCATTAAGCTCTCGTCATTTAGGAAATACCATGGGTTTTAGGAGGCCTGTGCCAGAAATGGGAAAGGGGACAGAGACCAAATATATATATTTTTTATTATAAATCACAGTATCACAAAAGACCAAAGCCAATGTGTGTGTGTGTGTGTGTGTGTGTGTGTGTGTGTGCGCGTGTGTGCTATGAAACTGTATTATACTGTAGGGAAGAGGTAAATATTATCAAGGCAGATGTTAAACCAGGTCATTGGCAATGGAAGAAATCCTTCATCTTCAGGGTGAAACCAGAGGAACAAAATAGATGGAAGGGCTGGAATACTTTTGCAATATTGCCTTGACGGTAAGGAATATCCAAGGCTATCGGTCTCCCATCCCATCTATTAGGGGTAAGGAATCTGAAATACAGATTAAGAAAGCCTAAAAAAGTAGAGTGTTGTCTCACTTTGGTCATATGTTAAAACAGCAGCCTGAAACTATGCAACTCTATGTACTGAAGCAATTGAATTCCTCAGGGAACTTGGGATTGTATTCCAAATTTTGTAGAGCTAAGTAAGCTGAGAAAGTGGCTCAAACCTAAAACATACATGTTGGTTGGTATGTTTATTTTTCCCCCAGAACAATATCCACAGGAGTTAGGAGATAATTTTAGAAAAGTCTATTATTAGGGAAAAAAGAGAGTTGTTTAAACAATTTTGAATTTTTACATAATCACCAAAGATGGAAATGAAAAATGAAGTTCTGTTGTCATAGCTCTGCAAGTCATCATTTTCGAACTGTGTGAAAATCACATGGGACAACTGGAAGAGATGATGTCATCATTGGATACCTATGTTCTTGACTTAGAGTGCTCTCAGACTGATCAGGGAATCAATAGTTGCCAGGAATTGCTCAAACAAAACTGTAGTGTTTGTAAGCATAAAACAATTTTCTTGGTTTACTTTGACTAACTCCTGCAACGCAATTTGTACATATTAGACTGACAAGGTATGTCTGCCGCTGATGCAAATGTCACATTGGCACATTCATCATTGGGTTTCTGTTTTAATGTTGAAGGGGTAGGCAACAGGCTAGTCTAGATTTGAATCACTTAGAATATGGAAAAACCCTAAAAACTGAGATAAATTTCAAAATGATTTGAAAGAAATCTATGATATTTAAGGTCTTACCAACACCTATTAGTGGCTTAAAATTGAACAATTAAATCCTGCTGACCAAATAAAGATTATATCAAATCTGTAAAGGAGAAAAAAAATGTCTAAAATTTGGCATTCTTTCTGGAAACAAAGAAACATCAAGGCTGAGAAACTGTTAATACATTTCTCTTCTTAAATAAAAGATAGAAATACACTTTTAAAATTAAAATGAGAGATGCAATCTAAATATCATATTGACTTGCACATTTCCCACAATATTTCAACTATATAACAATGATATGGATAGAATTGTGTATTTCTATGTTCTAATATATTTCGTCCTAGCAGTGTTTATTATTAATTTCTGCAGAACAGATATCATCATTTTTAAACGTTTGAACAAAGAATTGTACCAGAGAGACACTGTTGTTTGTTTTGGACAGTTTTATTCAGATGGTATTAGATATCTTTAACTTACCTTTTTGAGATACAAATGTTAATATTCAACGTTTCACAGGTTTCTGTCATTTTCCCAAATAATACAAGAAAGAATTCCCTATGTACCTTCTGAAAATGTGCAATTTTTTTATGCTTAATATACCAGTAAAGAACACTTATCACTCAACAATGAAAAGATAAAAAACCCAATAAAAAATGGACAAAAGATTTTAATTGACCTTTCTCCAAAAAGGATAAATGTCCAACATGAAAAGCACATGAAAGAACATGAAAAGGTGATCAATGTCATTAGTCATTAGGGAAATGTAAATCAAAGCCATTATGAGATACCATTTCACACCCACTAGTATGGCCATAAAAAAGGGAAAGTAACAAGTGTTGGTGAGGATGTGGAGAAATTGGAACTCTTATACATTGTTGGTGGGAATGTAAAATGGTGCTGCTGCTGTAGAAAACGGTTTGGTAGTTCCTTAATAAGTTAAACATAGAATTAACATATGAGCCAGCAATTCCTATCTGTATATACAAAAAAATCAAGACTAACCTGTTCAAACAATAACCTGTATGTGAATGTTCATACCAGCTCTATTCACAATAGGCAAAAGGTGGAAATAACCCAAACATCCATCAATAGAAAAATGGATAGACACATTATGATATATGCATATAGTGGAATATTATTTGGCTAAAAGAAAATGAAGTCCTGCTACACGCTACAAAATGGATGAAGCTTGAGAACATACTAAGGGAAAGAAGCCAGATGTAAAAGGTCACATATTGCATGGTTCTATTTGTACGAAATATTCAGAAGAGGCAAATCCACAGAGACAGAAAGCAAGTTGGTGGTTACCTGGGGCTTGAGGGGTGGGATGGTTAGTAGAAATGGGGAGTAAACAATGGACATGGGTTTTGGTTTGGGGGGTGAATAATGTTCTGGAACTAGATAGTGGTGATGGTTGCCTAGCACTGTGAATATACTTCAAGACATTTTATTTGTAGCCACTTCAAATGGTTATAATGGTACATTTTATGTTATGTGTATTTTGCCAAACAAAAAAAGAAGAAAACTTATCTACCTAGCCATAGATTCAGGATATTCTTCTTTAAGTTAAATGTGTATTTATTGAACATAATAAATTTGACTGTTTTTCAGAAGAATCTTTCTATAATTGGATAAAATGATGCCCTTTTGAGTGAATAACAAATAGCTATTAAGAATGTACATTCATAATGATTTCATGCCAAACTTGTGAATTTCGTGACTAGAATTCTCAGTCTTAAACCCAATGAAATCTCATATGCTCAGACGTAATGCTGTATTTCAAGTGACAGGTATGGAGTAAAGGTAGATCAGAGACAGGTTTTAGAATTAAGTGGATCCATATTCTAGCTTTTCTAACACCAGATGTGGGACTTCAGGCAGGGTACAGTAATCTCCTAACTCTAAGTTTTCTCGCTAGTAAAGTGAACATAATATCTATTTTACAGTAATGTAAGGATTTAATAAGTACATATATGAAACATATTTAGCCCTGGACTCAGCATATAGTAAATGTTCAATATGGGAGTTACTCCTAATATAGGCTTTTGGTACTTTTTCTAACATAATCCTTTTATAAATTTTGTGAGGTGTTCACCTTCAGTGGGAAGGAAGCCCACTCATCCTGCCTCAGCAGGATTCTAATTGGAAGGGTGTCTTTCCATGTGCTAGCTAAATTCTCACACAAAGCAGTAATTCTGATTAATGAAGCAGTCATCAGTTAAAGTGGTCACCTCCCTGTTTCCACAGTCCTCCTTTGCCTACCTCAGCTCTCTATGTATTCTGGAACCCTTTCTGCAGAAGAAAGCCATCTAGCTTTGGTAAAACCCTACTGCTAGTTCAACGTGGATCCGTTACAAGAGAAGTAGGACGTGTTATAATGGCAAAGAAAAAGAAGGTTATTGTCTATTATAAGCTTATAAAGAAAGCAGGAAAGAAGGAAGAAAAAAAGGGAGGGAGAGAGAAGGAAAAGGATAGGGAGAGAGGGAGGGAGAGGGAGATAGAGGATGAGCCACTGAAAGCTGATCTCAGTTCTTTAACCAAGCTCGAATTACCGATTTCAAATTGGTCCAAGGACCCAAACTGGGGGGCAGTGTGGGTCACACTCGCTCTGATAGTCAGCCAATTGCTTAAAAGAAGCTGCCATAAAAACTTAAAGGAAATCATGTCTCTTGCAAAGCAAAAGACAAAGGGTGCGCAAAGGATCGTAATTCAAATGGGAAATCCGCCTGATAGTCCCAGCTCAGCACAAGGCTTTCCACATCTCCCTGACATCACTCAGCTGGATGTCAGCTGTACGTAAAGCAGTTTTGCTAAAGGGTGTGAAGAAAACACTTAAGTGTAAAACTTATTCCCTGATCCTCAAGGAGTTTACAACAGCGCTGGAGAGATTAGCTGTGTAACTAACACTCCAGGGCGGTCAATGAAACGTGACAAACGAGTTGGCAGGGGCCTTGAAGGCGAAGGAATTCACAGTTAAGGATCATTTGGGGCTAGGGGCTTGTCAAGGAAGACTTTAAGAGGTGGGATGTAAGCTAGGCGCTAAGTGGCGGGTAGGGTTTTAGGTGGGCGAGAAGGCGTGGCGATGGGAACTAAACACTCGGGCCGGCACGTCGGGGTAGCGCGCACAGCTTTCTGGCCTAACCCCTTGGGCCACGGCGCGTGCGCAGCCTAACGCTCGCGCCGGGCGCGCGGCCCGCGGAAAGCTGGCCAGGATCCGCGAGCGCGAGACCCCGCGCGCCAAGGCGGGAAAAGTCTCGCGCATGCGCGGCTCACAGCTTGGGGCTCGCCAGGATGGGGAAGGGGAGGTGGAGTTTCCAAGAGGGAACTTGACCCGTTAGCAGCCGCGGCCATGGCGGCGCGCTCGCCTCCCTCCCCTCTCCCTCCGCCCCCAGCGCGACAGTTGGGTCCCTGGTCCCCACGTGTTGGGCGGGGAGCTGTGGTACACGCAGTGCGCAGCGAGGCCTCGGGTCTTGCGAATGCAGTGCGGGAGGGCGTCGTGGACAAAAACGATATATGCTGGCGGGGCGAAGAAGGGTCAGGGGGCCGGCGAGGGCCAGGGGGTGCAGCTCCGGCTCAGGCTCCCCTCCTCAGCTCGCCCATGGGGTCCAAGCGACTAGAGGGCATCTCGGTAGAGGAGGCGATGGTGACCCGGACGCAGCTGCTGGAGGAAGAGCTGAGCAGCCTAAAGGAGGAGCTGGCCCTGTGTCAGGTATCGAGGTGGCCTCCGGCCTTTCCCCTAAACACAGCGCGGCCGGGGCCGGTCCGATGGGGAGGCGCGCCCCTCTCCCTCTGCCTTAGGCTGCGTCGCTGCGCGGGTTGGGGACCCACCCATCTCCGTCCGGCGGCGCTGCCTCCCGGTTTCCACACCCAGCCCGGCCCGCTGCTTAGTGCTGGGGGGACGTAGCAGCGCCCCGCTCCCTGACCAGGGGCTCCCGCTCCTCCCCGGACAGGCCGGGCAGGGTTCGCCTCGGCGCCCGGGTTTGGTTTTGTTCACTTGAATGCCACCAAAACGTGTAGTCGCACCCCCCTCACCCCCCAGAAGCCCAAGTTCTTGGTTGTGACTGTTAGTGGTACTTGGAGAGGAGTGGAGTGCAGTCCACGAGTTGATACATCGAACAGGAAAGTTTAAACACTTCTATTAAAATAAAATCCATCGGTGAAAGAACCTGTTTTTAATTTTCAAACCCACACTTGTTCTTAAGTCAAGTTAAACTTAAGTTGTAAACACAGACCAGTAATTTTTAGGGAGTCTTGGGGTGGGAACTTTCACGCATAATAGATGATGCTTGATGTTTATTAATCAGTTATACTAATTCTGTATCCTTGAAAGAGAAATTTGATTTTCATATCATGTTGCCAGTGAAAAGCATTTCCTAAATCGATTCTGTTGAATTATTTTCCTGTTATTTGTAGAGTTATTAAAGATAGCTTGACTGCACTCATGTTCAGAGAGGTTTGATTTTAGTTTAGTTTTGCATCCTTACCACCATCTCTTCTCTGATCTTACCAGAACCTTTAGACAGGGTTGGGAGATATAAATGCTGGGGATTCACTCAACGATAGATGTTTGAGTCACTCTGTCTTCAAGATAGAACCAGTTAGGAACTACTAAAAACCAAGGTAACTATGAACAGTGTCATCAGTTTAGATTAGTAAAAATTCATGATTTTCATTCTCTCTGTTTGTTCCATTGGATTCTTTTGCTCCTTTTGTAGGTCCTTGCTGATGGAGTCAAGGCTGTAAAAACAGGACAGTCTTGTTCAAATTGAATACACATTTGCTTAAACAATTTGGGGAAATACTATGTGACTGTTTCTTTGTCATTTTCCGATTTTCTGTTCTTTACTGGATAAGGAGCAAAGGAACAAATAAGAGACACCAGTGAATTAAAACATTTTGTCATCTACACACCTCACCTTTGGATAGTTTGAAGATGTTAACCCATGATAAAGGCTTTTGTTACTTTAACAGGTCCTAATCTAAGATGCTATTTGCCCATAACTTCTATACTCTTCCCCCTTCCCTCTCTCTATATGCCATAGTTACAGCTGAAATATTTAGGAGCTGAAATATTTACTTTTTATAACTGATTTGAGTAAGGAACTCACTCTATTGGAAACAGCCCAATGACCCCCACCCCCAAATCCACTCCCTATTCTTTTTTTTTTTAATTTTTATTTTAATGTTTATTTTTGAGAGAGAGAGAGACACAGAGTGTGAGTGAAGGAGGGACTGAGAGAGGGAGCGACAGAATCTGAGGCAGGCTCCAGGTTCTGAGCTGTCAGCATGGAACCCTATGTGGGGCTCAAACCCACAAACCGCGAGATCATAACCTGAGCTGAAGTCAGAGGTTAACCCACTCAGCCACCCAGGCGCCCCTCCATTTCCTATTCTTTAGAAATGTAGCTTCAAATACCGTGTTGGCCCTTGTGACCTTGGACATATATGGCCTAGGAAGATGATTAAAGTGCTCTAGGCACTGTAGATGCCTAGATGTAAGAATAGAGATGGTCATAATTAGGCTAGAGTGATGGTTCTTGAGATTTTTGTAATATTGTCCCTGTTAGATGATCGTAGGCATTCCAGTAATGTGAGATGAGATTGGCAGTATCCCATTCAAAACTGTGGTCAAACCACAGTTTGAAACTTAGGAGAAATAATAATTGAATTCCCAACTGTTTTATAAAAAATGCATTTAAATAATTAAAATTCACTTTTACACCTTTTGATTTGTTCTACTTCTTTAGCTATAAATCACATTACCCAAGAATATATAGTATTAACCCTGGTTTTCAAACTTTTCAAAAATCGCAACCCAAAATAAGTTCATTTTCACCTTAACCTAAGTATGCACAACATACGCATAACTAGAATTTCAGAAATAATATTTACCCTAATTGTTCACCATGAACACTGATTTTTCTTTTAAATTAACACTTTTTAAGAAAATACTGCTCAAATCTACTAAATTAATTTGACACACTAATGGGTCAAATGTATAGTTTGGGGGAAAAGAAGCCTGCAAATTAGTCTCTGGTCATAAATAGTGGCTTCATCTAGTTGGTTCTTTTTCCACATTTAGCTTATAGGAATTCAATTATATGTACTTGGTGGAGAAAAAGAAAGTTTGAGTGGTTCCATGTGACCCTCCACCCCACTGGAATTACTCAGAATAAGCATGTATAAGAAGGCTATCTCAGTTCCAAATGTTTCTCATCCAACTCTATGTGATTATAATATTAAAGGCTTTTTTTATATGGCTTCAGATTAGCAAGCAACATACATATAATGCGTAGCTAAAGAAAACATGATTAACTTCAGTGTGGAGAGAAAAGCTGTCTGTACTGGACTTACTGAGGATAAGACATTAGCTTCCCACTGTAGCTTCTTCCTAATGAAATTTCAAGGGTGCTACAACAATTTTAAGTGCATGACATTTATGCTTTGTCCATTGATTTAGAACCCACCTTTACTCTTAATTTGATTATATATTTTAAGAATGTGTTCTACTTGTGACAAGAATGTGTTCTATTTGCAGTTCAGTATATTGCAAGTATGTGTATATATACATTCATCAGCACTTGTAGAATACCAGAAGAGAAAAAGTAATGTTATATATGTGTAATGTATATACACACACACATATATATTTGAGTGTGACATATGTATGTATATCTCAAAGCTTATTTCCTTTTTCAGCAGCATCCAAAAATATTCACTAAACCTCTAAATCAATTTAAGGTAAAAAATTATTTAGGGCATTTAAATTATAGATAGATAGATAGATACCTGGCTGGTTCAGTCGGTAGAGCATATGACTCTTAAAAAAATTTTTTTTGATGTTTTATTTATCTTTGAGAGAGACATAGACAGAGTGTGAACAGGGGAGGGGCAGAGAGAGGGAGACACAGAATCCGAAACAGGCTCCAAGCTCTGAGCTATCAGCCCAGAGCCCGACGTGGGGCTTGAACTCACAAGCCAGGAGATTGTGACCTGAGCCGAAGTTGGCCACTTAACCAACTGAGCCACCCAGGCTCCTCAGAGCATGTGACTCTTGATCTCCAGTTTGTGAGTTCAAGCCCCAGGTTGGATGTAGGCTTTACTAAAAAAAAAAAAAAAAAAAAGAAAGAAATGAAATATATGTTTATTAATGTAACTTTAATGATGAAACTAAGTTTAATGAAGTATGTGATGTTGGAATTAAGAATATATAACCAGAGAAGTTAGCCAGTTATATTTTTTGTTAGATTTTTAGGTGTTTTGAAAACTTGTCCAGTCATTCATAAAGAAAAAAAAAATTTAAGAACCTACGGTATAATTAGAATCCTCACCAGTGTTAGCACAATAGTTTGTGCAATTATTTTTCACAATAATAATTTATTGAGAGACTTACCCTAGGTTCTGATAGGCAAATTATTTATTTAAATATAGGAAATAGTTTTCATGTTTGTTGAATTCTTTCCTCCAGTAGAATTCATTCCTCCTGTTATGTTGCCAGACAGTAAACTAGGTGCTGGGAGAGTACAAAAAAGTACAAATGTTTTGGATGTCTGTGTCTGTAAAGTTGATACTTATTTCCATGTCAGCTGATAAGTGAAAGTCAAGACCAATACACTACTAAGATAATTTAGATTCAGATCTCCAAGCATTTAGTCAACTCTTTCATAGGCTGAATTTGATAAACTTTATGAGGAGTAGGATTTTTAAATTTAAATTATTTTTAAAAGTTTATTTCTTTGAGTAATCTCTATACCCAATGTGGGGCTCGAACTTACAACTCCAAATCAAGAGTCACATGTACTTCTGCCTGAGCCAGCTGGGTATCCCTAATTTAAATTTTAAATTACTTGATTCTGTGTCAAAGTTATGGAGTAAGAATAAATAATTTATGAGTTTTTAAATGTTTATTTTGAGAGAGAGAGAGAAAAGGTTTGAGTGGGGGAGGGCCAGAGAGAGAAGACAGGATCTTGAAGCAGGCTCTGTGCTGACAGCAGAAAGCCCAGTGCTGGGGCTCACACTAATGAACCACATGATCATGGCCTGAGCTGAAGTCAGACACTTAACCAACTGACCCACCCAGGTGCCCCTTTATTTTTAATTAATTAATTAATTAAACTTTTTGTTTTGTTTTTTGGGAGAGTGCAAGCAGGGGAAGGGCAGAGAGAGGGGGATCTGAAGCGGGCTCTGTGCTGACAGGCTGATAGCAGTGAGCCTGATGTGGGGCTTGAACTCACAAACCGTGAGATCATGCCCTGAGCCAAAATCGGACGCTCAGCTGACTGAGCTACCCAGGTGCCCCTTTTTAAAATTATTTTAAAAGGACCTATTTATGTGCCCCAAAGAAGGGAAACGATAAAGAGGATATGATTGGCAATAGTTTTCTGTTTTAATAATGTCTGGAATAGTTTGGCAATTAGTTTTGTGTTTTTAGGGGGACGCTTTATTTATTCTTGCATGTGAAAGAGGGTCTTTTTAGTAATTTAAGGTATAAACCACATTGAAGATTATACAGCATTAAATAACTGAAAAACTTGGGGCACCTGTGTGGCTCAGTTGGCTAATTGTCTGACTCAATTTTGGCTCAGGTTATGATCTCATTGTTGGTGAACTCAAGCCCCTCGCATCATGCTGTGTGCTGACAGTGTGGAGCCTGCTTGGGATTCTCTCTCTGTCCTCCTCTCTGCCCCTCCCTTGCTTGCTCTCTCTCTCAAAATAAATAAATAAACATTTAGATAAATAAATAACTGGAAAAGTCACAAAACTAATACAGTAGTCTCACAATCCATTTATAACATTTTATTACTTACAAAAGAACTTGCTTTTTTTTTTTCAAATAAACTATCACTTATACATTTGAGTGTTTTTAGGTGACAAAGGGAATCTGAATACCTTTGATGACCACAAATTAAAAAAAAAAATAATAACAACTTTAGAAATTTGTAAATTAGAAAAAAGAATTTGTTGTTACTTTCTCTTTGGTGCAGATTGAACAGGAGATGTGAAATAACCATTAACTATCAACAATGGGAAAAAGAGAAAAAATGTACAAATTAAGATGTAAAGATTTTTTTTCATCAGATATTTTTTGACTTCTTGCTATATCTCTTCAACTGTGCTAGAGCTAAGTCCTTTGTTATTAAGTCATAACTTATTTAAGCGGAAGTAACTTATTTAAGTGGAAGTAACTAAAGAAAACCTACTTTTTTATATTTTTACTTAATAACCTTTCTTTTAAAAAAAATTTTTTTTCAACGTTTATTTATTTTTGAGAGACAGAGAAACACAAAGCATGAGGAGGGGAGGGGCAGAGAGAGAGAGGGAGACACAGAATCCGAAGCAGGCTCCAGGCTCTGAGCTGTCAGCACAGAGCCCGATGTGGGGCTCGAACCCACAAACCATGAGATCATGACCCGAGCCAAAGTCAGACACTTAACTGACTGAGCCACCCAGGTGCCCCAATAATAACCTTTCTTAATATTTTAGTTAGAAAAGTTGAGGTGAAAATACATGTAAATCTTCCCTATTTTGTTTTGAAGGGAGCTGTAAGATAAATTTCTAGATAATATTTGTTGGAAGGGATTTTGATATTTCCTCAGCATACCTTTAAAACTAGAGATATTAGAGCACATTATGTTGTGTAGTTTATATTTTCTTACCTTCACTACCCTCTAGGCAGGTTACGACATGTGATTTATATAGTGACATTTCTTGTCTTTAACTCAAATCTTCCCTCCCTTCTGTCCCTCCCTCCCTCCTTTCCTCCCTTCCTTCCTTCTTTCCTTTCTTAAGTTTATTTATTTACTTTGAAAGAGGGAGAGAGAGAGAATGGGGGAGAGCAAAGAGACACAGAGAGAGAATCCCAAGCAGTCTCTGTGCTATCAGCGTGAAGCCCCACCAAAGGCTCCATCTTAGGAACCGTGAGATCATGACCTGAGCTGAAATCAGTAGGCGCTTCATTAAGAACTGAGTTACTCAGGTGTCCCAACCCAAATTATTTTAATACCCAAATTCTAAATTCTTGGTTCTAAAGGTGTAAAGTAAAGCATGATATATATAGGACTGTTTAGGAAAGGTAGTAGTCTCTTCTACTCAGACTGTCAGAAGTCCTTTAAAAACAAGTAAATAAAGTAGATCAAAGATTTGAGCATTAAAAAAGGAAAACAAAAATTTTATAAGAAAGTATAGGTACATAATTTTTTTTTAATTTTAGAGAGACTGTGCGTGTGCATGTGCAAATGGGGAAGGGACAGAGAGAGAGAGAATCCCAAGCAGGCTCCATGCACAGCACAGAGCCTAACGTGGGGCTTGATCCCATGACCCTGGGACCATGACCCAAGCTGAATTCAGGAGTGAGATGCTCAACTAACTGAACCACCCAGGCATCCCATAGGTAGATACATTTCTAATCTCTGAGTAGAGAAGGCTGATTAGAAAAATTGGTACATGAAGTCAATAAGCCATAATGGGAAAGATGGATACATTTGAATATATAAAACTAATAACTTACCCTTTTCTGAAATGTTTCATCATAAATAAATATGCAACAAGATACAAGAGAAAAATTATTTGTAACACGTTTGGTAGACATAAGTCTAATTTTAAGATTTCTAGCAATAGTTCTCATATTTTGTTGGCAGAACTTAGTCATATACCCATAGGTAAGAGGGACCTGTCTTTTAATTCTTTTAATTGGGCAGCAAAAAGCCAAATGGTTTCTAATAGGAAGGAAAGAATGGATGATGGACACAGACACAAAAATATCTGCCACACAAGTAAACCTAACCAATCAACCAACCAAATATAGTATTATAAAATGAAATGTGTTGTGAAAAAATTTAATCAGGGCAAAGGGTTATCAGAGACTTAAAGGTTTCAGTGGCTACAAATATAGTAGAGAAGATTTCTCTTGAGGTGATATTTAAGCAAAGACCTGAATGAAGTGAGGAAATAATATACATGAAAATCTGATGGATGGTACATGTGCAAAGGCCCTGGTACAAGTAGAGCAAGAAGACTAGTGTGAGTGATGAATGAACAGAGTGATAGATGAGGTTGAGGAGGTGTGTATGGGGCCGGAGAATGTGGGGTTTTGTAGCCTTGATACAGAGTTTGGATTATTTTCCTAATCTGATGGGAATGCAGTGGAGATTTTTGAGCTATAAGGAGACTAGGGGAACCATCATAGATGGCTAGGCAAGAGAAGAGGTTGACCTGAACTAGAATGGGATATATTTTGTAGGTAATAGAACTTACTAATGGTTTGGATAGGAAATGCGAGGAAGAGAGCAACCAGAATTGACTTGTAGGTGTTAGGCCTTTGAAGAAATGACTAGATGGTGGTGTCATTTTCTGAGATGCATAGGAGTAGGTTTGTGAAAGAGTAGGAAATCAAAAAGTTTATTTTGGATAAGTTAAATCTGAGATACCTATTAGGTATTCAAGTGGAATTATTGAGTAGGCAGTTAGAAATCGGAGTCTGCACCTAGGGGTAGAGGAAATAGCTAAGGCGGGAAATGTGGAAGTCCTTAGTGTAGAGTTGATACATGAAACCATGGAACTATGAGGTCCCCTAGAGCAATGGTTCTTATTTAATCCTGAGTGTACAGAATCACCTGAGGAACTTGTAAAAAATACTGGTGCTTGAACCTTACCCAAAACCAATTAAATCAGAATCTCTAGATAATCACTATTTTTAAAAACTTCCCCTAAAGTGATTCCTAACTCTCAACCATAGTTGATGACAATGGACCTAGGCAGTAAGGACTAAAATTGCTCATTGTCTATGGGATTTGGCTACATAGGGGACCTTAAAAAAGGAATTTAACATCATAGTAGGGAGGGACATCTGACTGGAGGAAGTAATAGAGTGAATGAGGTGAGGAAGTGGAGACTGTGTTTATAGGCAACTCTTCCAAGGAATTTTGCTGAAAAGGGGAGCTGAAAAATGGAGCTGTAAATAGAGAGCAATTCCCTTTTAGAGCAAAATAACTGATATTTAGCATTCCATCATTTGTACCCTGAAGTGTGGGTGGTAGAAATAGTCGAAGTGAATGTGGGTTACCAGTATAAGAACTTCTTAAAATAAAGCTTTCCTGCTACAGTTTTCAAGAGTCTATTTTATAGTTCTAGAACTAGAGATCAAGAAACATTTTTCATTTTAAAATTTAATGTAGTGTCTTCTCTGATACAGCTACAAAGCAATGCATTAAAAATGTCTTTTGTTTCTTTAAGGCTGATAAAGAATTTGTATGGTCTCTGTGGAAACGTCTCCAGGTGACAAACCCAGATCTCACACAAGCAGTCAGTTTGGTTGTAGAACGGTGAGCTTCCAAGTAATTTTTTCATGAGTATTTGGTTTGTTGAATTTGCTTTGCTTTATTATTAAAACTTGGCATTAGGCCCCTAAAGAGATTTTATTTCCAAATGAATGTGAAGCATGATATTAATAATTATTGGACTTATTTCAAGGGGTGCCAGTTAATAAATATAAATAGGCCATATCTCCTACTTATATTCTGATGTATTTGGGAGGTTTGTAGGTAAGAGATAAAAGTGTGACTTAGACATTGTGTGTGTGCGTGTTATGTGTATGTCTGTTTATGTCGGTGTGTTGAGCTATTATGACACAACTTTAAAAATTAGAGAAGTACCTGTTACTTGGTTTTTTACTCTGAAACTGCCTCTGTTGACAACTTTCTAGACATGATCCTTCCTAGACATGGCTCAGTTTTCCCCTAAGGTAATTGCAGTGTGTACCTGAAAGCCTGGGATGACCTTGCCAGAATAAAGTAATCTGGAATAGGCTGAGGGATTTCGCTTAGCACTGTGTATTACCCTGTAGGGGATGCTCATTTATTTAACTATATATTACTGGGCCTCTCCTTGGTCATTAGAAATAGCAGAGTGATGCTGGGTACTCCTTACCAAACATTTGGTGTACGGTAGTCCTATGATGCTTAGCATAGCAATTAAAAACACTTGCTTTCGTATTAAATGGATTTCAGTACATTTCCTAAATGAGAAGCTAAGCATATGGATGGATGCCGTTTCCTGTGTCTTTATTGGAATCATGATTATATAATCTGAATATCAGTTTTTGATAACTTGACCTTTGGTATGTCTGGCCCTAGGATCATTCCAGTGTTGTCTGGAATTTGACTTTTAAAAATCTGTGATAGATACCTATGTACAGTTTTACCATTCTCCATTATTGTGGACTCTTGAAGTAGTATATTCACTTTCTCTTCATGTTACTTATATGTCTCATTCATCAATCAGTTTTTCCCTTTCGATAATCAGAACTAAGCCTTTTGTTGAAGTATCTTATTATTTCCTTGAGATGAAATGTGATCACTCTCAGTTGCATTCTGTTTTCTAGCCAAATAAGCCTTCTAGAAGAAACATTCTTGGGACTTCCGTAGTAATTTCTGTGATTTTTTTCATTATCCTCCTCTCATTTTATTTGTATATTCCAGCTTTCTAATTTGTTATTTTTTTAAACTAACTAAAACTGTCTTTAATTTTCACTTTCCTCTTGGTTGAGAGAGAAATATTAACATATTGTTGAGTCCTCTTTCTCACCCTTTGAGATTTCTACTTTTTAATATACATAATACACATACAAAAGTATATATACACACTTTGTAAATAAATGCACATATATTTTGTGAGTATACTCAAAAGCCCTATGCTGATAAGATATATAATGGGAAATTTTGGAGATTATTACTTTACAGCTATGATTCTCAAAATTTTAGTGTGCCTAAGCTATACCTAGTGAATTTATTAAAATGCAGATTTCTGGGGTTTTTCCCTAGATCTACTGAATCTCTAGCAATGAGGTCCAGAAGTCTTAAAAATTTTTTTTTAAGTTTATTTATTTACTTTGAGAGAGACAGAGACAGCATGAGCAGGGGAGAGGCAGAGAGAGAGGGAGAGAGAGAGATTCCCAAGCAGGCTCTGCAGTCAGTGCAGAGCCCAATGCAGGGCTTGAACTTGAAACTGTGAGATCATGACCTGAGCTGTACCTGAGTCGGATGCTTCTTTTTTTTTTTTTTTTTTTTAACTGAGCCACCCAGGCACCCCTAGAAGTCTTTTAAAAACAGCTTTCCAGATAATTCTGATGTTGTAATTCATAGGTCATACTGTGAGATACTTTGAAATTTGAGTTGACTTTTGAAACTGGAAGCCTATAAGTGGCATTTATAACTTTATAATTATGTGAACATTTATTTCCTAGAGAACCATGTAGTATGTTTTGACTTGTGAAAAAGGAAAAATGGTATACCATTGAATCTTTATTTTTCAAAAAAAGAATATTCTCAAAATCAAAGTCAAATACACTGTCTTTGTATAGTCCACTAGTTACCCAAATAATGTTACATTTAAGTCTGTTTTAATATCTGTGTCTTGATCTTCCTAGACAACATTTTTCCCCTTGGAATTTCTAATGGTCCTTCTTTTCTGCTTTCTTATCATAAAGAATGTCTGTATTTGTTTAACAGCCTAAGACATTCTTCCTTGAGCCTTTTGGCTTATGGTATGAATTTGGACCAGTTGCTTTCTACACCTACTCATAGCTATTACCTTAGATTTTCTTTTCATTGTACTCTTGGACTTGTTCCACAGTTCCTGGTATCCCATATCTTTCTTTTTGTTGGGTTATGTTTTCAACATTATTTCTGAGAAAGGATGCACAAGTCACTTTCTGACTCCTTACATGCCTGAAAATGTCTTTCTTTTGTCCTTATGCTTGATTGATAGTTTAGTTGAACATGCAATTTTATGTCCACATAATTTCCTTCAGATTTTTGAAAGTATAGCTCTGTTATCTTCTTTTAGCATGTAGAGGTGCTACCAAGTGTATTTGTGATCCAGTGTAAGTATGATTCTTTTTTCTAGGTAGCTTGCTTAAATTAAACTTTCAAGATAGTCTCTTTATATGTAACATAGTAAAATTTCAATATCAGCTATTAATTTGGGTTTTTAAAAAATCCAACCTTCTCAGCCTTTGGTGGGCCCTTTCAAACTTAAGACTTAAGATTTTCTTTTGATTAAGGAAAGTCATCTTTGGCCATTTGCTGTAGGCAAATGCTTCAAGTGAGTGAGAGACTCAGCTTTTTGATAAATGGTTCCTTTATTAGTCTTCTTGACTGCTTTGGGCTTCTGTTCTCTGTATTTACTAATTGGGTACTTAGAGTCTCTTTGAGCATCTTTGAGAAAAAGCATCTTCCTCTTCCACTGTAGGCATCATTTAGATTTTGATCTGATTTTTCTTCTCTGGGTTTGTGAGCACATCCTTCTGTCTTTCCAATGTTTCTCACATTTATGGTCAATTTTGGCCCCTTTTCTTATTTTCCATGCTGTGATAGGTATTTATTCAATTCATTGTGATTTGTGGAAGTCAGTATCATCTTCACCAAGTTAATCATCTTTACGAGGAAGTACAATATCATTTTTACTGGTTACAATATATTTTTATTATTTTGATACACCATATTTATATTTAACCGGTATCTTGTTTTGATACATTAAGATTATTTTATTTTTTTAAAAATCGTATGATCATGCTGTGATGAATGGCCTTCTGGGTAAACCTTTGCCTGCATTGTTAGTTTCAAGTAGTGCTGCTACTGTCATAGTGGTGTAGGCTGAGATTGCTAACCATACTGAAACGAATAGGTTAATCCTGCTCCATTAAAGAATCATGCTGCTCTAAATGTCAATACCCTTTTGGGAAAATGCCTATCTGTAACTTTTTTAACTTTTTAAACTTTTTGACACTTTATTATAATTTTCTGGTAAGTTTTTTGGTGGGATGTCTGTGTATAGGGATACCTTGGAGATGCTGTGGGTTTGGTTCCAGACCATCACAATGAAACGAATATTGCAATAGAGCAAGTCAAATGAAGTTTTTGGTTTTCCAGTGCTTATAAAAGTTATGTTTATACTATACTATAGTCTATTAGTGTGCAATCGCATTATGTCTAAAAAAATAATGTACATACCTTAATTTAAAATACTTTATTGGTTCAAAAAAACCGCTTTATTCCTAAAAAAATGCTAACCATCATTTGAGCTTTCATTGAGTTGTAATCTTTTTGCTCATGTAAGGTCTTGCTTTGGTGTTGATGGCTGATCACTGATAAGAGTGGTAGTTGCTGCAGGTTGTGGTGGCAATTTCTTAAAATAAGACAGCAATAAAGTTTGCCATATCAATTGACTCTTCCTTTCTAAAACATTTCTCTGTAGCATGCAATGCCGTTTGATGTCATTTTACCCACAGAATTTCTTTCAGAATTGGAGTCCATCCTTTCAAACCCTGCTGCTACTTTGTAAACTAAGTTTATGAAAGATTTTAAGTCCTTTGTTGTTGTTTCAACAATCTTATGGCATCTTCACCAAGAACCACTCAAGAAACTTCTTTCTTTGTTCATCCATTAGAAGCAACTTTTTATCTGTTAAAGTATGATTATGAGATTGCAGCAGTTCAAACGTATCTTCAGACTCCACTTCTAATTCTAGTTCTGTTGCTATTTCTACCACACCTGCAATTACTTCTCCCACAAAAGTCTTGAATTTGAATTCCTCAAAGTCATCCAATGAGGGTTGGAATCAACTTCTCAAAACTCCTGATAATGTTGATATTCTGACCTCTTTCCATGAATCATGACTGTTCTTAATGGCATGTGGAATGGTGAGTCATTTCCAGAAGCTTTTCAATTGATTTTTTCCAGATCCATCAGAAGAACCATGATCCATGGCAGCTGAGAGTTTAAATGACTCCTGGATGTATG
Organism: Panthera pardus; assembly: GCF_024362965.1. Taxonomy (NCBI): domain Eukaryota; kingdom Metazoa; phylum Chordata; class Mammalia; order Carnivora; family Felidae; genus Panthera; species Panthera pardus. The sequence goes on from NW_026526766.1 coordinate 41,857,789, forward strand.
GGCTGCAGAATGGATATTTTGTTAGCAGGCATGAAAACATTGTATGTCTCCATCAGAGCTCTTGGGTAATTAGGTGGATGGCCAGTGAGCTGTAATGTTTTGAAAGGAATCTTTTTCTGAGAAGTGGGCTTAAAAACAGTGGGCTTAAAATACTGTAAACCATGTTGTAAATAGATGTACTGTCATCCAGACTTTGTTGTTCCATTTATAGAGCATAGACAAGTAGATTTAATGTAATTCTTAATGGCCCTAGGATTTCCAACATGGTAAATGAACATTGGTTTCAACTTAAAGTCACCAGATGCATTAGCCCCTAACAAGAGAGTCAGCCTGTTCTTTGAAGTTTTAAAGTCAGGCATTGACTTCTCTCTGGCTTTGAAAGTCCTAGATGGCATCATCTTCTAATACAAAGCTGTTCTGTCTGCATTGAAGATCTGTTATTTAATGTAGCCACCTTTATTAATTCTCTTAGCTTGATCTTCAGGATAACTTGCTGGGCTTGTACATTGAACAGCACCTGCTGCTTCACCTTGCATTTTTGGGTCATGGAGATGGTTTCTTCTCTTCAACCTCATGAACCAATCCCTGCTAGCTTCAGTTTTTTTCTCTGTAGCTTCTTTACCTCTCTCAGCCTTCACAGAATTGAAGAGAGTTGGGGCCTTCCTCTGGATTAGGCTCTGGCATGAGGGAATGCTGTGGCTGGCTTGATCTTCTCTCCAGACCACTAAAACTTTCTTCATATCAACAGCAAGGCTGTTTAGCTTTCTTATCATTTGTGTGTTCACTAGAGTAGATATTTTAATTCCCTTCAAGAACTTTTCCTTTGCATTCACAATTTGGCTAACTTTTTTTGGTGCAAGAGGCCTAGCTTTTGTTCTGTCTCAGCTTTCAACTTGCCTTTTTTCACTAAGCTTAATTATTTCTACCTTTTGATTTTAAGTGAGAGATGTGCAACCCTTCCTTTCACTTGGACACTAGAGGCCTCTGTAGGGTTATTAATTAGCCTAATTTCAATATTGCTGTGTCTCAGGGAACAGGGAGGCCTGATGAGAGGGAAAGAGATAGGGGAATGGCTAGTCAGGGGAGCAGTCAGAGCACACACAATATTTATCAATTAAGTTTGCCATCTTATTTGCATGTGGTCCGTGGTGCCCCCAAACAATTATAATAGTTTGAAATGTTGCGAGAGTTACCAAAATGTGACACAAAGATGTGAAGTAAGCAAATGCTGTTGGAAAAATGGTGCAAATAGATTTGCTTGACATGGGATTGCTATAAACCTTCCATTTGTGAAAAACTCAATATCTACAAAGCACAGTATAGCAAAGCACAGTAAAACGAGGTATGCTTATACACATATTTGTGTGTATGTGTTTTATTTTATTGTGGAATATTTCAGTTAGATGCAAAGGCAGAGGTAATATATTAATGAATTCCCATGTTTACTCACCACCCAGGTTGAGTAATTATCAACACATGGCCAATATTATTTTATCAATAAACTTACTTCCTTCTGCTTCCCTGCTCCCTCTACCGCTAATGGATTATTTTGAAGCAAATCCCAGACATCATGTTATTTTATCCACAATTACATAAGTGTTGACAGTCAGTTCTTGTTATTCACAGCAGTTATGTTCAATAAAGTCATTGCAAACATTGAATTAGTCAACACTGGACCACTACTTCTGGGGAAATAAAGGTTTAGGTTCCTGTGAACTTTGGCCACAACTTTTTGTCAACTGGTCAACATATAACATTGTTTTATGTATATTTCTCTTTGAAGATATCTCATTTAGTATGTATTGTTGACTCATTACCTTTGAACTCATGATAGCCTGTGTAACTCATGCCTGAACAAAGATTGTTTAATACATTCTTTACTTCATGAGGCACATCACAATTTTCTTGTGTTTAGGAACACTAACCACTATGCTTGGTGATCATTTGTAACGGTGAAATCATCAAGAAAAAGTGTAAAATTGTGAAAACTTTGGCACTAAAGTGAGAATAACACTTGTTTATGGTATGAGAACTGAAACAGAATGGCCCCTTGTTTAACCTCAGCTGGGAACATGTGGTTTGGGTGACTTAAATTTTTTTTTGCTGCCTTGGGCATGCCTGCAAATGACTGAGAAATGCCATGGGTATTGGTTGTAAGCTTACAGATGAATTTTAGCAAATAGACAAATTCACAGATTCTAAGTCCTTGAATGAGAGTTAACTTTTTCTGTAAAAGATAAGGGCTCTTTTTAATATAACTATGGAATCTTTATCATAGTTAGAATTCTCTAGTTATTCCCTAATACAATTAAATATCCAGTCAGTTTTCAGATTTCTAGAATAGTCTCATACTTCTTTAAAAAGTTGGTTTGCTCCTGGGGCGTCTGAGTGGCTCAGTTGGTTGAGCATCCAACTCTTGATTTTGGCTTGGGTTGTGATGTCATGGTTCATTAGATTGAGCCCTGTATTGGGATCTTCACTGACAGCATGGAGCCTGCTTGGGATTCTCTCTTCTTCTCTCTCTGCCTCTCCCCACCTCAAAAATAAATAAATAAACTTAAGAAAAATAAAAATAAAAAGTTAGTTTGTTCTTATGAGGATCCAAACATAGTCTACCCACTGAATATATAGATTCCATATCCTTCTCTTCTGTCTTTCTCTTCACAACATTAAAAAATAAATAAATAAGTTGGTTTATTTATCCTATAGAGTTTCTCACATTTTGGGTTTTTCTGATTGTAATATTCTGTACCCTATAAGTATCATAAACTTGTAGTTACACCTAGAGTGTTATTCAGAGTCAGGTCTGATCTTCTTAGGTATTATTATATAATACTTATTATGTCATGTCAGAAGGCACATAGTGTCTTATCCAGATCCTTTTGTGATAACTTTGATCAGTGGATTATGTCTCTTTAGTCACTTTAGAACAGCCTGTGTTCTTTCTATTTAATGGCATCATTTTGTTAAATGAACATGGTTATTAGTTGTCTTTTAGAAGGTCTTGTAGTCTGGATTCACTTGATTGCTTCCTTGTGTTGTCATTTTAACTTTTCCTCTTTATTGTAAACTGAAAGGTAAATCTGAAGCTTGATTATATTCAGGTTCAACTTTTTTGGCACAAATATTTTTATGTACTTCATAATATATCTCAAATGAAAGCGCATATTATCTGATTGTGCCACTTTCAGTAGTGATAATGTTGGTCAGTACATTAAGGTAATGACAGTCTGACCCCTCCATTGTAAAGGTGTACTTTTACCTTAGGGCCAACATGTAGTCCAGAAAGTAAAGGTAATAATCTATTGGTGCCCTGCAAGTGTTCATTTCTCCATCAACATTTCACCTAATTTTAGTATACACTGATGATCTGAATTTATTATTTCATTAAGGGTTAAAAATTGTGATTTTATAGTTGTTAGTTTTTCTCTATTAATGTTTATTTATTTTTGAGAGAGAGACAGAGACAGAGACAGAATGTGAGTAGGGAAGGGGCAGAGAGAGGGGGAGACACAGAATCTGAAGCAGGCTTCAGGCTCTGAGCTGTCAGCACAGAGCCTGATGTGGAGCTCGAACCCACAAACTGTGAAATTATGACCCGAGCTGAAATCAGAACCAGCTGAGCCACCCAGGTGCCCCTCTTTTGTAACTTTTTAATACATAATTTTGATTAGGTAATATGGGCATATGATTATGTGTTCAACATTAAGAAAAATTTTTTTAAGTTTATTTATTTTGAGAGATAGAGAAAGTGTGCAAGCAGGGGAGAGACAGAGAGGGAGGGGAAGGATCCCAAGTAGGCTCCACGGGGTCAGCACAGAGCCTGATGTAGAGCTGGAACTCACAACCCATGAGATCATGATCTTGAGCCGAAACCAAGAGTTGGACACTTAACCAACTGAGCCAGCCAGACGCCACAACATTTTAAAAGTGTTAAAGAATGTACAATGAGGAGTCTCCTCTCACCCCTGTCTCCAGCTGTTCCATTCCATTCCTTACAAACATTGGTAACAGTGCATTTATGTCTTTGATCCATTTTAAGTTTTGTTAATGGTGTGACTTAAGGATGCAACTTAATTCTTTTGCATGTGGATATCCAGTTGCACCTGTTGAAAGGACTATTTCCCCCCCCATTGGATGGGCTTTGCGCTTGTTAAAAAATTGGGTGACCGTAGATGCATGAGCTTATTTCTGAATATCAGTGCTATTCCATTAATCTGTTATGTCTGTTCTTGTCCCAGTGATATACTGTCCTGATGACTGTTGTTTTGTAGTAAGTTTGAAATCAGTTAAGTGGAGTTCTGCTATTTTGTTCTTTGATTTCAAGATTGTCTTGGCTATTCTGGGTTCCTTGTAATTCCAAGTGAATTTTAGTATCAGTTTAGCAATTTCTACAAAGAAGTGATCTAGGATTTTGATAGGATTGTATTGAATATGTAGATCAGTTTGGGGGATATTGCCATCCTAACAATATTAAGTTTGCTATGTCATGAACATGGGACATTTTTCCAATTATTTAGGTCTTTTAAAATTTCTTTCAACAATGTCTTATAATTTTCAGAGTTTATGTTTTGTACTTTTTTGGATAAATTTATTTCTAAGTATTTTATTTATGATTCTATTGTAGATGGAATTGTTTCCTTAGTGTTATTTTCAGATTAGTGTAACTGTGTAGATTACAATTGATTTTTGCATATTGATCTCATAACGTGCAAGTGTGTTGAATCATTCTATTTTTTTTTTTCGTGGATTCTTTTTTTTTTTTTTTTTTAATTTGAGAGAGAGAGAGAGCAAGTGAGCGAGCACAAGCAGGGGAGGGGCAGAGAGAGGGGGAGACACAGAATCCGAAGTAGGTTCCAGGCTCTGAGTTGTCAGCACAGAGCCCAACACAGGGCTGGAACTCACTAATGGTGAGGTCTTGACCTGAGCAGAAGTCAGATGTATAACTGACTGAGACACCCAGGCGCCCCTAGTGGATTCTTTAGGATTTTCTACAAGATCACATCATCTGCAAATACAGATAGTTTTGCTTCTTCCTTTCAACCTTGATACCTTTTATTTCTTTCTCTTGGCTGCTTGACTAGAACTTCAGTACATTGAACGGAAGAGGCCAGAGCCAATGGCCTTGTTTTACTTTTTTTTTTTAAGCCTTCTCTTACTCTTGATCACCAGGAAAAAGCATCCTACCCTTCACTGTTAAGTATAATGTTGTCTGTAGGGTTTTCATAGATGTTCTTTAGCAATTTTAGGAAGTTCTTTACATTCCTAGCTTGCTTTTATTATGAAAGGTTGTTGGATTTTGTCAAATGTATTTTCTGTGTATATTGAGATGATTGTGTGACTTTTGTTTTCCATTCTATTGATACAATGTATTACATTAATTGATTTTCGGATGTTAAACCAACTTTATAATACTAGGATAAATTCCATTTGGTCATGATGTATAATTCTTTTGATATGTTATTGGATTTTGTTTGTTAGTATTTTGTTGAGGATTTTGTGCCTTTATTCATAAGAGATATTAGTCTATGTTTTTTTTTTTTTCTTGTGATATCTTTGTTTTTTCTATCAGGGTAATACAGGCCTTAAAACATGAGTTGGAATGTGTTTCCTATTCTTCTGTTTTGTTTTGTTTTTTTTTTTGTTTTTTTTTTTTGGAGGAGTTGTTTAAGAACTGGTATTAGTTGTTCTTTAAATGTTTGATTAAAAAAAAGTTTGATAGAATTCAGCAGTAAACCAATCCAGTCCTGGGCTTTGTGGTTAATTTTTTTTTTATTGCTAATTGAATAGGTAAGTTTAGGTTTTCTACTTTTTTCTTGAGTCAGTTTTGGAAATTTGTGTCTTTTTAGGAATTTGTCTATTTTTTCTAGGTTGTCTAATTTGCTGACATACAATTTTTCATAGTATCCTTTAGAATCCTTTTTGTTTTTATTAGGTTGATAGGAATATCCTTTTTTTTCTTTCTGATTCTGATGATTTGAGACTTCTCTCTTTTTTGTGGTCAATATAGGTAAAGACTTGTCCATTTTATTGTTCAATCTTTTTAAAAAAATAGCTCTTGTTTTCATTAACTGTCTGTATTGCTTTTCTATTCTCTATTTCATTACTATCTTCCCTAATCTTTATTATTCCTCCTTTTTGCTTGCTTTAGATTTAGTTAGCTCTTATTTTTTCACTAAAAGTGGAACATTAGGCTATTGACTTCAGACCTTTCTTCTTCCTTAATATAGATATTTAGAGCCATAAATTTTCCTCTACACACTGCTTTAGCTATATTTCACATTTTGAGATTTTTTTTTTCAGTTTCACTCGTCTCAGAGTATTTTCTGATTTCTCTTTTGATTTCCTCTTTGACCCATTGTTTATTTAAGAATGTGTAATATCCTCATACTTGCGAGTTTCCCAATTCTTTCCCTTTTGATTTCCATAAATGGTTGCCTTTCTTTTTGAATTTTTGTAGATTTTGTTGAAAAGATATTTCATTTGCTATTTGTCCATAGGACCATTATAGAAGTTGTCAGTGATTGTTTTAAAATAATGTTCACCAGTTTCACTGGGGAATGGGTCAGTAGAGCTCCTCATCATCATGACAGATGTCAGTCCTTCTGTGTTATTATAAGCTGCTAAATTTGGGGGGAATTTGTTAAATAGCAGTAGACTTACAGACTAGATCAAAACATATATACAAATGTAACTGTGACAGGTATTCCCAAATTGTGCCAGTTTATATTTATATTAGCAATGTAAGAAGATGCCTGTTTTCCCCATATCCTGGCTATCACATTGTTTTCAAACTTTTGTATTTTTCATTTTCTGAAAGATATAAAATGATGTCCTGAGGTATTTTTAACTTGCATTTTTCTTACTATGCATGAAGGAAGTCTCTTAACCATTTTATACCTTTTTCTGTGGACTTTTTCCTTTATATATCTTTCTATATCCATTTAATTGGCATTTCTAATTCATGTCTATAATGCTCTTCAAATTCAGTATAATATTTATAGAACTTAATGGCTTCTCCTGTGAGTTTTATTTACTACTTAACTATTTTACTACCACAAGCATGCCATTTTCTTCCTTTTCTCTAAATTTCACATCTTGAAGGTAATCAAGATACTGTTTGGTCTCTTTTTGAACAGAAAATCAATTCCAAGTTCAGTCACTTTCTCTTTTGCTGTGTCACTCAGATCGAGTAATTCCTCTTTTCCTTAATTTCCAATCTCTCTGTCTAGGCTCTTAGTATCTCAGCTCTGAACATCTTATTGATTTCTTTTTCAAACATCAGTTCTGTTTTATATCATTACTTTGAGACAAAGCAATATATAAAGCACCCAAAAAACCAGTGTATAGAGTTTAAGTTAAGGTAACTAATGAAAATTCTAGGACCTTAAAGTTGTTGTTGTTTTTTTTAAGATTTATCTCTAAGTAATTTTTACACTCAATGACAGGCTCAAACTCACAACCCTGAGATCAGGAGTCATGTGCTCTACCAACGGAGCCAGTTGGGTGCTCCTAGGACCTTCTTAATGTATATCTAGAGGAACCTTATTACCTTTAGGTGTGGATGTCTAGAGGATACCAAATGTTGTAAGGAAACAGGACCTTGAGATTCAGAAATGTATAGCCATCACTAAAGCAGATTATATCCACTAGGTTTACTCATTCAAAAAATATCAATTGAGTGTTGTCTGAGTGTCAGACATATGTTGAAAGTTAGAGAAAGATAGCTCTGTCTTAGCTATTCAAGAGTACTGTCTGGGCAGAAAAACATTTGTGCAGATAATTTATAATGTATAATAGTTTGCTGAATACTATGGTGAGTATATTCAAAGATTTTACTCTTTTACATTTATTTTTGAGAGACAGGGAAAGACCACAAGTGGGGGAGGGGTAGTTAGAGAATGAGATGTGGAGTCCGAAGCAGGCTCCAGGCTTTGAGCTGTCAGCACAGAGTTGGATACAGGGCTCGAACCCACAAACCGTGAGATCATGACATGAGTTGAAGTTGGACGCCCAACCGACTGAACCATCCAGGTGCCCCAATGAGTCTATTCATATTAATACAATTCTTTCTTTGATTTCTGGAAAAAGACATAAAAACAGTTTTCACTAATTCTAAGTAGAAGTTTGTTATTGAAAATAAAAATTTGAGGGACACCTGGGTGGCTCAGTTGGTTGAGTGTCTGACTTTGGCTCAGGTCATGATCTCACGGTCTGTGAGTTCAAGCCCCATGTCAGGCTCTGTGCTGACAGCTCAGAGCCTGGAGCCTGCTTCAGATTCTGTGTCCCCCTCTCTCTCTGACCCTCCCCCCGTTCATGCTCTGTCTCTCTCTGTCTCAAAAATAAATAAACATTAAAAAAAAATTAAAAAAAAAAGAAAAGAAAAATTTGATTTCCCTAATGGAATAATATCAGAGAAATAGAAAACATTGTATACATTATATTTTCCTTATGAATTAGTAGAAAATATTATTTTATATGACTTACAGATATTTGAGTTCACCTTTCATTTTATGACTTTATTATGAACTACTGCCAGAAGCTCATTTTGGATATATCACTTGTTGTTTATTAACCTTACAAATCCAGTTGCCTTGCTATTATATATAAACTTTCACTTTAGTATATCATCAGTGTGATAAGATACTACCACTGTATATTATCTTTGAATGCATAGGATAGCATTACTTCGGTAGGTGGGATGATAAATGTTTAAGAAACAGTAACATGGAGTTTCGTAGAATATCGGTACAGAAGGAACTATAGGAACTTGAATTGCTCAACTTTTCTTTGAATAACTAAAAATGTGTTATAACCAAAGTCCATTTCCTTTGCCTTAGACACAAACTTATCCTGACTTTTTAAATTTTATAATACATTATTTTGTCTAGAACATTATTTTGAGATTGGAATAGAACAATAGACACTGCTATTATTTTGCTTACTAAAATTATGTATATAATTTTATGAACTCATCTAATAGTGTACACAGTCCTGCACTTTGTGTAGCTCTGCCTTAAGGTACTGTAGTTTGTAATTCACCTGCAATGACAAAGAGTCCCAGGAAGTAACTTACTGCATTTCTTTGCTGCTACTTATTTATTTAGATTTGTCCAAAACTTGTTGATCTCTTTCTTCCATCATATCTATCTATCTATCTATCTATCTATCTATCTATTGCACTTGCTACTAGTTCTAATTTCTTTTTACATACTTTCTGTTCTTTCTTTTCTGTTCTTTTGCATTTACTTAAATGTTTTAGGGAGGTGATCTGTAGTTCTAAGTGTGGTCTGCAGACCTGTGTTGGTAGCAAATAATGAAGAGCAATTGCCAGAATGTAAATCGAAACTTACACTTTTTTTGTTGAGAAAGTCTTGTTACTTATCTTACCTTGTTTCATGGCAAACTAGTAATAACTAGTTCACAGTTGCGCATTTTGAGTAGCACTGCCTTAATATTCTGCATTATGATATGTACCACCTTCACCAGAGGTACTCTAAGCTGTGTAAGTGGAACAGAGTAAAGGATGAAGAGAACCAGAATAGTCGTCTTGAAGGAGTCACCAATGGTTCTTTAAGCATACATGTGAAGAGGAAAATGCATCATAAAAGTAGTGTTAAGTTTAAAGGTTTTGACATAATGAAGATCCTGAAACTGGAAATACGCATTCCTACTTCTTTTGCTTTAGTGATGGAGCAGGAATTTATGGGTGGCTTTAAATTTTTTTTTAATGTTTATTTATTTTTGAGAGAGAGAGACAGAGACAGAGACAGAGTGTGAGTGGGGGAGGGACAGAGGAAAACAGAATCCAAAAGAGACTCCAGACTCTGAGCTGTCAGCACAGAGCCCAACATGGGGCTTGAACTCATGAACCACGAGATCATGACCTAAGCCATAGTTGGACGCTTAACCAGTTAAGACACCCAGGTGCCCCTGGGTAGATTTTATATACTTATGAGCTTCAGGTCTCTTTTGGATGATGTAACCAATTCCTACCTGGATGTTGCCCTGATTGACTGAATTTGCTTTATCTGTTATTTCACCTGAGGATGGAGGGAGAGAGGTGGCTTGGTGGGCAGGATGGCTTGTAGATCATGCTACACAGAATACTTCCCCTAAGTGAGTTTATCAGAAACATTTCTAATCATGTTCTCTTTTTCTTTTTGGTTTCAATGGATTGAATGGCTTCTCACACTGATTATTGATTTGAAATTAGATGAGAGGATGTTAATTAGATTCCTATGTAAATTTCTGGTTTGGGTAGTATATTCAGATACTAATGCATTTATTTTATTATTTTTTTAATGTTTATTTATTTATTTTGAGAGGGAGAGAGAGAGAGTCTGAGCAGGGGAGAGGCAGAGAGAGGGAGAGAGAGAATCTGAAGTAGGCTCCACGCTGTCAGCACAGAGCCTGACATGGGGCTCGTTCTCACAAACTATGATATCATGACCTGAGCTGAAATCAAGAGTCAGACTTCTAACCAATTCAACTACCCAGGCACCCTCTAATGCATTTATTTTATATCATGGTAATTATATCATCTTATCCCCCATTTTCAGAAATTATCCCAGAGGTAAGAACATAATAAAGCATATTTAAGTTTATGTTAGTTGTGTTCTTGTGATTCATTAAATATCATTAACTAAATCATATACAGAGACCTTATATGCTCATGTAGGTCTATAGTTTCTTGAATACTACTTTAAAAATATTTATATTTCTTTATTTATATATGTTATTCTTCTGCCTTTTTGATTAACATTGTGAGGATAAGGATCATATAATACATGTTTTTCATGTGGTTAACACAATCCTTGTATTAGTGCACAAAGATGCTGAATAAATGAATTTATGAGGAAATGAGTGAATGATATTAAATTACAAGGCAATGGAAACTAATGTCTTGAACATAAGAATAAATAAATATATTTGTATGTTAAGAAGGTAATGTTAGGAACTAGTTTTTAAAAATCCTGAAATTTGTTTTAGTTGTTGTACACCATGAATTGATTGTATGAGTCAGTAAATATTTTATTTTATTTTTAATTTTTTTCAAGTTTTATTTATTTTTGAGAGAGAGAGCATGAGTTGGGGAGAGGCAGGGAGAGAGGGAGACACAGAATCTGAAGCAGGCTCCAGGCGCTGAGCTGTCAGCACAGAGCCGGATGCGGGGCTCAAACTCACAGACCGTGAGATCACGACCTGAGCTGATTCAGACGCTTAACCGACTGAGCCACCAAGGCGCTCCAAGTCAGTAAATATTTTAGAAAAGATAATGTTGATTTATTGAAAGGATCTTTCATTTTTTCATATAAAACATTTGTTAGCTTTAATTTAACATAAAATCAAGTCTTAGATTGACATCAGTATTGTGCAAGTCTATATTTTTAATTAGATTTTTAACCTCCACTGAACTCAAAGTCTGGATTCCTAAAAATGTTTCTAAGTGACTTTTGTTAAAATAATTAATTTGAACTTTTAATCGTGTATATTATCAAAGAGAGAGCATCATAGCATTAGCTCAGATAAAGAACATTTGAAATTATAACAGTAGGAACTTGGATTAAATATGATAGATTGAGCCTAAGTATTTATTTGTACTTCTCACAAAATCTTGCTATTGTAACTTTAAAGGATTTTTTTTTTTAGTGTAAGTACCTATGGATAAAGACAACATGAGAAAACATGACTATGGGTAAGGGATTTTAGTAGATTTTTGAATGATGTAAAGTCCGCTGATAAATGATATCTGACTAAGCAAAATGATGAAAGTTTGAAATCCACAATATCTAGAAAATTTTAGGACCAGGTGACAACAGTGATCTCTCATGGTTGGAGTGAGAGTGAGAGATGATGCTAAAACATAGGAAAATTGAATTAAAGTCTATATAAAGAGCATATTGACTCCCTGGTCCTCCTGTCTTCAAGGCAGGAAGCAAGAGTTTTATTGTCTTGTGAAATTGAAACATGTAGCCTCTGGACTTTGGGACCTCAGGCATACAGGGGTTAGGGTTATGCTGAAAACTAGGGAAATAAGTGAAAGCCCATTCTTCTGAACAATGAAGTTGTTCAGATCCAAGATTGCTGGAAGCTGCACAGTGTCCTACCCATAAGAATTGTTCTCTGGAGAAATTGAGCAGACCTAGAGAGGGAACAGAGAGATAAAAAAATGGCAGGTCCCCCATTCAGGACCTGTAGAGAAGATCTCCTCTTTGCAAGCTTCTTCTCCAGGTCAAGAAAACTACCCACAATCTTTCTTAGTGCCTCACTCTTAAATATAGATGGACAATAAAGGATTATAAAACATTTGAGGAAAACCATCAACATGAAAGACAGATACCAAAAGTAACAAAAATTGAACTCAGAGGAGACAATGCAGAAAACAAAGAAGGACCCTTGTATAACTATCTTAAGGCAGACAAGAGACTTTGTATGTATGAAACGTAAGTAGGAGGCAAATAATGAGAAAGAGCACATAGACATTAAATATAATTATCAAAATAAAGAATTTACTAGAGGCCATGGAAGATAAAGCTGAATAAGTTTTCCAGAAATGGGAGCAAAGAGGTAGCAAAAAGATAAGAACATTAGAGAATCAGTATAGGTGCTTGCCCAGTGATTATTAGGAATTTCAGAAGTAGAGAACAAGGAAATGGACATTATTAAAGAAGTAATTCAAGAAATTTTCAAACTCAAGGGACATGAGTTTTCAGACTGAAGTACTCTTGACCAGACCAGTAACATAAGAGTTAATAGTAAACAAAATATTGAGCAAATAATAAAATGACAATATAATTTTTTTTTAAAAGGAGAAGAGTTTTATTAACATTTCTATCTCATTAATTAACTTGACTAAATCAAAAACTGTTAGGATTTCATATGTGATACTGTATTGAATGAAGTGTATGTGAGCTCCAGTCTCTTGAGATTTCCTATTCCACAGAGAATCCACCTCAGATCTGTTCCTATGAGCATTGGATTCAAGGGATATCTATACTGGGAGGAGATGAGTAAGAAGTAAAAAGATTGTGTCTCAAATTAAAAATTCAAGAACTAGTATAAAGGTGGAGTGGTGTCAACAAGATGGTGGATTAGAAAGTCCCAGTTCTAGGGGCGCGTGGGTTGGTTGAGCCCCGACTTTAGCTTAGGTCATGATCTTGCAGTCTGTGAGTTTGAGCCACGTGTTGGGCTCTGTGCTAACCATTCAGAGCCTGGAGCCTGCTTCAGATCTTGTGTCTCCCTCTCTCTCTGCCCCTACCCTGCTCATGCTCGCTCTGTCTCTCTTTCTCTCAAAAATAAAATAAACATTAAAAAAAAAAAAAGGAAGTCCCAGTTCTCACACTGAAATACCATCTTAATGATATACAGACCAAAATACCTTTGTAAGTCCAGATTCCAGTTAAATTGCAGTCCAAGACAAGCACAAAACTGAGAACACTGCATTGAAACAGGTAAGAAGAGCAATTACATGTTACCTGAATAATCTCTCCCCGAAGCAGGCACTGCTCAGCCCCAAGAGATTGCCTCAGCCTGTGATTTCTTCCTTGAGGTAGGTGGGGGTGGGGAAGAGAGAGAGTAGGGCATCCACCTCTAGGGCATCCTTAGCCTTTTGGTACACTACCTCAGAGACTAGATTCTGTCTCATCTTGAAGTGCTGATGGAACCAGCTTAGTTCAGATGCCTGGGCAGCCAAGAACAAACTAAGAAGGGCAGGCAGTATGCTGTTGCCTGATACAGCTGTGGGATTGGGAGAAAGCACAGAAACTGAGGCTTCTTCCCCAGAAAGGAGGGAGAGGAGTGGAGTGTGCCTCCAGAATTGCAGACTTTCAGTGTACTGTTTAAGGGGCTAGTCTCCATCTTACCAGGAAGACTACTGGAATTGACATAATGTGGTGGGAACAGTTAAAAACAAAGGAAAAGAAGTGGGTACTTGCTGTTTGAGAGGCTCAGGATTTCGTGCTGGGCTTATTGGTGAAGATTTTTCCATGTCAAAGCCAGTTCAGAAGCCTTGGGGGGAGGTGGCTGTTTCTTCAAATGCATAGAAACCAGCACAAAGGCACAAGGAACATGAAGAATAAGGGAAACATTAAACAATCAAAGGAACAAAATACATGTTTCTTAACTGACCCCAAAGAAATGGACGTTTATGGATTGCCTAACAAAAAAAATAATCATGTTTAAGAAGTTCACCGTTATAAGAAAACACAGACAGTTAAAGGAAATTGGGAAAATCGTACATGAAAAAAAATATCAACCAAAAGGGACTATAAAAAAAGAACTGAGGGGCATCTGGGTGGCTCAGTTGGTTAAGTGTACGACTTTGGCTTAGGTCATGATCTTGCGGTTGTTGAGTTCAAGCCCTGCGTTGGGCTCTGTGCTGACAGCTCAGAGCCTGGAGCCTGCTTCGGATTCTGTGTCTCCCTCTCTCTCTGCCCCTCTCCTGCTCACATTCTGTCTCTCTCTGTCTCTCAAAAATGAATAAATGTAAAAACAAAACAAAAAACACTGAACAGAAGTTCTAGAGCTAAAGAATATAGTAACAACTGAAAAGCTTAGTAGATGGGTTTGATAGTAGACTTGACTAAGCAGATGAAAGAATCAATGAATTTGAAAATAAGTCATTTGTAATTATCCAGTCAGAGGAGCAAAAAGAAAGAATGAAAAGGAATGAATAAAAACCTAAAGGATTTAAAGGGTAACATTAATTATTAATATACATTAGTGGAGTTCCAGAAGAAAAAGGAAGAAAGGTACAGAAAACTTTTTTAAAGAAATTATGACTTAAAACTTCCTAAATCTGTATTAGGAAATGGACATCAATATTGATGAAATTCAAAAGAGTCCAAATAGGATGAATCTAAAGAATTATATATAGAATCAAAGTATAGTTGAGCCTTGAATAACACAAATTTGAACTATGCAGGTCCTTATATGCAGATTGTTTCCCACAAATATAGTGTAGTATTATAAATGTATTTTCTCTTTTGATTTTCTTAACATTCTCTCTAATTTTATTGTAAGAATATGGTTTACAATACATAGAACATACAAAATATGTGTTAATTGGCGTGTGCTCTCTCTCTCTCTCTCTCTCTCTATATATATATATATATACATACATATATTATTGGTAAGACTTCTGGTCAACATAGGCTATTAGTCATTAAGTTTTGGGGAAACCAAAAGTCATATGTGGATTTTTGACTGCATGGGGTCAGTGCCCCTAATGCATGCATTGTTCAAATGTCAACTGTATAATCAAATGATCAAATGGGATTTTGAAAGCAGCAAAAGAAAACTAGTCATAGTCCCCATTGGAGAATAAACAGATTTCTCAGCAGAAATTTTGAAGACCAGAAGACAGTGAGACTATCTATATTTAAAGTTCTGAAAGAAGAAAACCTGCCATCTATCATCCCTGGCAAAACTGTCCTTCAAAAATGAAAGACAGATACAGACTTTCCTAGGTAAACAAAAACTAAGGGAATTCATCACCACTAAAGCTGCCTTACTAAAAATGCTAAAAGGATTCTTCAAGTTGAAACAAAAGGTTCTAAATAGCAACAAAAAAGTTGATAAAAATATAAAATTCACTGCTAACATAAATATATGGACAAATACAGAATACTGTAATACTGTAATGATGGTGTATAAGTCACTTAGTTCTAGTATAAAACTTAAAAGACAAAAGTCTTAAGAATAACTGTAACTGCAAATGTTTATTAGATATTCAATATAAGAAAACAAATTGTGACATCAATAATAGTGTGGATGAGAAGTAAATATAGTTTTTGTATGGGATTGAAGTTAGGTTCTTATCAGTTTATAATGGACTGTTATAATGTAAGATGTTTTATGTGAACATCCTGGTAACCACAAAGAAAATATCTATAGAAGATACAAAAGAAAAAGAGAAAGGAATCAAAGCATATCACTACAAAAAAATCAACAATTTCAAGGAAGATAGCAAGAGAAGAAAAGAAGGAATTACAAGAGGGGTAGAAAACAATATTTAAAAATGGCAATAGTAAGTCCTTACCTATCAATAATTACTTTATAAATTCATTAAACTTTTCCATCTAAGGACCTAGAGTGCTGAATGAGTAAATGTATATCATACAAAGTAGACTTTAACTCAAAACAGTTTAAGTCACAAGATACCAAGACGGTCATTTTATAATGACAAGAGTTAATTCACCAGGAAGATATGCTAATTATAACAATATATGCCCTTAACATGAGAGCACATAAAGGACACATTGACAGATCTAAAGAGAGATAGATAGCAATACATTAATAACAGGGGACTTTGGTACCCCACTTTTAAGAATAGATAGAATATTTAGACAGAACAGCAGTTACGGAACAGAGGACTTTAATAACACTGTTGACCAAATGGAAGTAATAGGATGTCCCAAACACTTCACACTACACATTGTTCTCAAATGCACATGGAGCATTTGTAGGTAAATCACATTTAGGTAACAAGTCTTAACTAATATAAGAAAAAAAATCATCAGTATTTTTTCCAGTGAGAATAGAATGAATTTAGAAATCAATAGCAGAAGGATAACTGGAAAATTCACAAATATATAGAAATTAAACAACACGCTGTTGAGCAATGAGTGGATTAAGAATAAATCAAAAGAGAAAATACCTTGAGACAAATGAAAATGAAAACACAACATATGAAACATTATGGGATGCAACAAAATATATACTAAGCTGGAATTTTATAGTGGTAAAGACCTACATTAAAAAAAGAAGAAAGATTAAAAAACTATTAGCTTTACACCTAAGGACATGAAAAAGAAAAAGTCCAAAGTTAGCAGATGGGAGGAAATATTGAGCATAAATAAATGAGACTATAAAAGCAATAAAAAAAGATAAAACTAAAAATTGAGAAAAAATTAATGAAACTGAAAGTTTTTTGAAAAGACGACAGAATTCACACAACTTTAGCCAGAATAAGTAAGAGAAAAAGAGGGTTCAAAGAAATAAATTCAGAAATGAAAGAAGAGACATTACAACTGATGCCACAGAAATAAAAAGGATCATAAGAGACTACTGTGAACAAATATATGTCAAAAACTTGGATAACATAAAAGAATGGGTAAATTTCAGGAAACAACCTATCAAGACTGAATCATGATGAAATAGAATTTCTGAAGAACCTATAATGAATCAGGAGATTTAAATAGTAATCAAAAACCTTCTAACGAGGAAAATTGCAGGAGCAGATGGCTTTACTGATGAATTCTCCCACATGTTAAGGAAGAATTAATATTAATACTTCTTAAATTTCTCCGAAAAATTAAAAGGAAGCCTCTCTAAATTCATTTTACAAAACCAGCATTATTCTGATACCAAAGCCAGAAGAGGACACTGTAAGAAAACTGCAGACCAATACCCCTGATGAATGTAGATGTAAAAAATCTCCACAAAATGCTAGTAACCTGAATTCAACCGGTCTTTCAAAATATCATACACCGCGATAAAGTAGGATTTATTCCTGGGATGCAGGGATGGTTCAACATATGCAGATAAATAAATGAGATACATCACATTATGAAGGATAAAAATACCATGATCATCTCAAATTGATTCATAAAAAGCATTTGACAGAACTTGACATCATTTCATGATAAAATCTCTCAACTAGGTATAGAAGGAATTTACCTCAGTATAATAAAAACCATATATGAAAAGCTCACTCACATCTAACAATATTTAATTTTTTAAGTTTATTTATTTTGAGAGAGACAGAGACAGCATGAGTGGGGAAGGGGCAGAGAGAGAGGGACTGCAAGCTTCTCCACACTGCCAGCATGGAGCCTGATGTGGGGCTTGAACACATAAAACCATGGGGCCATGACCTAAGTGGAAACCAAGAGTCAGATACTTAACCAACTGAGCCACCCAGGTGCCCTTAAATACTATTTAATAGTGAAAAGCTGAAAGCTTTTTAAAGAGCAGGGCCAAGCCAAGGGTTTTTACTCTCTGCACTTCTGTTCATCACAGTATTAGCTAGAGGAATTAGACAAGAAAAAAGAAACAAAAGGCAACAAATTGTGAAGGAAGAAACCTGTCTCCAGAGATGACATCTGCAGGTAGAAAACCCTAAAGAGCACAGAGAGACTTACAATAGAATAAATGATTTTGTAAAGTTGCAGGATACAAAATCAATATACAAAAATGAGTTGCATTTCTTTATGCTAACAAAGAACTATTCCAAAAAGAAAGTAAGAAAACTATTCCCTAAAAATATCATGGGAAGAATAAAGTACTTAGGAATAAACTTCACAAAGGGGGCAAAAGGCTTGTACTGTAAACTGTAAAACATTGATGTAAGAAATTAAAAAGACATAATTAAATGGAAAGCCATTCTGTGTTCCTGGATTGGAAAACTTAATATTGTTAAAATATCCATAATACTCATCACACTCTACAGTTTTACAGTCTCTATCAAAATCCCAATGCATTTTTCATAGGAATAGAACAATCCTAAAATGTACCACAAAAAGATCTTGATTATCTAAAGCAATTTTGAGCAAGAAGAACAAAGATGGAGGCATCACACTTCTGCTTTTGAAATCTATTACAAAGTGACAGTAATCAAAACAGTATGGTACTGTCATAAAAACAGACATATAGACCAGGGGAACATAATAGAAAACTCAAATAAAACCTTGCAAACATGGTCACTGATTTTTTGATAGTAGTGCCAATGGTTAAAGGATAGTCTCTTCAACAGTGGTGTTGGGAGAATTGGATATTCATATACAGAAAAATGAAATTGGAATCCTTATTTTACTGTACACAAAAATCAACTCAAAAATGAATTAAAGATTTTAAGACCAAATCTGTAAAACCGTGGGAAAGAAACATAAGGGAAAAACTTCATGACGTTGGTATCGGAGGCAATTTCTATGATATGACCAAAAGTATAAGCAACAAAAGCAAATATAGACAAGTGGGACTACCTCAAAATGAAAAGCTCTGCACAGTGAAGGGAACAATCAGCAAAACTAAAAGGCAGCCTCTGGAATGGGAGAAGATATTTGCAAATGACACATCTGATAAGGGGTTAGTATCCAGAATCTATAAAGAACTTACCAAACTCAACAACCAAAAACAAACAACCCAGTGAAGAAATGGGCAGAAGATATGAATAAACACTTTTCCAAAGAAGACATCCAGATGGCCAAAAGACACATGAAAAGATGTTCAACATCACTTATCATCGGGGAAATACAAATCAAAACCACGATGAGATACCACCTCACACCTTTCAGAATGGCTAAAAATAACAACATAAGAAACAACAGGTATTGGCAAGGATGTGGAGAAAGGGGAACCCTCTTGCACTGCTGGTGGGAATGCAAACTGGTGCAGCCACTCTGGAGAGCAGTTGGAGGTTCCTCAAAAAACTAAAAATAAAACTACCTATGATCTATCAATTGCACTATTAGGTATTTACCCAGAAGATACAAAAATACAGATTTGAAGGGGTACGTGCACCCTGATGTTTATAGCAGCATCATTAGCAATAGCCAAATTATGGAGACAGCCTAAATATCCCTCAACTGATGAATGGATAAAGAAGATGTGGTGTATTTATATACAATGGAATATTACTCAGCCATAAAAAAGAATGAAATCTTGCCATTGCAATGACCTGGATGGAGCTAGAATGATTATGCTAAGCAAAAAAGTCAATCAGAGAAAGAAAAATACCATATGATTTCACTCATATGGAGGTTAAGAAACAAAACAGATGAACAAATGGGAAGAGGTGGGGGACAGAAGAGAGGGAAACAAACCGCAAGGGACTCTTAACCGTAGAGAACAAACGGAGAGTTGATGGAGGGAGGTGGGTGGGAGATGGACTAGATGGGTGATGGGTATTAAGAAAGGGACTTGTGATGAGAAGTGGATATTGTATGTAAGTGACGAATCACTGAATACAATTTCTGAAACCAGTGTTAAACTGTATGTTAACTAAAATTTAAAGGAAAAAAAGGAAGAACAACAACAACAAAAAAAGCTCTGCACAGCACAGGAAACAGATGGAAGGGCTACTATAGATGGGAGAAAATATTTGCAAACTATATGTCTAATAATGTGTTAATATCCAAAATATGAAAGGAACACATACAATTCAGTAGCCAAAAACCCAGTTTAGAAATGGACACAGGACTTGAATAAATGGTAGGATGGCGATTATTAAAAAACAAAAACAAAAACAAAAACAAAAAACAAAAGGTAACTAGTGTTTGCAAGGATGTGTAGTAATTGAATCCTTGCACACTGATGTGCAGGCATTATGGGAAACTGTGTGGGAGTTACTCAAAAGATTAGAATGATCCAGCAATCCTACTTCTGGGTATATACCCAAAGGAAATAAAACCATAATATCAGAGATAACACATTCCTATGTTTATTACAGCATTGCACAATATCCAAGATATGGATATAACATAAATGTTCACTGGTGGGTGAATAGATAAAACCAAAATGTGATATATACATGTAAAGGAATGTTATTCAGCCTTTAGAAAGAAGGAAATCCTGCTATATGCAACATGAGTAAACCTGGAAGACATTATGCTAAGTGAAAACCAATCACTGAAGTAGACATATTGCATGATTTCACTTCTATGAAGTAACTAAAATAGTCAAACTCATAGAAACAGAGAATAGAATTGTTTTTTTCAGGGCTGGGGGAAAGTGTGTAATGGGGAGTTTTTGTTCAATAGTTATAAATTTTCAGTTATACAAGATGAGTAAGTTCTTCAGGTCTGTACAACATTGTACAATTCTGTATTGTGCACTAAATTTTTTTATTGTTTATTTATTTTTGAGAGAGAGAGAGAGAGAAAGCGAGAGAGAGAATGGGGGAGGGGCAGAGAGAAAGGGAGACACAGGGCCTGAAGTAGACTCCAGGTTCTGAGCTGTCTGCACAGAGACTGACATGGGGCTTGAACCCACAAACCATGAGATCATGACCTGAGCCAAAGTCAGATGCTCAACTGACTGAGCCACCCAGGCACCCTCTAAAAATTTTTATGAGCTTATGTTACATTTTCTTACTACACTAAAAAAAAATTTAATGAAATACATGGGGAGAAACATAAACCCTTCCTCATCTTTTTAAAGGAATTGTAACAACAGCAACAAAGAGAAATAATGTAGGTATATGAGTTGAGAACAATTATAGGTGGTGCTGGGTACAGTTCTTTTTTGTTGTATCACATTACTCTGTTTGTGTGGAAAAGTAACGTATAATTTGGAAAAAAATAAGAGACAAAAGTATGTGACTGTTCATTAGATTTTTAGGGCTTTGGGTATTTTTAAGTTTATTATTTTGAGAAAGCAAGAGAGTGTGCTAGTGGTGGGAGGGGCAGAGAGAGAGAGAGAGAGAATCCCAAGAGGGCGCTGCACTAACAGCGCTAACAGGGCAGACTCAGGGCTCAATCTCTCAAACTGTGAGATCCTGACTGGAGCCAAAATCAAGAGTCAGATGCTTAACCAACCAAGCCACCCAGGTTCCCTGGTCTTTTGATATTAACATTCTTAAATTACTTGTTGAATAAATATATTTAAAGCAGTATTTATAACCACAAAAATTTATTTTATTATACTTTATACAAATGGTATACTTTAATCATTTGTTGTAAAGACCTATCTTTTTCCTGTTTTGTTTTGTTTTGTTTTGTTTTGTTTAGCTGTGTTTTGTTTTAATTTGAAACGTGAGAGGTTTAAGGTCCTATTGAATAAGGATTATGACTGGGGGTGTGGGTGTGGTGGGATGGGGGTAATCAATTCTGAAGGTTTTTTTAAGTTTATTTATTTATTTTGAGAGAGAGAGAGATCATGGTGGAGAGGCAGAGAGAGAGACGGAAATAGATTCCCAAGCAGGCTCTGTGCTAACAGCAAGAGCTCAATCCCATGAACCATGAGATCATGACCTAAGCTGAAATCTGTACTTTATATTTTCTGGGCATGTAACTAGACTGTTTTTCAGTTTTCCTTGCCTTTAAGTATGACGTTACAACTTATTTATGGTAAATGGATTGTGGCTGGATATAATGTATCCTACTTTTAGGCGTAGCATGTGAAAGATACTTTTTACACCAGGCACTCTTCCACCAGCTCTCTTGTCCTATCTGCCAGCCGAATGGGAAGGATTCAGAGGACTAAGGATCCACAAGATGTAAGAAGCCTTGGTCTCTGAGTGACTCAGTAAAGCAGAGCACTCTCCTTTCTCCGTCCATTTCTAACGTATCAAAGCCTGCTATTAGGAATAAATGGTGGATGGGTGGGTATTAAGCCACTGAGATCTTGGGGTAGCTTTATTTTAAAATTGATTCCTTTTTTTTTTTTTTTGATTAGAAGTTTTAAAACAGCTATTGCTGAAAAATTTGCTAAAACACTTTCAGTTCTCACATTTAGGTCTTTAATCCATTTTGAGTTTATTTTTGTGTTTGGTGAAAGAAAGTCCAATTTTATTCTTTTACATGTTGCTGTTTAGTCTTCCCAGCACCATTTATTGAAGAGACTGTATTTTCCCCATTGCATATTCTTGCCCCTTTGTTGAAGATTAATGGACCATATAAGCATGAGTTTATTTCTGGGCTGTCTATTCTGTGCTGTTGATCTATGTGTCTGTTTTTGTGCTGGTACCATACTGTTTTGATTACTATAGCTTTGTACTATATCTTGAAATCTGGAATTGCAATACCTCTGGCTTCATTTTTCTTTCTCAAGATTGCTTTGGCTCTTTGGAATCTTTTCTGGTTCTATACAAATTTTAGTACTATTTGTTTCAGTTCTGTGAAAAATGCCATTTTGATAGGAATTGCACTGAATCTGTAGATTGCTTTGGGTAGTGTGTTTTTCCAAAGAAGGCATACAGATGTCCAGCAGACACATGAAAAGGTGCTCCATATCAGTAACCATCAGGAAAATGCAAATCAAAACTACAATGAGATATCACCGTATACCTGTCAGAATGACTAAAATAAAAAAGACAAGAAATAAGACTTGGTGAGTGTGTGGACGAAAACGAAAACTTATGCACTGGAGGTGGGAATGCAAACTGGTACAGCCACTGTGGAAAATAGTATGTAGGGTCCTCAAAAAGTAAAAATAGAAATACCATATGATCCAATAATTCTACTGGGTATTTATCCAAAGAAAAGGAATATGGTAATTCAAAAAGATATATGCACCCCTGTGTTTATTGCAGTACTATTTACAATAGTCAAGATTTGGAAGCAACCTAAGTGTCCACTGATGAATAGATAAGGAAGATGTGGTATATATCTTCAATGGAATATTATGCAGTTATGAAAAGGGTGAGATCTTGTCATTTGTGACATAGATTGACCTAGAGGGTATTATGCTAAGTGAAATAAATCAAAGACAAATAAATGATTTCACTTATGTGTGGAATCTAAAAAAACAAATTAATAAACAGAATCATATCTGTAAATATAAACAAACTAATGGTTGCCGGGGGGGAGGGGAATCAGAGGATGGATACAATGAGTGAAGGGGAGTGGGAGATATAGATTTCCAGTTATGGGGATAAAAGGCATGGCATAGAAAATATAGTCAGTGATACTGGTTTAAATTTTTTTTTTTTATATTTATTTATTTATTTTCGAGAGGCAGAGAGAAACAGAGCACTAGTGGGGGAGGGGGCAGAGATAGAAGGAGACGCAGAATCCGAAGCAGGCTCCAGGCTCTGAGCTTTTAGCACAGAGTCCGACACGGGGCTTGAACTCACAAACTGTGAGATCATGACCTGAGCGGAAGTCGGATGCTTAACCGACTGAGCCACCCGGGCACCCCAATATTGTTTTTCTTTAAATGTTCATTTATTTATTTAGAGAGAGAGCATGAGCAGGGAAGGAAGGGGCAGAGACAGAGAGAGACAGAATCCCAAGTAGATTCTGCTGTCAGCGCAGAGCCTAGTGCGGGGCTCAATCTCACAACTGTGAGATCATGACGAGTCGAGATCAAGAGCTGGATGTTTAACTGACTGTGCCACTCAGGTGTCCCTATGGTCAATGATATTGTAATAGCTTTGTATGGTGACATGTGGTAGCTATACTTAAGTTGAGTCACTATGTACACCTGAAACTAGTGTAACATTATATGTTAACTATACTTATAAAATTTTTTGAAAACATCATTTTCTAAAATGCATGTGGAACTACCTTTTTCTTGATTTCTTCTCATTTTTGGATATCTGCTTAGAGATGATTAATGATAATTTTATTACTTTCATTTACTATGCCAGTAGGTCAAGAAATCTGAGTTTTTAAAATCTTATGTGAATAAAATACATTATGGGTGTCAGAGTATTGAGAATTACTCAAAATAATTGCAAATACTCCAGTTGTTTACTGCCTTTAAATCATATAGTTTTCATAATTGTAAAAGATATGAATGCCTAAGGTTTTTCTATGGATATTTCTTTTTATTTTCTGGATATCATTCTAGAATTGACTAAGCTTTTAAAACTTAAAGGTAAAGAATTTTGTTAGTAAAGGCTGAATGTAGTAAAATAATAAATACATAGTAGGTCAAACATAAACATCTAGGAATTTCATAGATACATAGGAATTTCATAATAAATACATAGTAGGTCAAACATAAACATCTAGACTATTGCTAAGTCTATTGCTAAGTCTAGTTGTAAGTGTATATGTGTTGCCTTTATAAAGTATTTGATATGTAAAAATCCTTTAAGTTAAAGCCTGCAACATGATAAATACTTTATTCATTTATGCTAATGTTTTGTCTTTGGCATTATACAGTATAAGGAAATAATCCATGAAAACCTGAGGAAAAGTTTCTAGAAATTTGAAAATAATTAATGGTTATAGTTGGAGGATTTTTAGAAATGTTTATGGAGACAAAGAAAGTTATGTCTTCAGGGGAAATAAGAACTAGTCATCTTAGTTTCTATTTTTCTCTTCTCTGGTTCACTGATTCTTTACTCTGTCCTCTGTAGGATTATTTTGGTTTTTTGTATTTTTCATTTCTAAAATTCCATTTGATTTTTCTTTGTATCTGTTTCTCTTTGCTGAGACTTTTTATGTCTTTGTGAAGGCTTCTAGTTTGTTTCTTGTGCCTTTATAATTGCTTGTTAAAACATTTTCACAATTATTTGCTTTAAATTTTTGTCAGATAATTCTAACATCTCTGTCATCTTGGTTTTAGATTCTGTTGATTTTTTTAAAAATTCACTTTTATATGTTATGGACTCTGTGTCTTATTTAAACCTTATGTTTCTGACTTTCTTTGTTACCATTCCTTCAGGAAAGAGGTAGTGCCTCCTTTTTACTGTAGGAGAGGTTAGAAGTTTGGATTCCTTTCTTGGCCTTTGTTGACACCTGAGGAGTGGGGAAGGGCTTCTCATTATTGCTGAATGGGTATGGGAGTTACCACTCTCTTCTGGGCCTCCTCTGGCGTACCCTGGCTGGGAGGAGCTGGGAGTGCCTCCTTACTATTCCTCTTGTGGCCTTCACTGACCACCCGGCAGTGGTGAAAGTCCTGATTACTTTTCCCTGTGAGGCAAGATCTCTTGGCTTGTGGTATTTGCTTTGGGTGTGGATGATGTGCAAGATCTAATGTAAGGATTCTCCAGAACAGTAAAAGTTCTGACATTGCCCCGCTAAGGAAGGGGAGGTGAGGAGTCTTCTTACAGCCTTTCATGGATTGAAATCTAGGTTCCCCACTAGGCCTTTGTTGGTATGGGTGGTAGTGGGGCCGCATTGTTTTTTCTTGTGGTGATGGGCTGGGATAGAGTGGTTCATGTCTAAAGTTTTCTTTCTTGTTAGGCTGCCTCTTTCCAGTTTTTTTGGCTAGATAAATCAGGCTTTTGCTGAGAGTTTTATTTTATTTTATTTTTTTAACTCCAGTACTTGGCCTTTCTAGGTTGTCAACTTTTTCTGCTCCAAGTCTGGGATACATGA
The DNA here is from genome assembly GCF_024362965.1 of Panthera pardus. Classification (NCBI taxonomy): domain Eukaryota; kingdom Metazoa; phylum Chordata; class Mammalia; order Carnivora; family Felidae; genus Panthera; species Panthera pardus. Next base: position 41,883,783 of record NW_026526766.1, read on the forward strand.
GGAAAATCCAGGGAACTCATCAGTGTGTTGTTCCTTGAGCTTCAAGATTCCCAGCCTGTCTTTTTTCTTCCACCTTCAGAGTTTTCTTGTTTTATATATAATGCCTAGGGTATTTAATTGTGCTTTGAAGGAGACAGAGAGAAGTACTTGGAATACTTTTTCTTAGGAGTGGAAGATGATCATGTTTTTAAAAACTTGCATTTTGACACTGTATATATGAGTTAATTGGACTGAGTGACATGACATTGTTAGAACCTACTATTCACATGGGATTTAGGCAGTTGATGGGTGAAAAGCTTTTACCCTGGGGGAGGGGGACAAATACTTGGCCATTGTGTCATCATTTTTCCCCTTCCATGCCAGTAGTCTTTACTGGCTAGTCACAACTCTCTTTCCTAATGAGTCTTGAATTAAAACAGCATTCCAGTCAGCTCTCTGCTTTTGCTCAGGTCAGAAAGCCTGTATGCCATATCTGCCATAGAGTTTTATTCAAATGAACATGATTATGTGAATTATAATGGGAGAGTCCCAGCTGGGATAGGTCCAACATCTATAAAACTGATGAAGTTACTCATAAAATCAAGTGAAATAGGTCATTAGTTGTTTCTGGAGGGTCTATTTCTTCAAAGCATCTTATTTTCATTTATGTGTGGACAATAGTATCACAGAATTCTAGCTTAAAGTTAAGTATAGGCCTTCAGTTGCCATTGGGAATTATTTACTTTTATGTATGTGTTGGGGGCTAAGGTGGGTATATAATGAATTCATAATTAGTAAACAAACTAAAACATTCAAAAACCATCTGTAAATCTAAACTATATTATTCTTATGAATGAATGGCAGGCACATCCATTCTGTTATCTGGAAGTAGCACCAAGCAATCCTCATTGTTTTAACAAATTTATCATTTTATAAGACAATATAAACCAGGAAGTAAAGAGTGACCCCCCAAAACCCATTGAGTAGGATTATAGTGTTTTACTGTAGATTGGACATTTGAAAACTATATGTAGTATTAAAAATTACTTTATGAACAAATATTTCTCATTTTTTAAAACAGTAAGAAAAGACATAAATGCTTACTTAAATAGACTCTACAGCAATAAAAATAAAACAATTATGGTAACTTTAAAATGTTCACATGACACACCAACAATAATCACTGGCCATTCAGTAACATTGATAAAGGGTTACCTATTCCTTTCAGTGCCTTTGGTAAATTTTCATGTTATCATCAAAAGTAAGTGTTTCAAAGGAAAATGATCCAGATATAATTATATATAAACAATGCTGAGATCAATAGTATTTAAAGTAGTTGGGAAGTAAACTGAACATGAAATACACTTCTGCATCTGCTTATTTGAAAGTACCTGGAGGCCTTGTTTTATCCCAAAGGCATTTCTAATTTGCATAGCAAAGATAAAATTATTTATATTTTCCTTTAATATTCAGATATGGCTATATTCACCAGATAAGAAATGCACCTAACATGTGAAAGCTAGTGTCTAAATCTGTGCTTAAGAACCAGTCAGGTATAAAGGAAATAACTTCTGGTTGAAATGGAAAAATAGTCAGCTGTTTGAAGTTTCACATTGAGGTCATGAGATAATCTGATTTATGTATACTATATGAAAGACAGGAAATGATCCCCAATGATCATCTCGCACTGTAGATTATACTGAATTTCTGTAGACATTAATATTATAACTAATTTTGAAAAAGATTTTTTTTGAAATGTCTTTAAGGTATATTGGTGATTTTACTAACAAAATAACTTCTTAGAATCTTAAATGAACTTTGTTATTTGAAAAATTATCACATATATATGTTAAATAAAATTCTTGCCATTTTGGAATTTGAATGTTAAAATTATTACATAAATGTGAGTGTTATAACATATACACTATTTTTGTACTAACACATCAACGAATTTAAAACATTTTAATTTTAATAGTTAAAATACAGAAGCGGTTTGAAATGGAGTGCATGTGGGGTGTGTGGGTGGGTCAGTCGGTTAAGCATCAGACTTCGGCTCAGGTCATGATCTCATGGTTTGTGGGTTTGAGCCCCACATGGGGCTCCGTGCTGACAGCTCAGAGCCTGGAGCCTGCTTTGGATTCTGTGTGTGTGTCTCTCTCTGCCCCTCTCCCTCTCACTCGCTTTTGAAAATAAATAAAACACTTAAAAATTTGTTTAAAAATAAAATGGAATATGTATGATAACTGGTGATTTTAAACTTTGACTCCATGTATAAGGTAAGTTACTTTTCAAGAGTGACTATTAATGGAAAGAAGAAATATTATAAAAAGATAAAACCAGATACTCTTCCAGTTGTGCATATGGATAGGTGTGAGGTAGGAAGTTGGAATTGTGAACTGTATTGGGAGAGAAGTGCAGTATTGTTACTGTGATTATGAACATAGTTGCCATTGGCATTATTTATTGTTTTTATTTATTTATATTTTATGAGGATGTAGCACAGCTATTTCACCAGATTTCTTACCACCACAGTTGTTATTGCAGAATTAGCTTATTAAGATAACAATAGCAATATATGTCAATAATTATATTCAAAATAATGCATTGGGACATGGGTGGCAGGCAGTTAAGCGTCCAACTTTGGCTCAGGTCATGATCTCACGGTTCATGAGTGAGCTCTGCCTTGGGCTCTGTGCTGACTGCTCAGAGCCCGGAACCTGCTTCAGATTCTGTCTCCCTCTATCTCTGCCCCTTTCCCGCTCACTCTGTCTCTCTCTCCCTCTCTCTCTCAAAAAGAAATAAACATTAAAAAGAAATTTTAAAAAAGTAACACACTCCCCAGGTAAGCATATTTTTATTCAGAACATGGTAGGATCTAAGGCAAAAATTTGAAATGGTAGAGGAAAGTATCCATATAACAAATGTGCTGTTAAAACCAAACCCAGGGTTTGGTATCCTCTAAGTCAGACACACTTTTATGAAGGCTTTGGCCAAATAACATGCAATTCATTTGCTCTTGAAGTCCAAGTTGAATGGTCTATTACAATTTTCCTTTGTTTGGCATCTGTAAAGTAAGTGGAGATAAATGTTAACATCCTAATGGATTTTCTGTTGAAATTTGTCTTCTGGTAAAAATTTTAACAAACATTTACTGTTTATATGGCAAAGTAAAGTATATATGCTTTAATTTTCCAAGGAAGTTAGCAAATTTTATTGCAGTAGATAGTATGCTTAAAACATGAGTACATCAAAAGGAAATCAAAGTCAACTAACTTCTGGTACATGTTCACTATTGTGTTAGAAACTGGATGGTTATAAATAAAACAGAGCTTGGCCTTCAAAGAGTTATTTTAAAAACATTAAATTCTTAAGTAGTATGTTGGCAAACCAGTGTTTCTAAAATTCATGACTGAAAGCCATAGCAAATGAAGTTTCCCTTTTGCCATCTGGCTCAGATCTTTCTATGAAACTCACTTTTTTTTTTAACTTTTTATTTATTAATTTTATTTTTTAAATTTACATCCAAATTAGTTAGCATATAGTGCAACAATGATTTCAAGAGTAGATTCCTTAATGCCCCTTACCCATTTAGCCCATTCCCCCCCCCCACAACACCTCTAGGAACCCTCTGTTTGTTCTCCATATTTAAGAGTCTTTTATGTTTTGTCCCCTCCCTCTTTTTATATTATTTTAGCTTCCCTTCCCTTATGTTCATCAGTTCTGTGTCTTAAAGTCCTCTTTTGAGTGAAGTCATATGATATTTTTCTTTCTTTGACTAATTTCGCTTAGCATAATACCCTCTAATTCCATCCACGTAGTTGCAAATGGCAAGATTTCATTCTTTTTGATTGCCGAGTAATACTCCATTTGTATGTATGTGTGTGTGTGTGTATACACACACACACACACACACACACACACACACACAAACACACACACCACATTTTCTTTATCCATTCATCCACTGATGGACATTTGGGCTCTTTCCGTACTTTGGCTATTGTTGATAGTGCTGCTATAAACATTGGGGTGCATGTGTCCCATTGAAACAGCATACCTGTATCCCTTGGATAAATACCTAGTAGTACAATTACTGGGTCATAGGGTAGTTCTATTTTTAATTTTTTGAGGAACCTCCGTACTGTTTTCCAGAGTGTCTGCACCAACTTACATTCTCACCAGCAATGCAAAAGAGATCCTCTTTCTCCGCATCCTCACCAACACCTGTTGTTGCCTGAGTTGTTAATGTTAGCCCTTCTGACAGGTGTGAGGTGGTATCTCATTGTGGTTTTGATTTGTATCTCCCTGATGATGAGTGATGTTGAGCAGTTTTTCATGTGTCAGTTGGCCATCTGGATGTCTTCTTTGGAGAAGTGTCTATTCATGTTTTTTGCACATTTCTTCACTGGATTTGTTTTTGGGGTGTTGAGTTTGATAAGTTCTTTATGGATTTTGTATACTAACCCTTCATCTGTTATGTCATTTGCAAATATCTTCTCCCATTCTGTCAGTTGCCTTTTAGTTTTGCTAATTGTTTCCTTCATTGTGCAGAAGCTTTTTATTTTGATGAGGTCCCAGTACATTTTTGCTTTTGTTTTCCTTGGCTCTGGAGATGTGTTGAGTAAGAAGTTGCTGCAGCCAAGATCAAAGAGGTTTTTGCCTGCTTTCTCCTTGAGGATTTTGATGGCTTCCTGTCTTACGTTTAGGTCTTTCATCCATTTTGAGTTTATTTTTGTGTATGGTGTAAGAAGGTGATCCAGGTTCATTCTTCTGCATGTCACTGTCCAGTTTTCCCACCACCACTTGCTGAAGAGACTGTCTTTATTCAATTGTATATTCTTTCCTGCTCTGTCAAAGATTAGTTGGCCATACGTTTATGGGTCCATTTCTGGGTTCTCTATTCTGTTCCATTGATTTGAGTGTCTGTTTTTGTGCCAGAAAATCGTATTTATTTATTTATTTTAGTTTTATTTATTTAAGCAATCTCCACACTCAAGTGGGGCTTGAAAGATTTGGACTATTGTGTTTTCATTTTCATTTGTCTCCATGTATTTTTTTAAATTTCCTCTTTGATTTCTTGGTTGATCCATTGATTATTCAGTAGTATGTTATTTAGCCTCCATGTATTTGAGGTTTCTTCTTGTAGTTGATTTTTAGTTTCATACCAGTGCGGTTGGAAATGATGCAAAATTATCTGGAGGGGGCGATTGGTATTGAATTGTATAAGTTATGTATACATTTTGGATATTAACCTCTTATTGCATATGTCATTTGCAAATATATTCTCTCATTTGGTAGGCTGCCTTTTTGCTTTGTTGGTGGTTTCCATTGCTGTGCAAAGGGTTTTATTTTGATGTAGTACTGATAGTTTATTTTTGCTTTTGTTTCCCTTGTGTGAAGAGACGTATTTGTAAATATGTTGCTAAGGGTGATGTCCAAGAGATTACTGTGTATATTTTTTTTCCAGGAGTTTTATGATTTTAGGCCTCAAATTTAGGCCTTTAATCTAATTTAGGTTTATTTTTGTGTATGATATAAGAAAGTGGCCCAGTTTCCTTCTTTTGTGTGTTGATGTCCAGTTTTCCCAATTCCAGTTGCTGAAGAGACTCTTCCCCATTCTATATTATTGCCTCTTTTTGTCATAGATTAACTGACCAAAGAAGCATGTGTTTATTTCTGAGCTCTCTATCCTGTTTTTCTGTCAGTGCCTTACTCTTTTGATTCCCATAGCTTTGTACTATAGCTTGAAATCTGAGATTGTGCTTTGTTATTCTTTTTCAAGATTGTTTTGGTGCTTTGGTGCTCTTGTGTGGTTCCATACAAATTTAGGTTTCTTTATTATGGTTCTGTGAAAAATACTATTGATATTTTGATAGAGATTGCATTGAATCTGGGTTGCTTTGGGTAATATGGACATTTTAACAATATTAATTCTTTCAATATGTGAACATGGTGTATTTTTTCATTTGTGTTACTTTCAGTTTCTTTCATTAAGGTCTTATAGTCTTCATAGTATATTTGTTTCATCTCTTTGGTTAAATTTATTCCTAAGTATTTTATTCTTTTTGGTGCAGTGGTAAATGGGATTGTTTTCTTAATTTCTTTCTCTGTTAATGTGTTATTAGTATGTAGAAATGCAACAGGTTTCTGTATATCAATTTTATATCCTGCAACTGAATTCATTGTTAGTTCCAATAGTTTTTGGGGAGTCTTTATGAGGTTTTCTATATATAATATGTCATCTACAAATAGTGACAAGTTTACTTCTTCTTTTCTAATTTGGATACTTTTTATTTTTCTTGTCTGATTGCTATGGTTAGGACTTCCACTACTATGTTGAAAAAAGTGGTGAGAGTAAACATCTTTATCTTATTCCTGGTCTTAGAGGAAAAGCTTTCAGGTTTTTGCCATTTAATAGGATCTTAGCTGTGGGATTTTTATATATGGCCTTTATTATGTTGAGGTATGTTTCCTTTAAGCCTGTTTTTGAGTTTTTATAATGAATGGATGTTGTGTTTTTTTCACATGCTTTTTTTGCATCTATTGAGGTGATCTAATGGTTTTTTTTAGTCATTTCTCTTGTTAATGTGAGGTATCATAATGATTTGTGAATGTTGAAGCATCCATGCATCCTTGGAATAAATCCTGGTGTTGTATGATCCTTTTAAGTTACTGTTAAATTTGATTTGCTAATATATTTTTGAGGATTTTTGCATCTATATTCATCAAGGATATTGGCTTGCAGTTTTCTTTTTTATAGTGTGTTTGTCTGGTTTTGATATTAGGATAATGCTGGTCTCTTAGGATAAATTTTGAAGTTTTCCTTCTTCTAAGTTTTGGAATAGTTTGAGAAGAATAGAAACTCTTCTTTAAATATTTGGTAGAGTTCACCTGTAAAGCCATCTTTCCTGGATTTTTGTTTTTTTGGGAGTGTTTTGATTACCAGTTCAATTTTGTTACTGATAATGAGTCTGTTTAAATTTTCAATTTCTTCATGATTCAGGTTCAGAAGATTGTATATTTATAGGAATTTATCTATTTATTCTAGGTTGCCCAATTTGTTGGCATATAATTTTTCATAGTATTCTCTTATAAGTCTTTGTGTTTCTGCAGGGATGGTTGTAATTTTTGTCCTTTCATTACTGATTTTATTTATTTGAGTTCTCTCTTCTTTTCTTGATGAAACTAAGTAAAGTTTATCAACCAGTTCTTGGTTTCTTTCATCTTTTCTATTTTTTCAATGTAATCTATATGATTTCCTTCATTCTTCTAGCTTTGGAAATAATTTGTTCATTATTTCTAGTTTATTAAGCTTATAAAATAAGATTGAGATTTTTCTTGTATCTGGAGGTAGGTCTATATTGCTACTTTCCTCTTAGAATTGTTTTTCCTGTGTCCCAAAGATTTGGACTGTTATGTTTTCATTTTCATTTGTCTCCATGTATTTTTTAAAATTTCCTCTTTGATTTCTTAGTTGACCCATTGATTATTTAGTAGCATGTTGGTTAGCCTCCATGTATTTGAGGTTTTTTCTTGTAGTTGCTTTCTAGTTTCATACCATTGTGGTTGGAAATGATGCATGATATGTTTTCAGTTTTATTAAACTTAACTGACACTTATTTTGTGGCTTGACATGTGATCTATCTTGGAGAATGTTTCATGTGCACTTGAAAACAATGTTTTCTGCTCTTTTTTGATGGAATGTTTTGTATGTGTCTATTAAAGTCCATCTGGTCTAATGTGTCATTCAGTGTCACTGTTTACTTATTTTGTTTGGATGATCTATCCACTGATGTAAACATGGTGCTAAATTCACCTACTGTTATTATATGTAAATATCATTTCTCCTTTTATGACTGTTAATATTTTCTTTATGTATTTAGATGTTGCTATGTTGAGTGCACAGATATTTACAATTTTATATTCTCTTGTTGGTTTGATTCCTCTATCATTACATAATGCCCTTTTTGTTTTTTATTCATCTTTGTTTAAAAATATAAGTATTGCTACCCCAGCTTTATTTTTCCCATTCCATTTACATGGAATATCTTTTTCCATTTCTTCATTTTCAGTCTGTGGGTGTCTTTAGGTCTGAATTGAATCTCTTTATTTTTTTATATATATATTTATTTTTGAAAGAGAGACAAAGTGTGAGTAGGGGAGGAACAGAGAGAGAGGGAGACAGAGTTGGAAGCAGGCTCCAGGCTCTGAGCTGTCAGCACAGAGCCTGATGTGGGACTCAAACTCACAAACTGTGAGATCATGACCTGAGCTGAAGTCAGCCACTTAACCGACTGAGCCACTCAGGTGCCCCTGCGATGACTCTCTTGTAGTCAGCATACATATGGGTCTTGTTTTTTTATCCACTCAGTTATGCCATTTGATTGGAGCATTTCATCCATTTACATTAAAAATAATTATGGGTTTGAATATACTTAATGATATTTTGTTAAAATTGTTTTCTGGTTGTTTTTGTAGTTGTTCTCTTTTCCTTTCTTCTTTTGCTCTCTTCTCTTGTGGTTTAATGCCATTTTTTGGTGTTATACTTGGATTCCTTTTTCTTTATTTTTGTGTCTTGTGACCTTGGTTGATCTCCATTCCCCTGTCTTCCAGATCATTGATTTGTTCTTCTGCATCCTGTAATCTGCTGTTGACTCCCTATAGTGTAATTTTCATTTTAGTTATCATATTCTCCAGCTCTGACTCATTATTTTTTATCTTTTCTGTCTCTTTGTTCAAAGTTCTTTCTGAGTTTGTCCACTCTTCTCTTAAGTCTAGCGAGTATCTTTATGACCATTACTTTGAACTTTTTAACAGGCATATTGCTTATCTGCTTCATTTAGGTTTTTTTTTTTTTCCTGTGATTTTATTGTTCTTTCATTTGTGACATTTCGTTTGAGGACTTTGTCCTCATTTTTTCTAACACTCTGTGTTTTTCCCTGTGTTCAGTAGGCCAGCTATATTTCCTGGTCTTAAAAGTAGTGAACTTGTGCAGAAGAGGTCCTATGGTTCCCTGTAGAAAATTTTGCCAGGTCACTAGAACCATGTACTCCAGGGGTGTTCCTTCTGGTGGGTTCCTATCTTCTCTTGTTGTGAGTTGAAATTACTGTGGGCATACTGGTGAGTGATGCTGGCCCTCATTGTAGCTGGCTTCAATGACCTGCTTCACCTGCTGTGGGCACACTGGACAGGGCTTGCTCCCTGTGCTGTTGAGGGGCCAAGCTACAGTTGCTGTAGACTTGCTGCTGGGCAGTGCTGGCCCTTACCCTGGCTTTTTGTAATTAGCCACTGTGACAGCTGCATGCCCACCAATGGTCTGGGCTTGCTCCCTATGCTGCTAGCTTATAAGCCCAGCTACAGGAACTGTTGGTGCACTGGTGTATAGATTTATATTCTCCCTTCCTTGGGGCAGGAGTTGCTTTGTAGGGGCTCTGGTTCTGGTCTGGCTGAGTATGGCAGGGCAGAGTCACTTTGCAGGGATGCTTGCTGAGGCAGGCAAGTTGGGTGGGGCATATCTGCAGGGGAACTTCAGGGCAGGGCACATGGTGCTAACAAGGTAGGTGGAGTGTGTTAGAATTGGCTCCTACAAGCATCCAGCTATTTCCACTGGGAGAGGGCAAGAAAAATGGTACCCGCCAGCACTTTGTTCCTGAAGAAATTTCCTGTGGATCCCTACCCTTCTAGCACACCTCCTAAAATTAGTCACTAAATCTCCTTTATTACACCCCTGGTGCTTTTCAAATTGCTGCATCTGTGCTGTGTCAGGCTGAGTTATTTAGGGTGTTGGCTCTTTAATAGTGGAGCCATGGTTTCATATAGCCTTCCAGCTCTCCCAGAGTTAAGCCCTGCTGATTTTTAAAGCTCCTAGATTTAAGCCCCACTGATTTTCAAAGCCAGACATAATAGGGGCTCATCTTCCCAGTGTAGGTCCCTAGGGCTGGAGTGCCAGCTGTAGGTTCTGATCCCCTCATTCCTTCATGCTTGTGATGTCTGTCCTTCATATTTATGGTTAGTCGTGCTAGGGTTCCTGACTGTGGCTGTGCCCCTCCTACCCTTTTCAGTGTGGCCTTCTCTCTATGACTAGCTATGGAAGAGCTGTTCTGACAGTCTGCAGGTTGTTTTTAGTTAGTTGCAGTGCATATAATTGTTTCCTCAGTGTGTTGTGAGACAAGGTGAGCATGAGCTCTGCCATCTTCCCTACACTCCTGAATTTAAAAATCCCACATGGTGGTTCTATTTTAACCTCCAAACTGTTTTCCACAGTGGTTGTACCAATTTACACTCTCACCAGAGGTACATAGGGATTCTCTTTTCTTCATGTCCTCACCAGTAGTTGTTATCTCTTTTCATTTTGGTGATGACCTTATAACAAGTATGAGGTGAAATCTTACTGTGATTTTGATTTGCATTTCCCCAGTGATTAATCTTTTGAGCACATATCTATTGGGAATTTAATGTCTTTGGGAAAATATCTGGGCCTTTTTCCTACTTTTTAATTAGATTGAGTTCTATGAGTTTGTTATATATTTTGGATATTAACCCTTTATTAGTTATATGATTTGTAAATATTCTTTCATTCTTTAGGTTACCTTTTCATTTTTTTGATTGTTTCTTTTGCTATGCATAAGTTTCTAGTTTGATGTAGTCCTACTTTTTGATTTTTGCTTTGTTTATGCTTTAAAAAAATTTTGTTTTTACATTTTTATTTATTTTTCAGAGACAGAGACAGAGCACATGTGGGGGAGGGGCAGAGAGAGAATGAGACACAGAATCCGAAGCAGGCTTCAGGCTCTGAGCTATCAGCACAGAGCCTGATGTGGGGCTTGAACTCACAAACTGTGAGACCATGACCCGAGCCGAAGTCGGACACTTAACCGACTGAGCCACCCAGGTACCCCTGTTGTTTATGCTTTTGATGTCATAGCAAAAAATCATTGCCAAGATCAGTGTCACAGTTTCTCCTCCATTTTTTTTTAGGAATTTTATGATTTTAGTTATTTAAGTCTTTAAGCTATTACACGTTTATTTTTGTAGGTGTATAAGATAGGAGTCCAAATTCATTCTGCTTGTGGTTATCCAGTTTTGTCAAAGCCATTTATCAAAGATACATTTCCTTCTCCATTGAATTATTTCCAGCTCCTTCTTAAAATATTAGTTGGCTGTATGGGGCACCTGGGTGGCTCAGTTGGTTAAGTGTCCAACTTCCGCTCAGGTCATGATCTCCTGGTTTGTGAATTGGAGCCCCACATCGGGCCCTGTGCTGACAGCTCAGAACCTGGAACCTGCTTTGGATCCTGTGTCTCCCTTTCTCTCTGCCCCACTCCTGTTTGTGCTCTGTCTCTCTCTGTCTCTCAAAAATGAATAAACATTAAAAAAGTTTAAAAAAATGAGTTGGCTGTATATATTTGGTTTTGTTTCTGGGCCCTTAATTATGTTCCATTGGTTGTATCTATTTTTATGTTAGTTCATTACTATTTTGATTATTATAGCTTTGTGTTATGGTTTGAAATTAGGAAGAGTGATGCTTCCTGTCTTCTTTTTGTTTCTCAAGATTGATTTGTCAATGCAGGTCTTTTATGGTTCCATACAACTTTTAGTATCTTTTTTGTATTTCTGTGAAAAATGACTTTAGAATTTTGATAGATTGTTTTAAATCTATAGATGACTTTCAGTAGTATGGACATTTTAATGATATTAATTATTCTAGTCCATGAACGTGGGCTATCTTTCTATTTGTTTGTCTTCTTCAGTTTCCTTGATCAAAGTCATGTAGTTTTCAGTTTACACATCTTTCACTCTCTAGTTTAAATTTACTCCTAAGTATTTTATTGTTTTTGGTGCATTGCGAATGGGATTGTTTTATTTCAAGTTGTTTCACTGTTAGTGTATAGAAACATGACTGATTTCTGTGTGTTGATTTTGTGTCCTGCAAATTTATTGAATTCATTGATTAGTTCTACCAGTTTTTTTTTGGTGGAGTCTTTGGATTTTCTGCATCTAAGATTATAACATCTGAAAACAAAGACAATGTTACTTTCTTTATTCCAATTTGGATGCCTTTTATATCTTTCCTTGACTGATTGCTCTGAGTAGGATCTCCAGTACTATGGTGAATAGGAGTAGTGAGATAGGGTGCCCTTTCTTGTTACTGATCATAGAAAGTTTTCAGTCTTTCACTGTTGAATATTATCTTAGCTGTGGGCTCATCATATCTTTCCTTTATGTTGAGGTATATTCCTTCTATACCCAATTATTGAGTATTTTTTTATCACAAAAGAATTTGTAGTTTGTCTAAAGCTTTTTCTGCATTTATCAAGATGATTTTTTTAAGTTTATTTATTTATTTTGAGAGTCAGTGAGAACAAGGAGGTGCGGGGCAGAGGGAAGGAGACACAATCCAGGCAGGCTCTGTGCCATCAGCACAGAGTGCAATATGGGGCTCAGACTCACCAACCATAAGATCATGACTTGAGCCAAGATGAAGAGTTGGACACTTAACCGACTAAACCACTCAGGTACTCCTTTTCGTTGGGAGGTTTTTGATTCAATTCAATCTCCTTACTCATTATAGGTCTTTTAATATTTACTATTTCTTCATGATTCAGTCTTAGGTTGTATTTTTCCTGGAATTTAACTTTTTCTTCTAGGTTATGCATTTTGTTAGCATTTAATTTTTCTTAGTAGTCTTTTATTATCCTTTATATTTTTGGTTGATCTTTCGTAATCTATCCTATTTCATCTATAATTTCATTTACATCTTCTCTCTTTTTTGTTAGTCTTTCTAAAGGTTTGTCCGTTTTGTTATCTTTTCAATAAATCAACTCTTAGTTTCTTTGATTTTTCTAGAGTCTCTGTTTCATTTGTTTCATTTATTTCTGCTTTAATCTTTATTTCCTTCCTTCTGCTACCTTTCATCTTAATTTGTTCTTTTTCAAGTTCCTTGAGGTGTAAAGTTATATTGTTTGAGATCTTTTTTCTTAAGGTAGGTACTTACTGCTATGTACTTCCCTTTTAGAACTGCACTTGTTGCTTCCCCAAAGTTTTAGTATGTTGTGATGATTTTTCATTTGTCTCAAGGTATTTTATTTACCTTTGATTTCTTTTTAACCCATTCATTGTTCAGGAGCGTGTGTAAATTTTCTCATATTTGTGAATTTCCCAGTATCCTTCTGTTACTGATTTTTAGTTTAATGTCATTGTAGTTGGAAGAGATACTTGGTATGATTTCAGTCTTCTTAAATTTGTTAAAACTAATTTTATGGTGTAACATATGATTTGTCTTGGAAAATATTTTGTATCGGCTTAGGAAAAATTTATATTTTGCTGACCTTGAGTGAGATGTTGTGTATGTGTCCTTTAGTTAGGTCTACTTGGTCCTAACAGTGATCATGTGAATAACCACTTAGTGTTATGGAGGTCTACTGTTTCCTTATTGATTTTCTTTATGGATGTTTTATCCATTGTCAAAGTTCAGTTATTGAAATCACCTCTTGTTACTGTATTACTCTCTATTTTTCACTTTAGTTCTGTTAATATTTGCTTTATATATTTAGGTACTCCAGTGTTGAGTGCCTACATATTTACAATTGTTATATCTCCTTGATGAATTAACCCTTTATCATTATATAATGACCTTATTTGTCTCTTATTTGACAGTTTTACTTAAAGTCTATTTTGTGTGATATATTTAAAGCTACTCCTGTTCTCTTGGTTACCATTTGCATAGAATATCTTTTTTTTCTGTCTTTTCTCTTTCGGCCTATGTGTTTTTATCTTTAAGGTAAATTGAGACTCTTTGTGGCAGCATTTGCTATTTAAACCATTTGGATTCTCTGTGTCTTTTCTTTATAGAATTTAATTTGCTTACATTTAAAATAATTATTGATAGGTAAGGCCTTATTTTTTCCATCTCATTAATTTTTTTTCTGGGTGTTTTTTGTTTCTCTCTTCCTTTATTTCTGTCTTCTTTTGTGATTTTCTGTAAGTGATTTTTTTTTCTTCCGTGGCTTTTGTGTATTTACTGCAGGTTTTTTTTGTGGTTACCAACATGTAATTAGTTATAATAGTCCATTTTAAGCTGATAACAGCTTAACTTCAGTCTCATACAAAACCTTTACTCTTTTATTTCCCCTACCCTTACAATATTGTACTGAGGTTAAACTTTGTATCTTTTTATATTTTGTATCCATTAACCAATTATTATATTTATATTTATTCTTATTACTTTTATCTTTTAAATTTCATACTACAATTCAAAGTGATTGCACAACATCAGTATTAGAGTATTCTGAATTTGACTATACCCTTACCTTTACCAGTTGGTTTTATAATTTCATGTGTGTTCTTGTTCATGTTCATTTTTTTTTTTTTTTCAATTTAAAGTGGTCCACTTTAGTATTTCTTATAAGGCAGATCTATTGGTGACGAATTTCCTCAGCTTTTGTTTTTCTGGGAAGGTCTGTATCTCTCCTTCATTTCTGAAGGACAGCTTTGCAGGGTACAGTATTATTGCTTGGCTGTTTTTCTCTTTCAGGACTTTGAATACAGCATCTCATTCTTTCTTGGCCTGCAAGATTTCTTCTGGAAATATCCACTGAGAATCTTATAATGTTTCTTTTGTGTGTTAGGAGTTACTGTTCTTTTGGGTTTTAAAATTCTATATTTGTGTCTGATTTTTAAGGATTTGATTATAATGTATCTTGGTGTGATTTCAATTGCAGGTCTTAAAGCTTATGAATTTAGATGTCCATATCCCTTCTATGATTTGGGAAGTTTTTACCCACTATTTCTTTAAATAAACTTTCTAACCCTTTTTCATGTTTCTCCTTATTTGACTTCCATAATGCATACAGTAATTATTTAAAATGGTATCCCATATATTCGATATGCTTTCTTCATTTTTTGTGTCTCTCAATTGGATATTTGAAATGATTTGTCTTCTATTTCACAAATTCTTTTTTATCCTTGGTTGCATCTACTCTTAACTCTTACGTTTTTCAATTTATTCTTTGTATACTTCAGGTCCAGAATTTCTCTTTGGTTCTTTTTTAATAAATTCTGTCTCTTTTGTTTTAGTTCTCATTTTTTTAATGTATAATTTTCCTGATTTTATTTATTGTTCTATGTGTGTTTTCTTATAGCTCACTTAGCTTTTTCAAAACATTCATTTTGAAAGTCTTAGCAGGCAGTTAATTTATTATTTCCTTGCATTTGGTTACTTAAAACTTATTATCCCTTTAGTTTTGCCATGTTTCCTTCATTTTCATGTTCCTTGAAGCCTTGCATTCCTGTCTTCATATTTAAAGGAGGAATCACCTCCTTCAGTGTTGATTGACAGGCTTTGGGAATGAAAGACCTTCCCTAGTCAACCTGGTTAGGGATTCAGGGAGTTTCTTAGACCTTTTCTATGGATATTCCCACTCTGCTCCTCTTGTTCTACCTTGAAGGTAATTGTTACAATCGTATGTCTTTTGATTCTGCATAGCCAGCTCAGATGCCGAGAGCCTCTTTTTATTTTCCCTAGATCAGTGTACTGAAGTGCTCAAGATTATATGCTTTCTCTAAGTCCAATAGAGTTGAGCTGGCTGACTATGTGTGCTCCTTGCACAACCTACAGAGGCTTGTGTGACATCTATTCGGGTACTTACAGAGTGCTGGTGTGACATCTATTTGGGTACTTACAAAGTGCTGGCTGTGGAGTTAGAGGGCCACACAGAGTTCTGGAGGTACCTGTGGGCTAGTTAAAGGGTCCTCTGTGTGATGCCTCCTACAGGGTTCATGTGTGGGCTTCTTTATAGAGTCTGTGAAGTCATTTGTCAAAGTCTTTGTTGAGTTCCACACCCTTGTTATTATGAGCCCTCACCAATTTTCCCTCCTCCAGTTGCCCTCAAACTGTTCAACCGTGCTGATCTCCTCAAAGTTTTGGGTGGGATGAAAAAGAAATGGGCTTCTTAGGCAGTATCCCGTGTGTTTGGGGAAATTCAATACTCGTTAAGCTCTCATTTTCTCCTCTGGGAGAAATCATGGCCTGAGGAGGTTTCTTTTGGCACTGAGCTGTGCCATCTTGTGGGAAGAGTGAATTGGTAAAGTGAAACTGTTAGTACCCTTGTCACTGTGTTGATCCTCAGGTATTTTTTGCTGCAGCGGGGTGCTGGGACCTCTCTGTTGAATTCCTGGCCTCTCATAAAGGTACTCTTATCCTTGGGTGGTTGTCAAAATCTGTTTCTGTTGGTGGATGAGGGCTGAAATCTCCTATTCCACCATCTATCTGATGTCACCTAAAGTCACTTTTAAGTAAAGAATTTGTTAGATTTTAAAAGGAGTTTTGAAAAAATTATGTCTTTAAAATAAAAAAAAAAATCCCATTATGCCTGTAAGAGAGCAAAAGGCAACTATCACATGTGTAGATTTCTTATTTGTGTTTATGAGAAATTCTGTAGATTCTGTTTTATCATGAGGGAATATATTATGGAGCAGATTTTTCATAATGAAGTTAAAAGAAAGATTATTAGTTTTGAAAATTAGTACTTTTGTTTGTACATTGAATGCATTTATAGTCTTTAGAAAAGACCATATTTATTTCTTTGAGATTTCTTTTAAATGGTTTTTCACTGCTGAGAATTATTATTTGTTTAGATGAACACAATATCATTTAGATGGTACTGTTTGGAAAATACTATCATACTCCTAAATAAGACTTAGTAGTTCAGCTAAAGGATCTTAGCAGTGAATATACTTCAACTCTGCTTTGAATAATTTCTATTTCTTTGATGTCAAGTTTTATGATGTTTTCATATGCAGTTTCCAATCTTCTATTAATCTCTTCCAGTATATTTTTCACTTCAGATATTATATTTTTCACACCCAGAAGTTCTTATAGTGTTTTTTAATCTTCCATTTCTCTCTATTATATTAATGTTTTCCTTTAGATTCTTGAGTATATTTTTAATATTTACAAAAACCATTTTAAGGTCCTTAAATTACCTAATTCCATTATCTGAGTTTTGATATTTCTCCACATTTTGGATCATGTTTCTACTTTTTTACATGCCTGGCAATTAAAAAAATTTAATTTCAGTATAGTTAACATACAGTGTTATATTAGTTTCAGGCTTATAATATGGTGACTCAACAATTCCATACATTACTCAGTGCTCATCATGATAAGTGTATTCTTAAAATTTTTTTAATGTTTATTAATTTTTGAGAGAGAGATAGAAGGTGAGTAGGGGAGGGACAGAGAGAGAGGGAGACACAGAATCTGAATCAGGCTCCAGACTCTGAGCTGTCAGCACAGAGTCCAATCTGGGGCTCAAATTTACAAACTATGAGATCATGACCTGAACGGAAATCAGATGCTTAATGAACCACCCAGGCACTCTGATAAGTGTATTCTTAATCCCCTTCACCTACTTCATCCATCCCCTCACCTCCCCTCTGGCAATCATCTATTTGTTCTCTGTAGTTAACAGTCTGTTTTTGGTTTGTCTGTCTTTGGTTTTCCCTTTAGTCATTTTTTTTTGTTTCCTAAATTCCACATACAAGTGAAATCATATGGAATTTGTCTTTCTATGACTGGCTTCTTTTGCTTAGCATTATACTCTCTAGTTCCATCCGTGTTGTTGCAAATGTCAAGATTTCATTCTTTTTTATATTGACTGAATAATATTCCATTGTATGTATGTATGTGTATATATGTGTATGTATATGTGTATGGGGATGTATATATGTGTGTGTGTGTGTGTGTGTATATAACCTCATCCAGTTTATTCATTTATCTATTGATGGACACTTGGGCTGCTTCCATAATTTGGCTGTATTTTGAATAATGCTGTGATAAATATAGGGGTCCATATATGCTTTTGAATTCTTTGGGTAAATACCCAGTAGTGTGATTACTGGATTGTAGTGTAGTTCAATTTTTAATTTGTGGAGGAACTTCCATACTGTTTTTCATAGTGGCTACACCAGTTTCCATTCCCATGCCTAGTAATTTTTTATTGGATTCGTGACATTGTAGTAAATTTATTTTCAGTGTTTGATTATTGTATTCCTTTAGAGAATATTGGACTTTGTTCTTGCATGAGTTATGTTACTTGTGGATCAGTCTGATGGTTTTGAGACTTTGATGGTATAGATCCAGAGTAGCCTTTCTTCTTAACGAGGGTGAATTTATTTCATTAAGGCCTGACCATTTTGGGGATTCTACCTAATGTCCTGTATATATATTATAAGGTTTTTTCATTCTGACTGATGATACCATGAACTATTTTCAGCCCTTTGTGACCTCTGGAAATTGTCCACTCTATTGCTTTCCAATGGTTCTCTCCTTTGCATGGATGGAATAGTTTCTCCTTAGTTATGGACAGATCAATACTCAAAGAGTAGCCCTCTGGTACTCTGTCTATATGCAGCTCCATTCTCCATTGCTTTGCCTTTCAAATTCTATCCACCTTGGATTTCTTGAACTCCAGTCTGTGTCTGCTCCAATTAATGAGACTGAGTTCTGTTTAGGTTTCCCCTTCCTTCACTGTAGCTTGGAAGCTGCCTTTTGATAATAATCTAAAGTAATTATACATTTGGGGCACCTGGGTGGCTCAGTCGGTTTGGCATCCGACTTCAGCTCAGGTCATGATCTCACAGTTCGTGAATTCGAGCTCTGTGTCGGGCTCTGTGGTGACAGCTCTGAGCCTAGACCCTGCTTTGTATTCTCTCTTTCTCTCTCTCTCTCTCTCTCTCTCTCTCTCTCTCTCTCTCTGCCACACCCCTGCTTACACTCTCTCTCAAAATGAATAAATGTTAAAAAAATTAAAAAATATTAAAGTAATTATATAGCTTGCCTCATTAGTTTCCCTTCAGGGATCATAGTCTTTTGCTACCTGTGTCCAGTATCTGAAAAACATTTTATTAATATGAAATTTATTGTAAAATTGGTTTCCATACAACACTCAGTGCTCATCCCAACAGGTGCCCTCCTCAATGCCCATCATCCACTTTCCCCTCCCTCCCACCCCCCATCAACCCTCAGTTTATTCGTTTTTTTTAAACGTTTATTTATTTTTTTGAGACAGAGAGAGAGCATGAAGGAGGGAGGGTCAGAGAGAGGGAGACACAGAATCCGAAACAGGCTCCAGGCTCTGAGCTGTCAGCACAGAGCCCGACATGGGGCTTGAACTCATGGACCGCGAGATCATGACCTGAGCCGAAGTCGGCCGCCCAACCGACTGAGCCACCCAGGTGCCCCTTATTCTCAGTTTTTAAGAGTCTCTATGGTTTGCCTCCTTCCCTCTCTGTTACTTCCCCCCACCCCAGTCTTCTGTTAAGTTTCTCAGGATCCACATATGAGTGAAAACATGTGGTATCTGTCTTTCTCTGCCTGACTGATTTCACTTAGCATAACACTCTCCAGTTCCATCCACCTTGCTACAAATGGCCAGATTTCATTCTTTCTCATTGCCAAATAGTATTCCATTGTATATAAACAACATCTTCTCTATCCATTCGTCAGTTGATGGACATTTAGGCTCTTTCCATACTTTGGCTATTGTTGAAAGTGCTGCTATAAACATTGGGGTACAAGTGCCCCTATGCATCAGCACTCCTGTATTCCTTGGGTAAATTCCTAGCAGTGCTATTGCTGGGTCATAGGGTAGATCTATTTTTAATTTTTTGAGGAACCTCCACACAGTTTTCCAGTGTGGCTGTACTAGTTTGCATTCCCACCAACAGTGCAAGAGGGTTCCCGTTTCTCCATATCCTCTCCAGCATCTATAGTCTCCTGATTTGTTCATTCTAGCCATTCTGACTTGCGTGAGGTGATATCTCAGTGTGGTTTTGATTTGTTTTTCCCTGATGAGGAGTGTCGTTGAGCATCTTTTCATGTGCCTGTTGGCTGTCTGGATGTCTTCTTTAGAGAAGTGTCCATTCATGATTTCTGCCAATTTCTTCACTGGATTATTTGTTTTTCAGGTGTAGAGTTTGGTGAGTTCTTTATAGATTTTGGATACTAGCCCTTTGTCCGATATGTCATTTGCAAATATCTTTTCCCATTCCATCAGTTGCCTTTTAGTTTTGCTGATTGTTTCCTTTGCAGTGTCAAAGGTTTTTATCTTGATGAGGTCCCAATAGTTCATTTTTGCTTTTAATTCCCTTGCCATTGGAGATGTGTCAAGTAAGAAATTACTGCAGCTGGGGTCAGAGAAGTTTTTTCCTGCTTTCTCCTCTAGGGTTTTGATGGTTTCCTGTCTCACATTCAGGTCTTTCATCCATTTTGAGTTTATTTTTGTGAGTGGTGTAAGAAAGTGGTCTAGTTTCATTCTTCTGTATGTTGCTGTCCAGTTCTCCCAGCTATTTGTTAAAGAGACTGTCTTTTTTCCATTGGATATTCTTTCCTGCTTTGTCAAAGACTAGTTGGCCATACTTTTGTGGGTCCAATTCTGGGGTCTCTATTCTATGCCATTGGTCTGTGTGCCTGTTTTTGTGCCAATGCCATACTGTCTTGATGATTACAGCTTTGTAGTAGAGGCTAAAGTCTGGGATTGTGATACCTCCCGCTTTGGTCTTCTTCTTCAAAATTACTTTGGCTATTCTGGGTCTTTTGTGGTTCCATACAAATTTTAGGATTGCTTGTTCTAGCTTTGAGAAGAATGCTGGTGTATTTTGATTGGGATTGCATTGAATGTGTAGATAGCTTTGGGTAGTATTGACATTTTAACAATATTTATTCTTCCAATCCATGAGCACGGAATGTTTTTCCATTTCTTTGTATCTTCTTCAATTTCCTTTATAAACTTTCTATAGTTTTCAGCATACAGATCTTTTACATCTTTCGTTAGGTTTATTCTAGGTATTTTATGATTCTTGGTGCAGTTGTGAATGGGATCAGTTTCTTTATTTGTTTTTCGGTTGCTTCATTATTAATGTATAAGGATGCGACTGATTTCTGTACATTAATTTTGTATCCTGTGACTTTGCTGAATTCATGTATCAGTTCTAGCAGACTTTTGGTGGAATCTGTCAGGTTTTCCATGTATGATATCATGTCATCTGCAAAAAGTATAAGCTTGACTTCATCTTTGCCAATTTTGATGCCTTTGATTTCCTTTTGTTGTCTGATTGCTGATGCTAGAACTTCCAACAGTATGTTAAACAACAGCGGTGAGAGTGGACATCCCTGTCATGTTCCTGATCCCAGGGAGAAAGATCTCAGTTTTTCCCCACTGAGGATGATATTAGCTGTGAGCTTTTCATAAATGGCTTTTATGATGTTGAAGTATGTTCCTTCTAGCCTGACTTTCTTGAGGGTTTTTATTAAGAAAGGATTCTGAATTTTGTCAAATGCTTTTTTTTGTTTATTTTTTTAACGTTTATTTATTTTTGAGACAGAGAGAGACAGAGCATGAACAGGGGAGGGGCAGAGAGAGAGGGAGACACAGAATCTGAAACGGGCTCCAGGGTCTGAGCTGTCAGCACAGAGCCCGATGCGGGGCTCGAACTCACGGACCGTGAGATCATGACCTGAGCCGAAGTCGGACACTTAACCGACTGAGCTACCCTGGCACCCCTGTCAAATGCTTTTTCTGCATCGATTGACAGGATCATATGTTTCTTATCTTTTCTTTTATTAATGTGATGTGTCACATTGATTGATTTGCGAATGTTGAACCAGCTCTGCAGCCCAGGAATGAATCCCACTTGATCATGGTGAATAATTCTTCTTATATGCTGTTGAATTCTATTTGCTAGTATCTTGTTGAGAATTTTTACATCCATATTCATCAGGGATATTGACCTGTAGTTCTCTTTTTTTGCTGGGTCTCTGTCTGGTTTGGTAATCAAAGTAATGCTGGCTTCATAGAATGAGTCTGGAACTTTTCCTTCCCTTTCTAGTTTTTGGAACACCTTGAGAAGGATAGGTATTATCTCTGCTTTAAATGTCTGGTAGAATTCC
Organism: Panthera pardus; assembly: GCF_024362965.1. Classification (NCBI taxonomy): domain Eukaryota; kingdom Metazoa; phylum Chordata; class Mammalia; order Carnivora; family Felidae; genus Panthera; species Panthera pardus. Next base: position 41,905,711 of record NW_026526766.1, read on the forward strand.
CCAGGGAAGCCATCTGGTCCTGGACTCTTATTTGTTGGGAGATTTTTGATAACTGATTCAATTTCTTCACTGGTTATGGGTCTGTTAAAATTTTCTATTTCTTCCTGTTTGAGTTTTGGAAGTGGGTGGGTGCTTAGGAATTGGTCCATTTCTTCCAGGTTGTCCAGTTTGTTGGCATATAATTTTTCATAGTATTCCCTGATAATTGCTTGTATTTCTGAGGGATTGGTTCTAATAGTTCCATTTTCATTCCTGATTATATCTATTTGGGTCCTCTCCCTTTTCTTTTTGAGAAGCCTAGCTAGAGGTTTATCAATTTTTTTTATTTTTTCAAAAAAACAACTTTTGGTTTCATTGGTCTGCTCTACTGTGTTTTTAGATTGTATATTGTTTATTTTGCTCTGGTCTTTATTATTTCCCTTCTTCTGCTGGGTTTGGGGTGTCTTTGCTGTTCTGCTTCTATTTCCTTTAGGTGTGCTGTTAGATTTTATATTTGGGATTTTTCTTGTTTCTTGAGATAGGCCTGGATTGCAACGTATTTTCCTCTCAGGACTGCCTTCGCTGCATCCCAGAGTGTTTGGATTGTTGTATTTTCATTTTCATTTGTTTTCATATATTTTTACATTTCTTCTTCAATTGCCTCATTAACCCATTCATTCTTTAGTAGGGTGTTCTTTAACCTCCATGCTTTTGGAAGTTTCCCAGACTTTTTCCTGTGGTTGATTTCAAGTTTCATAGCATTGTGGTCTGAAAGTGTGCATGGTATGATCTCAATTCTTGTATACTTATGAAGGGCTGTTTTGTGACCCAGTATGTGATCTATTTTGGAGAATGTCTCATGTTCAGTCAAGAAGAAAGTATATTCTGTTGCTTTGGGATGCAGAGTTGTAAATATATCTGTCAAGTCCATCTGATCCAATGTATCATTCAGGGCCCTTGTGTCTTTATTGATCCTGTGTCTAGATGATCTATCCATTGTTGTAAGTGGAGTATTAACGTCCCCTACAGTTACCACATTCTTATCAATAAGGTTGCTTATGTTTGTGATTAATTGTTTTCTATATTTGGGGGCTTTCATATTCGGTGCATAGACACTTATAATTGTTAGCTCTTCCTGATGTATAGACCCTGTAATGATTATATAATGCCTTTCTTTGTCTCTTGTTACAGCCTTTAATATTAAAGTCTAGTTTGTCTGATATAAGTATGGCTACTCCAGCTTTCTTTTGACTTCCAGTAGCATGATAGATAGTTCTCCATCCCCTTACTTTCAATCTGAAGGTGTCTTCAGGTCTAAAATGAGTCTTGTAGACAGCAAATAGATGGGTCTTGTTTTTTTATCCATTCAGATACCCTGTGTCTTTTGGTTGGAGCATTTAGTCTATTTAGTCTAGTTATTATTGAAAGATAAGTGTTTAGAGTCATTGTGATGTCTTTAGGTTTCATGCTTGTAGTGATGTCTCTGGTACTTTTTGGTGCTTGCAACATTTCACTCACAGACTCCCCCTTAGGATCTCTTGTAGGGCTGGTTTAGTGGTGATGAATTCCTTCATTTTTTGTTTGTTTGGGAAAACCTTTATCTCTCCTTCTATTCTGAATGACAGACTTGCTGGATAAAGGATTCTTGACTGCATGTTTTTTTCTGTTCATCACATGGAAGATCTCCTGCCATTCCTTTCTGGCCTGCCAAATTAGTAGAGAGGTCTGCTACTACCCTTATGTGTCTACATTTGTAAGTTAGGGCCCGTTTATCCCTAGCTGCTTTCAGAATTCTCTCTTTATCCTTGTGTTTTGCCAGTTTCACTATGATACGTTGTGCAGAAGATCAATTCAAGTTATGTCTGAAGGGAGCTCTCCTCTTGGATTTCAATGCCCGTTTCCTTCCCCAGATCAGGGAAGTTCGCAGCTGTCATTTGTTCAAGTGCACCTTCAGCCCCTTTCTATCTCTTCTTGTGGAATTCCTACGATACGGATATTTTTCTGTTTGATTGTATTACTTAGTTCTCTAATTCTCCCCTCAAACTCCCGAACTTTTTTATCTCTTTTTCTCAGCTTCCTCTTTTTCCATAGTTTTATCTTCTAATTAACCTATTCTCCCCTTTACCTCTTCAGTCCATGCTGTGGCTACCTCGATTTTATTTTGCACCTCATTTATAGCATTTTTTAGTTCCTCATGACTATTTCTTAGTCCCTTGATGTTTGTAGCAATAGATTCTCTGCTGTCCTCTATGCTTTTTTCAAGCCTAGCGATTAATTTTATGACTACTATTCTAAATTCTTGTTCCGTTATATTGCTTCAATGGTTTTTGATCTATTCGTTAGCTGTCGCTTCTTCCTGGAGTTTCTTTTGAGGAGAATTCTTCCATTTTGTCTATTTGGTTCATCCCTGAGGTAGCTCCAACTGCAGGGCACTTCCCCTGTGCTGTCCAGAGAAACTTGTGTTGGTGGGCAGGACTGCAGTCAGACCGATGTCTGCCCCTAGCCCTCCACTGGGGCCACAGTCAGACTGGTGTGTACCTTATCTTCCCCTCTTGCAGGGGCAGGACTCACTGTGGAGTCGTGTGTCCCCTGTCTGGGCTGCTTGCACACTGCCAGGTTTGTGGTGCTGTTTTGAAGAGATCTGCCCAAGAGCTTATTAGACGGGGTGGATCTGCAAGGTGCACAGGGGCAGGAGGGGCAGGAGGGGCAGGCTTAGCTAAGTTTGCCATAGGTGGTCCCCTGCAGGAGGGGCCCTGCAGCACCTGCAGGGAGGCAGACCCATCAGAGGGATGGATCCACAGAAAAACAGCATTGGACGATTTCACGGTGCAAGCAAGTTCAGTGATGGGAGCTCGTTCCCTTTGGAATTTTGGCTGGAGGATGGGAGAGGGAAATGGTGCTTGCCAGCACCTTTGCTCCCCGGCTGAGTTCTGTCCTTCAGGGGCTCAACAACTCTCCCTCCTGGCCTCCTTTCACCCTCCCTGCTCTCTGAGAGCAGAGCTGTTGACTTTTAGCATTCCAGATGTTAAGTCCAGATGGCTGTCAGAACTCATGCAATCCGGCCCCTCCGCCTTTGCAAGCCAGACTTTGGGGGTTCTGCCTTGCCGGGGCCTGCCCCTCCACCACCCTGGCTCCCTTCCGCCAGTCTGTGTAGCACATACCATCTCTCCGCCCTTCCTACTGTCTTCCATGGGCCTCTTGTCTATGCTTGGCTCTGGAGAGTCCATTCTGCTAGCCTTCTGGGGGTTTTCTGGGATATTTAGGCTGATGTGGGTGGAATCTAAGCAATCAACAGGACGAGGTGAGCCCAGTGTCCTCCTACACTGCCATCTTCTCACTAGTTCTGAAAATATTTTGTGTATTTTTTATAGATTTCAAGTTGTCTAAAGTAGCAGGGCATATCCTTTTCCTCTCTATGGCTAGTAACAGAAGTCAATTCAGCTTCATATGCTGGGAAATGACCCAGAACTGTCAGACATTTTAAAACATATAAATCAGTATGAACATATGATTACTTAATTGAACTTATAGTACGTAAGTACATATAGCACACATGTACATGTAAGTATGTATAGTACATAAGAACGTATAGTAACTTAAATTGAAATTATGCCAACAAAGGAAATTTTTTGTCTGGTGAATTTAATCTTATTCACATGGCAAATTGAATTTTTCACTAAAGTACCAGGTATAAAAAATTTAACTGATTTTGTTGTTATTATATTCAGAGTATCAGGTAGACCTCCCATAATGAAGTTCGTTGATACACATAATGATGTTTGTACCTAGAAATTCTTAGTGGTTAAAAAGTTGTGCCAAAATATCTGTGTTTAACCTTGAGTGTATGTAACTTATTTGTCATTAGCTGAGTTGTTATATTCTTATACTCCTTCAGTTTTACTCTTGAAGAGTCATGTATGAGCCTGCTGAAATGAACTGAGATTAAAGTTGAGTGAGACTGAGTAGAATTGTAATGATAGCAATTAAGAACTACTACCACGGAGTTGTGAGACTTTTTAGCAAAGATCTCTGTTGCTCTAAGTGTTGTAATTAATAATTATTCATGCGTTATAATCTTTGGTCATTTAAGTAATGAATCTGTTTTCTTTAAAGATTAACTCGTAGGTTCCCCAGTGTTCTCAGTTCATAGTACCTTTGTATATCAGTAATATTTTCATGGCACTTCAAATTAAAGAGAAATATCCAAGAGTTTCATTGGGATTAAGTATTTATGCCCTAACATTGTAACGGCTATTAAAATACATACAAATTAAAAGGAAAAAGTTATATTTTAATTTTATTCTTAAACATAATTATTTGCTGTAGGATGTGAACTTTTGGGTACTGGACAATTGCTCCAACCTTATAATCAGATTGGACACTGCTACCCTTATTTCTTATTTCACATTGCTTTTTGCTCTCACCTTAATTTTTATCACAGCAGTGGTCAAAAACTGAACTTCATAAAGATATGTCATGAAAGAAATGTAGTGCAATCTAATATTGAAGCTCTGGACTTCTAGCAAGTATTCTGTATGGTGTCCAATAGACGTGAAGTATTTCTCTGTTTCCTGTAGACATTTAAAATATCCCACAATGCCCTGTCTGTTACAACACCCCTGGGAACCTTGGTACACAATCTGGGTAATAGAATTAGCACATTCTCTTCTAATGTTTATTACTGCTTTATATGGAATTTTGGCATGGTTAGTAACCTAATTATTTTATGTTGAGACAGAGAATCCTTTTTGATCATTTTTGACCAGCAAGGTTTCTTAAAAAAACTGTGTAATAGTGAAATAAAGGGATAATACATTTGACATTTTTCTTGATGGAAGTGTTTACTGCAGAGGTTTCATATAAGCATTATTGAATAAATTAGTTTTGTGACTATGTTTATAAATAATCTGTAATACAAAGAAATAATGAATGAATAAAATCCTAAAACATGATATTAAGTGGGAGAAAAATGCAGTACTTTATTACTCTACAAGGTGTATTGAATAAACAAAAGAAAAAGATGAATTTTATAATGGGAATAAATAAGGGAAAAGGACTCAAACTGAAAATGGTCAAAATTATCTGTGCTGTTATTGTTTTTCTCAGTATCAATTATTATATTGAAATGGATTTAAGATATTCCTGATTAATCCTTTAGGATATTTGCATACAGTTCTAAACTGTATTGTGACTCAAAATGATTTTTTTAAATAATATATTTTGGGGGCGCCTGTCTGGCTCAATCAGAAGAGTGTGTGCCTTCATCTCAGGGTCGTGGGTTTGAGGCCCACGTTGGGTGTAGAGATTACTTAAATAAATTTTTCAAAATGATGTATAAGGAAGTATATTCTGAACTATATGGAAAATATTTTTGTGTAATATTACGCTAAGGATATATTTGCAATTCCATGTGTCCTTAGTTTAATACATAATAAAACAATCATAGTGATAATAGCTTACATCTATCAAGTGTTTACTATGGTCCACATGGGGTTTTTAGTGGTTTTTAGTGTTTTCAACATATTGGCTAAATTCTTACAATAGTCCTATGAGATGGGTCTAATTATTATTCTTATTATACAGATGGAGGAAATGAACTACAGAGAGGTTAAATAATTTGCCCAGGCTCACAGAACTAATGAGTGGCAGTGTGTATGGTTCCAGAGCCCCTGTTTTTAACTACTATCCAGACGGAGAATTAATCTCTCACCTGAATGTTAACAAAGAAAGAAGAAAACAACTAACTGTGATCTAAATTTATTTTATGGTCCTACACTTATTAAAGTTATTTATTAGTAGATTAGATTAGAGAAAAGAAGCCAAGAATAACGCTTTAAAACTTTAAGAAATAAAATAAATATATTACTTACTGGCATTGTATTCCATTTATGTTATGATGACTTTAAGATTAAACTTGGAATATGTTTCATGATGAGTTCAAGGAATTGGATTTTAGCAAGAAGTTAATGGATGCTAGATCTGTTTGAGAAGTCATTCTAATGATTTGGGAGAGAGTATACCATGATTACACATAAGTTTGATCGATAGAATTGCTGGAAATGAAAGGTATTTGGTATAGCTGGCCAGCAATATGACATTCATTTTACTTCTTAATGAATACTATTGTTTCTTTTTTCAATATACTCCCATCTGCAAAAAAAATATTGTTCGATTATTTTATGTTTTTATTGTTTTAAATCTTCTTGAAAATTCCATATGTTTCTATGAGTTTTTAAGTTCTGGGTTTGTATAGATTGTGGTATAGTTTGCATACCTGATAGTACTTAATAAATCCTTATATTTAATTCAGAATTACTATTTGAATGCCTGATATGTGCTTAATATTCTACTTATACTGTGAGAGGAGAGAGGGTCAGGGGAAGGAGAATACAACATGCTTCTCAGGAAGGTGGTTGTGGTAAAAATTGTAATCATTAAGAGATGTCTTCCTTGATCCTCCCTCATTTAATAAACAAGCTCTCTTCCCTGCATTTATTCCATCTCAACATAGTTTGTTGTACGTATAGTATTTGTTAAATTAAAAGTTTACATTTTTCCATGATTAAAGTATTATTTCTTACCTGTAAGAATCTCTTTCAGATTTATATAAAATCAGAACTTCTGGAGATGTATTTAAGATTAAATTTTAAAATTAGGAATTTAAAAACTAACAGTAAAAAGAGACTCAGCTCAGGCTGCTATAACAAAATACCATGAACTGGGTGGGTTATACGTCAGATATCTATTTCTCACAGTTCTGGAGGCAAGAAGCATGAGATCAGGGTGCCAGCATGGCCAGGTTCTGGTGAGAGCTGTTGCAGACTACCAACTTCTTGTGTCTTCACGTGGTGGCAAGAGAGTGCTCTGGTGTCTTGTTTGCCTTTTAAGGGCACCAAGTCCCTACCTCCCAATTCCTCTGGATCCCCTTACTCCAAACACCAGAACCTTGGGGATTAGATTTCAACATAGGAATTTGGGAGGGGTGAGGCATGAACATAGATGGTTGGGAATACAGACTTCGATGTTACAATGACCAGAGTTGAAATGACAAATATTGCTGAGTCTTTCTTATTGAAACACTCTCTCTAGGTCTCAGTTACCACATCTGTTAAAAGGATTTTAAGAAGAGTTTGTTGAAGGATTACAGAAGCATTTAGTTAAAAGCTTGTCCAGTAATCGGTACCCAAAAGTGGCATTGATCCTTAAACAGTTCTTCTCAAGTAGTCAAAAATTTGATAAGGGGACATGTGAGGAATGTCATATTTAATTTTAATCAATGAGTTACAGAGCAAAGACTTAATTGTAAGAATATTTCCTTCACTGAGTTGTGGATCCAGTTGTTTAAAGAGATTTGTGAGCTATAATTCACCAATGAACTCTGTGAGATTGTTACTTGTCAAGATTTACGATGAGATTGAGGTATCTACATTTTGAAACAGCTTTATAGGCAATGCTGACATTCTAGAAGAATCTAAGCTAGAAAGGTGAATATCGTTACATCTTTATGGATGGAAAAATATGAAATCCAGTATTTAACAGTTTTAAAGATGTTAGGGAAAAATTTGTATGTCTTTCGCTGGAACTTAATATTGAACTGTAGTTATTTTTAATGATTTAGTGGTTATGATAGCCATGGAGACAGGGCTACATGGTTTAAAATCTTGGCTCTATCACGTGGTTTATTGTGTGATTTGAGGCAAAATACTCACTTTTATATGCCTTAGTTTTCTCTTCTGTAAAATGAAAATAAGAATAGAATTGTTTTGAGTTAATGCACATATATTTGTTATAATAATGCCTTGCACATTGTATGTATATCATCATCATCATCACCACCATCTCATGTTATATTTTACATTCCTTTTCAGTTTGTTTTTATAGTCTTGAGAAAAGTCAATTAGTGTTTTGTAAATAATAGGCTTCCAAGAGTAACTTGCAGCCTTTTTGATGTTTTTATTGTTCTTTAACATTAAAGGTTATTGCACTTTGCTTATCCTTAAATGTGTTTTGTACTTGAATTTGAATACTCAAATTCAGAAATATATCTGTCCCAAATTGGAGATGTTCAGAGTTTACCAATTGTAATATTTTTTACTTCTTCATATACAACATTTTCAAATGAAACCTCTGTAGACATTGCTTTATTTTCCCATTTTTCTTTTTTCCTTTAAATACTTAATCTTTGTATAAATCTTAGAGACATGTTTTGCTTTCTTTTTAACATTTATTTTTACTATTTGATGGGCTCCTCAATACTTTTTTCCTTTACTCAGTCTCCCATTTTCACTGTTCTCTCTCTCTCTCTCTCTCTCTCTCTCTCTCTCTCTCTCTCTCACATCCATAAATGAAAACTCAGTCCTGGAAAATGGGAACCATAAAAGGAATAAAAAGGCAAGATGATATTTAGTATTTTTTGCATGTTTATTTAGAATATGCATACTATATTCTTGAAATAAATGTGTTTAAAGATTTAACCTCATAGAGGATGAGAGATTATCTCATATTTATGTTTACACTTGAAGTTTAGATGCTTAATAAGCAGGCTGTTGTTATAAGCTTATATTATATACTCTCACCACTGGGAACACCTCCCTCCTGCTCCATTCCACTTTTAAACACATGGGTTGCACAGCTGCTGTATGGTTGTACACTGTCCCATGTGTATTAAGCAAGCACAGCCTGCAAAAGGTTGCATTTTGGAGCATGGAAGTAGCATGGCTGGTTGGAGACCCCAGAAGTGTAGCTGCCAGAATTCTTCCATCTGGCAGCAGTGCTGCTAGGCAGCTCCACACAGGGCATAAATATATTTTGCTGAGTACTTTTCCTGGTGCAACAGCCATGAATGCCTGGGCTGAGATGGATGAATGGGAAGATGGTCAAAGCTACTAATAGAAAGGTATTTAATTGGAACCACTGTACTGCTTAAGGTGAAAGAATGAACAATAAGTATGAAAAAACACATTGTCAAATAGTCTTTTAACCTTTATGAAGACCTTTTACATTAAAGAATTATGAAATAATTCTATGAAATAAATACTGAAGCATAGTTCCTTTAAAAATTTAGCTTTTATAATTTAACATAGACATATCATTTTTATGGCAAAATAATTGCAATAGTCTTTATTTGATGTAAGTTTATTTCTGGTTTCATTAAAAATTCCCAGAACATTGAACATAAGTCAACATTCCATGGAGAAGGAAGTATTATGCAGCTTGCATGTGTGCATATCTGCATATCGGAGCACAAAATATTGACATGATAATTGCAGTCAAGCCTGAGTGAACAGTGGCCTGTGGGAATTCAGCTGGTGTTGTACCAACTGGATGGCTGCTCAGGACACAGTTTGAAATGCAAGGTGCAAGTTAGCACTTTATTCAGCACAGGCAGGCATCATTTAAAAATCCTTGGGGGCAGCCCTGGTGATGTGCAGATGTTAAAACAGTCTGTTCTGAAGTGCTGATATTTTTGAACACTGTAAAAGACTTCTAGATTCTGGGTGAAAAATATTTGCACAATTATTAAAGACATATAATGCACAATCTTTTCCAACTCTTTTCTGGATGTTTTAGGTAATAGGGAGTGTTTATGCAGAAGTAACTGGACAGGTAGTTAAAAGAAGAAACAGGAAAATCAATAACCAAATAAGATCATTTAATTTATAACTATAAAACAGAAAGGGTTTTGAGTTTCAACTTCGTGTTAGAAATGATGTTGAATGAATAAGGATATCTGAAACAAATATATTATTTAGTAATATATTAAATCTAAGCTGTTATGTTCTAGTAAATTATTGATTTCTTCTTTGTTTACAGAGTTCACCAGTACCCCATAATTTGCAAATTCAGATTAAGATGCTGTAGCCTAATTCTATTCTTTATTCTACTTTGGAAATACCTGATGGAACAAGAAAAAGATCAATCATTTTTTATGTGTCAGGCTGAATCTTCCATCACAAATTTTGGCTTTCATATATAGTTTAAATATATTTTTATATTGAAGTATAAAATATAATAATTTGAAATTCTGGATTGTATACTAAAAATTAAGCTCTGATCTTAAAGAGAAATAGATATCTTAAGTATACTTGACCTTTAAAATATTTTATACCAAAGGTTTGGGGATCTGTTGATTTAGTAATGTATTTTTATTTAAGTATATTAGAGTTTTTTTCAATAGCTGTTTTTACTGTGGAGTAAACATATTTGAAAAAATACTTGTGTTAAGTTTTTTTTAAAGTTTTCTCATTATATTGTTCATAGATACCATTTTAGTAGTTTATTATGCATATTCAAAGTAGAAAAATAGTTATGAAACAGTTCATGAATAAAAGGTTAGATAATATGATAATGGTATGATTCTCATTTCCCTAAACTTCCATTTTTATCAGTCTTCCTGTTTTAGAATCTTAATGTTTATCAGAAAGTGAGAAAGCATTTAAATGGAAAGTCATTAATAAGTATAAAATCTACATTTTAATAGATTTTGTGCTCAAATGAAAGAACATGTTCTTCCAACTAGGTTTATTTTGTGCATTATTGTTATCTGTTAATTAAGAATAATCAATGTCAGTAAGCTTTGCTTTTTTATTTTCTTTGTTTTCTAAATCAGACCAATATCATTGCCTCATTTATAGTTAAATGTTTCTTTTAGACTCTAATATTTCATTTTTGACATCTCATTAAAAATGGGCTCAAGCCCAGAAAATATGATCCTGTCATATTGTATAATATATGGCATGGTCTATAACACAATAAAATTTTGTTTCCTAATGATTTAGAATAATTTCTCAGATTTTTGAGTTTAGAAAAATGGCAAAAAGTTACCATGGTAGTTCATGTGGCTAAGTACCAGCAATGTTAAATGTTTAAATGGGTAGTACTCTTGGGAAAAGTGATTGGAGCTTTAAACTTGTACACATTTGACAGCGTCTCTTCACTTCATTTTTCATCCTAAAGAAGTCTGCAAATATTCTTAGCTCACATCATTATTGCACATCAGTGGTTCTAATTAGCTAAACAGGAGTTTGTCTCAGTCATTGATCATCATCAACTTCTTGACAGTATCCCTTTTTTTTTAGGAACCTTTTTTTAAATGTCTCATAAATACAGAGAATATATATTAATTGAATTGACCAGATACATTGGTGGTGTTTTAAATTTGAAACAACTTTTTTACCTTGTATTATTTTAAGTAAAAAATAATTGTATTCATATTGTAGCGCTGTTTTCTCTTGGGAGCATTTTCCTGTTATGAAAATACCATGTGCCACCAGGAGGAGCTGCTGGACAAATCTCTATATAGATTGTGAATTGTGATTTTTTTTTTTTCAATTTCAAAACTATAATAGTCATTTTTGAAGGTTTTTGGTTTAAAATACATCAGTGAAGTATATTTTTGAAGTTTATATTTGACATGAAGTTTATAGATCATTTATGGCCTATATTTTCAGTATTATATTATTCAGCTTAGTTATTGTTATTTCAGTGACTCTCAAATTTTAGTGTGTGTCAGCATCACTTGAGGCTTTGTGTCTTAGTTCGGGTTGTTATAACAGAATATCATAGTTCAGGTGGCTAAAAAGCCAAACATTAATTTCTTATATTTCTGGAGGTTAGGAAGTCCAATATCAAGGTGACTACTGATTCCATTCCTGTGAGAGCTCTCTTGCAGACAGCTACCTTCTTGCTATATTTTCACATGATGGGGAGGGAGATCATCTTCATGTAGATCCCTAACGCCATTCATGAGGACCCCATCCTTATGACTTCCCAAAGGCCCCACCTACAGAAACTAGCGCATTGGGGATTAGGGCTTCAACATGAATATGAAACATTCAGTCCAGAGCACCTTGTTATGGTTAAACACCGATTGCTGGGCCCTACCCTAGAGTTTCTGCACTTAGGAAGGGTGGAAGATAGTACATTTCTAGCAAGTTCTTGGATGATGCTAATCCCACTTCTCTGGTAACTCACAGTATGAGAACCACTTGGTTAGACTGTGAGTAAGTTTATGTACATACCTGTGTATATAGTAGGAGATAATCACTCTGGTACCAAGCTGCAGTAATGCTTTTGTTTGAGTTTTGTGGCACATGGTTTATCCCTGCCTCATAAAAAGGACACCAGAACGTATTTGGACACTGGTAGGGATTTTAGGCTTACTACAAAAGAGTGAATTAGAAAGACTCTATCCCTGTAAACTAAACTAATTCCTGGGAATTTAATACTAGGCTCATAGCATATTCAAAAAGCAACTTACAGGGGGAGTTTCTGACTGGAATTAATATCTTGGCTGTTATATCCTGGGTCTTTGTCCTTGAGTAAACTCAATCAAGCCCTTCCCTTTGAGATTTGAAGCCATCTTCCCCCTGATGCATATACCTTGAATTGATGTAGTACTGTTTTGCAGTACTCGTGATTTTATAATATTAAACATTCAAATGATAATTTGAGATTATGTATTTGTGACAAATGATAGGCAAAGGGTGTATATATTTTTTTCTTTTTTTTCTTTAAGCTTTTAATTTTAATTCCAGTATAGTTAGCATATTATTATATTAGTTTCAGGTGTACAATATAGTGATAAAGGTCATATATTTTTAATATATAAAATAGTTTTATAAATCAAAAACAATAAAATATAAAATGACAGTTATGTTGACTGGCACTGGAAAATTAGGAAAAAAACATTTCAATTGGTGAAAATATGTTGAAATTCATTATTAATAAAAATAAATAAATACAAAGAGAGCCCAGTTGAAGACAATGGACTGTGATTATGCATTAGATGTGCTATCAATACTTGGTAATAGAAAATAAAATAATAAAACAGAATAAAATACAAACAGTAAAAATAATACATATGTTTGTAAAATTTTAAGTGTGATTTATTCCAATTCTCTACCTAGTGTGTGCTTATATTCAGAGGGCTGAACCTGGCTAGAGAAAAATTCTGAGCCATGATGACTGGTCATATGTGAATTTATGACTACTGACTTTCATGGTCTTAGTACTGACTAGTAGATACCCTATTTTTTCCTGGCTCACTTACCATCCCAGTCTCCTAGAAGACTATTTGATGCTTAACTCTCTTGTCAACTTATAACACTTTGTTTTTCCTTTTCACTTTCAGATAACTGTTATGATTTTGTCAGATTAATGTTAAGTGGAGCACAGGGCGCTGGATGGTGAGCCATGGTTCAACAACAGACCATAAGAAAAACTGAAATAGAGAAGTTTATTGCTCACATGTCCTAGAGGAAGTACCCGGCATGCCTCGAGGGGCCACATGGGGAAGTCAAGGCACAGTACGGAGACAGAGAGGACCTAGGGCACATGCCTTTATGAGGGTTTGTGTGTGGAGTACTTTGGGGTTTCCAGGCTCAGGTGGGATTAGTCAAACCAAAAGAGCTAGGTTTTGGTGAGCTCTATGAGGGGATCTTATGTAAGGGACACATAAGGGAATGGCATTGGGAGGCAGGGGAGATTGTTGATCACAACGGCTGTTAGGGAAGTCATATCAAGAACTTTAATTTACTTGTGACTCTGTGAGCTGCTATCTAGGGCACTTGCATGAACTAGCTTCAGGCTGCTTGGCCAAACCAAATGGATGCCAAGGCATGGAGTAGCTTTAGCTAAACTCTTGACAACCTCCTTGCTTCTTACACCACTGAATAAATAGAAGCTTTTAGAAGAGAGCTTTTACTCTTTCCCATAACCACATCTTCTACCAACATACCTGAATCTATTTTCTCTTTTTCTCTTTTTATTTCTTTGGAAGAACTGTTTATACTGTCACTTAAGTTCAAAAAAAAACTGTGCACACTGAAGCCTTAAGGATTCAAGGATGTCACTCTGCAGTTCTCTCTTCTCTCTCTTGCGTCTTCTGTATCGCTCACTATCCTGGGTCATTCCTGTCCACATACTCACATGCAATTTTATCTTCTGTCTTTTGAAAAAAATCTCTTTTGATCTCACATTTCTTTTGAAATACTGTTCCATTTCTCTGCTGCTTTTTACAGAAAAATTCATCTGAAAAGTAGTTTTTACTATCTCTATTTTTTTCTTTCTCTCTTGAACTGACTCCAATTAGGCTTGTATGTCCACCATTCTCCTAAAACAGCTCTTGTCAAAATCACCAGTGACTACAATACTGCTAAATCCCAGAAGTCCAGTTTTTAGTCTTTGTCTTCTTTAACATGTTTACAGCATTTGCCAAGGTTGGTTCCTTCTAAAAATAACTTGTTCACTTAGCTTTCTCTCTTGATTCTCCTTTTGCATGACTGTGTATCCTTTGTGGTATCATTGGCTGTTTTCCTCGCCTTACTAACCTATAAATGTGGAGTACCTCAGGACCCAATTCTCAGATTTTTCTATCCAAAATTACTTCTTAGGCTTTTAAATATATTTGGATGATGCCTAAAGTTTTATCTTCAGCCTTGACCATTTGACTGATTCTAGACTTGTTTACCAACCGCATATTGGATTTTGATTAAACATCTCACATTTGACATGTCCAAATCCCAAATACTTAAAAAAAATTTTTTTTTTAGTGTTTGTTTATTCTTGAGAGAGAGAGACAGAGTGTGAGTGCGGGAGGAGCAGAGAGAGAGGGAGACACAGAATCTGAAGCAAGCTCCAGGCTCTGAGCTGTCAACACAGAGTCCGATGTGGGGCTTGGACTCTTGGACCTTGAAATCATGACCTGAGCCTAAGTCGGAGGTTTAACTGACTAAGCCACCCAGGTGCCCCTGTCCAAATCCAAAATTCTAATGTCCCTTAACTCTCCTCATCAGGATCTGAGATCATGTCTACTTCATCCTTCCAGTTATTCAGACAAAAGCCTTGGAAACATTCTTGACTTCTCTCTTCCCTTAAATCTCATACCTATTGGATCAAGAAATCCTGTTAGCCCTACCTTCAAAATATCAAGAATTTTATTACTTTCTCAGTAACGCCACCATTACCTATCTTGTCGAGTTCATCTTTAGTTCTCACCTGGGTATTTTATTTGCCCCCTAATTATTCTCTCTGCTTCTACTTTTGATTGCTAGAGTCTGACCTCAGCCCAGGACCCACTGTGATACTTGTGAAATATTAATTCTTATTGTATTATTTCCTTACTCAAAACTATCTTCTCTGTTCCAATTTTATTGGGAGTCAGATCTAAAGTTCATAGGGCTTAAAAGGCAATATACTGCTTTATTCCCAGTGACTATTCTGTCCTCAGCCACCATTCTCCCCTTGTATGGACGTTACTATTTTGCTGTTCTTTGGCTACACCAATTGTGCTCTTGCCTCAGTATCTTTGCTCTTGCTACTGTTCCCAAAGCCTGGAAAACTCTTCCCTGAAATCTCCATGACTCTTAATTCCTTCCTTTAAGTTTCTGCTCACATATCTTTAAGGACAGTCATTTTTATAAAATAGCGACAGCCTTCTTTTTGCTATATAAAAACAACAACCTTCTATATTGTTCTATACAAAATAGCAACAGCCTTCTTTTTGCTTCCCAGTTCTCTAAGACGAGGCATCCCTTTCTGCATTACCCTAGTTTATTGTTCTTATACATATAGCTAGTTGGCATACTATATATTCACTTATATATCATTTATTTTCAGCATCTATGAGCTAGAATGTTAATTCCATCAAGACAGCACTTGGTTTATTTTGTTTGCTGCCGTTCTCTATTCCCTAGAATGAAGTCGAGCATATAATAAATGCTCAATAAACACTCATTAAGTGAATGATGGATTAATGTGTAAATGTGTGTTTGTTTGTTTTTTAGGTATTTATTCTGGTACGTATTCTTTCAATCAGGATTCTATTTAATTCTAAAACATTCTCAGAAATTATCTCCTAAAAATACCGCTTTATCTTTCATCCCATTTTTTTTTGCTTCTGGAACTCTTTAGTCATATGCTGGGAGTTTCAAGTGAGACCTGCATGTCTTAACTGTGTTTCTATATTTTTCATCTCATTTCTGTATACAGTGTTCTGGATGAATTTCTCATTGTTATTATCCATTTCACTTATTCTCTTTTTACATCTAGTTTTGAGCTAAGCCCATTGAATTGTGTTTTGATTTAGTGGTTGTAATTTTTATTTGCAAGGTTTTCAATATATTTTTTAAGATCTATTTATTGTTTTTGTTTTTAATTGTAGTCATTCTTTTAGGTCATAAATCCTTACTTACTTTAAAGTCTTTATTTTTATTTATTTTTGAGAGAGACAGAGACAGCGTGAGTAGAGAAGGGGCAGAGTGAGGGGGAGAGAGAGAATCCCAAGCAGGCTCTGTGCTACTGAGCCTGACGTGGGCTTGAACTCACGGAACTGTGAGATCATGACCTGAGCTGAAACCAGGAGTCGGACACTTAAATGACTGAGCCACCCAGACGCCCCTTAAAGTCTTTTTCAGTGTGTTGTGTTATTTTAATTTTGTCTAGAGTGATTGATTCTTTGAATTATTCAGTCAGTGTTTGCATGTGTTGTATGTGAATGTAGAGTGTGTGTTTTCTTCTTGTGTTTTGTTGGATTTTTTGTGATAAACCTTGAGTAGGAGGGTTGATGTTACTGTTCTCTTATTCCTTTCTCCACTACCCTGCCTTGCCTAATGCCTTTTTTTCTCTAAAAATTTTGTGTTTGCCACTAAATTGTCACCCTCATCCCATCCTGAAATAGGTTTTATATTTGTAGTGTGAGGCTCTTAGCCAATAATGACACAGAGGATTTGTTAAATTTAGTACCTCGGCTATGGAGTGTTTTGGCTCAGTGCCTGATTGGGATTTTATCTATAAACGTTTGCCTTTCTAAACTTTCATATAAGCCTTAGTTCCAGGCAAGGGTGGGGAAAGACTTTTTCCAGACTCCTTTCAGAAGTTCGGGGCGCCACCCTAGTCTCTGGATTCAAACAATGAGCTTAGTTAGCTCTGCTTTCCTATATTGGGCAGGGCACTTTCATTAGCAGTTACCCTCAGGAGCCGAGCTCTTTTTCACCTTAGCACACATCTGGATCTGGACAGTACACAGCACCTTCTCCTTGTTTGTAGCGTTGTATTTCTGTTTAGTTTGCAATCCTTAGAGACGTGGCTGTGTTTCCTTAATTCTTTCTTTTATGTTTTTCTATTAATAGTATCAACTTAGAGAACAGAGAATTGCCTCAAAGTGTGAACTTATTATGCTAGGTTATTGCAAGTCTAATTTAAAATTTTTTAAGTGTACTAGTGTATCATCTGAATTTATCTCTTAAACCAGTGTTGTGGTTTTCTGATTGGTGTCTCTTCATTCTGATATTCCTTTGTACCTTCTAGGGCCCTTCGCTTCATTTCACTGTTTCGCAGTTGAGGGTTCTTTTCTTCTAACTTTCCTGTATACTTTGTCACTCCTGAGTGATTTAAGTATAGATTTCTATTTATTTTACTTATTTTTAAAGTGTTTTAAAATATAAATAAATGTCCGGTAAATTTTTATCCCGTTTTAAGTTGTTAAAACGTTATTAAAAGTTACTAGTAAGTCTCTAGTTCTCTTTTGAGTCTTTTACTTAAAAAAATGATATTTTATTCTTAATTTAATTGTGTGTATAAAGTGCTTATGTTAAGAACATACTGACTTTGGGTGCCTGGGTGTCTCAATTGGTTAAGCTCTGATTTCAGCTCTCGTCATGATCTTGCGGTTTGTGAGTTTAAACCCTGCATGAGGCTCTCTGGGGTCAGTGCAGAGCCTGCTTGGAATTCTCCCCGCCCCGCCCCTCCCCCACTTGCATTCTCTCTCTCTCTCAAAAATAAATAAACATTAAAACATAAAGAACATATTGACTTATTTTAAATTGATGATAGAGTGGTTGTGATCAAGATTAAATGTGTTGTGTATTTTTTTTTTAATCATGGATCTAAATCTGGAAACTAAACTGTTCTTTTGGTATGAAGTTGTCTTAGTTGTCAGCAGTTTGTAAGTTGTTGTCACTTGCCATATGGTTTCTGATTAATTCTGAAAGGGCTGTCAACCCCAGATAATTTAATTTTCTATATTTTAAAGTGATACTCATTTTCAGGATGTGAAAATTTAAAGGATTAGCTACCAATTATACCTAATAAACTCTCCCTTATTTTTCTTTGTAGAGAAAAACAGAAATCTGAAGCTAAAGACAGAAAAGTTTTAGAAATTCTGCAAGTGAAGGATGCTAAAATACAAGAATTGGAACAGGTTGGTGTAACAGAAAATACTAAGAATAAGTATATTTTTTCAGGTGTAGATATTTGCAATTACTTTTAATTAAAAAAATATTCATTAAGAATATCAGGGTAATCATCTCAAACCATCACTATTTTGAAACTACTATAGCCACATATTCTTCACTGTTGTAATTTGCTTATAGCCTGTTGTTGTCCGAATTAATGGGCTATGTCATTTATTCATTAAAATTCTTAAGATAGTGTTATGGTTTTATAGTAGTAACTAGCAATTATTCATTGTTCTATTGAATTTTGCCTTTTATTATTACCAGTTATCATTGTATTATTAGCAATATCATTGAAACTTGTAAATTTTCAGATGGTTTCATTCATAGAAAGGATCAACAAATAACAGGAATGATTCCATTTGATCTTTTGAAAACTGTGCTTTCTTATGTCTTATCTATAATCAGTTAATTATACAATTACATATATAGTAAAATTATATGTAATTATATAATCAGGATATTATCACTGCAAAAAATCCATGTTATCAGTGCTTCCCAGAACCATTTTCAAAGTATACACATCTCAAAAATGAAGGAGACAGAAATTTATTGCAAGAATGGCCTCTATTGTGATAAAATATTTAAATTCATTTTGTACCCAATTGTTCCTTACGGGCTAAATTGCCCATAATTCTTCTAGGGTAAATGGAGGCTCTTTTTGGAAACTATGATCTTTGAGTTTTGACTCTATTTTCCTTCCTAGCCAATTAAACTTTTATGAGAACTTTGATCTAAGTTTGGTTACTGTTATAAAGTTGTTTTATCAAAAAACTTAAAGTGGAAGTTAACTTAGATAAAAGATCCAATTATTTTTATGTTCTCTACATCCATAGAATATCTTTCTAAAATGGAACAATGCATTCTTTTATGACATATAAGCTTGAAGTTTATACATTCTCCAATGTTGTGTTTTCCTCATAGGAAATATGATAATTGATACCATAATGATAAAATTTTAGAAATAATATTTTAGCCTGTTTGCTCTGGGGGGGAAAATGTTGTATTTTCTACCTGAATATCAAAAGACATTAAAATGGATTCTAAGATGGATAAATACTGTTATATGCCTAGGCTAAGCTGCCTGATAGATATAACCATATGACTTAGAAGTGCCAAGTGTCATTTGTACTCACACTAGATTGAGAAAAACTAGCCATATTGGCCACCCCGAGATTCTGGAGGTTAGGGAGGATAAAGATCCAGACTGAGCAATCTATTCTTCAGTTACAGCTCTATTCTGTGGAAGAGAATGGATTTTGCCACTCTTTGATATTCTTGGGTTTTAAGTTTGCAGTGAGTGCTTTAGGGAATGCTCAGGTTACCAGATCTAGATAGCTATAGCATACCATTTTTTTAAAATGTTGACTTTTAAAAATGATAGTATATTTCCCCTTTTCTTTGCTAAATTCTTTTTGTGCTTCCTCTTTCTTGAGGGATATACTACTTAACTATTTACCTTTTTGAGCAGAATCACTTAGCTCGGGGATAAAATATTAAATTTCCATAAGAGATTATTTGTTTTTACGCCTCCTAATTTTTTTTAGAGGCCCTAATTTCTTTGCCAAAATCATGTATATTTTTGTTCACTAATGGTTATAACTTTCTACAAAGTATAATATGTTAAATGTATATACTATTCTGTGATGGTACTTTGGAAAATTTGAAGTTACAATTCTTGCCTTTTTTTTAATTTTTATTTTTTTAATTTTTATTTTTTTTTCAAAGTTTTTATTTCAATATATGAAGTTTATTGTCGATTGGTTTCCATACAACACCTAGCGCTCATCCCAAAATGTGCCCTCCTCAGTACCCATCACCCACCCTCCCCTCCCTCCCACCCCCCATCAACCCTCAGTTTGTTCTCAGTTTTTAAGAGTCTCTTATGCTTTGGCTCTCTTTCACTCTAACCTCTTTTTTTTTTTCCTTCCCCTGCCCCATGGGTTTCTGTTAAGTCTCTCAGGATCCACATAAGAGTGAAACCATATGGTATCTGTCTTTCTCTGTATGGCTTATTTCACTTAGCATCACACTCTCCAGTTCCATCCACGTTGCTACAAAGGGCCATATTTCATTCTTTCTCATTGCCACGTAGTATTCCATTGTGTATATAAACCACAATTTCTTTATCCATTCATCAGTTGATGGACATTTAGGCTCTTTCCATAATTCGGCTATTGTTGAGAGTGCTGCTATAAACATTGGGGTACAAGTGCCCCTATGCATCAGTACTCCTGTATCCCTTGGGTAAATTCCTAGCAGTGCTATTGCTGGGTCATAGGGTAGGTATATTTTTAATTTTTTGAGGAACTTCCACACTGTTTTCCAGAGTGGCTGCACCAGTTTGCATTCCCACCAACAGTGCAGGAGGGTTCCCGTTTCTCCACATCCTCGCCAGCATCTATAGTCTGCTGATTTGTTCATTTTGGCCACTCTGACTGGCGTGAGGTGATATCTGAGTGTGGTTTTGATTTGTATTTCCCAGATGAGGAGCGATGTTGAGCATCTTTTCATGTGCCTGTTGGCCATCCGGATGTCTTCTTTAGAGAAGTGTCTATTCATGTTTTCTGCCCATTTCTTCCCTGGATTATTTGTTTTTCAGGTGTGGAGTTTGGTGAGCTCTTTATAGATTTTGGATACTAGCCCTTTGTCCGATATGTCATTTGCAAATATCTTTTCCCATTCCGTTGGTTGCCTTTTAGTTTTGTTGGTTGTTTCCTTTGCTGTGCGGAAGGTTTTTATCTTCATAAGGTCCCAGTAGTTCATTTTTGCTTTTAATTCCCTTGCCTTTGGGGATGTGTCAAGTAAGAAATTGCTACGGCTGAGGTCAGAGAGGTCTTTTCCTGCTTTCTCCTCTAGGGTTTTAATGGTTTCCTGTCTCACATTCAGGTCCTTTATCCATTTTGAGTTTATTTTTGTGAATGGTGTGAGAAAGTGGTCTAGTTTCAACCTTCTGCATGTTGCTGTCCAGTTCTCCCAGCACCATTTGTTACAGAGACTGTATTTTTTCCATTGGATGTTCTTTCCTGCCTTGTCAAAGATTAGTTGGCCATACGTTTGTGGGTCTAGTTCTGGGGTTTCTGTTCTATTCCATTGGTCTATGTGTTTGTTTTTGTGCCTATACCATGCTGTCTTGATGATTACAGCTTTGTAGTAGAGGCTAAGGTCTGGGATTGTGATGTCTCCTGCTTTGGTCTTCTTCTTCAAAATTACTTTGGCTATTCAGGGCCTTTTGTGGTTCCATACGAATTTTAGAATAGCTTGTTCTAGTTTCGAGAAGAATGCTGGTGCAATTTTGATTGGGATTGCATTGAATGTGTAGATAGCTTTGGGTAGTATTGACATTTTAACAATATTTATTCTTCCAATCCATGAGCACGGAATGTTTTTCCATTTCTTTATATCTTCTTCAGTTTCCTTCATAAGCTTTCTATAGTTTTCAGCATACAGATCTTTTACATCTTTGGTTAGATTTATCCCTAGGTATTTTATGCTTCTTGGGGCAATTGTGAATGGGATCAGTTTCTTTATTTGTCTTTCTGTTGCTTCATTATTAGTGTATAAGAATGCAACTGATTTCTGTACATTGATTTTGTATCCTGCAACTTTGCTAAATTCATGTATCAGTTCTAGCAGACTTTTGGTGGAGGCTGTTGGATTTTCCACGTATAATATCATGTCATCTGCAAAAAGTGAAAGCTTAACTTCATCTCTGCCAATTTTGATGCCTTTGATTTCCTTTTGTTGTCTGATTGTTGATGCTAAAACTTCCAACAGTTTGTTAAACAACAGCGGTGAGAGTGGACATCCCTGTCGTGTTCCTGATCTCAGGGAAAAAGCTCTCAGTTTTTCCCCATTGAGGATGATGTTAGCTGTGGGCTTTTCATAAATGGCTTTTATGATGTTTAAGTATGTTCCTTCTATCCCGACTTTCTCGAGGGTTTTTATTAAGAAAGCTTGCTGAATTTTGTCAAAGGCCTTTTCTGCATCGATTGACAGGATCATATGGTTCTTATCTTTTCTTTTATTAATGTGATGTATCTCATTGATTGATTTGCGAATGTTGAACCAGCCCTGCATCCCAGGAAGGAATCCCACTTGATCATGGTGAATAATTCTTTTTATATGCTGTTGAATTCAATTTGCTAGTATCTTATTGAGAATTTTTGCATCCATATTCATCAGGGATATTGACCTGTAGTTCTCTTTTTTTACTGGGTCTCTGTCTGGTTTAGGAATCAAAGTAATACTGGCTTCATAGAATGAGTCTGGAAGTTTTCCTTCCCTTTCTATTTCTTGGAATAGCTTGAGAAGGATAGGTATTATCTCTGCTTTAAACGTCTGGTAGAACTCCCCTGGGAAGCCATCTGGTCCTGGACTCTTATTTCTTGGGAGATTTTTGATGACTGATTCAGTTTCTTCGCTGGTTATGGGTCTGTTCAAGCTTCCTATTTCCTCCTGATTGAGTTTTGGAAGCGTGTGGGTGTTTAGGAATTTGTCAATTTCTTCCAGGTTGTCCAGTTTGTTGGCATATAATTTTTCATAGTATTCCCTGATAATTGCTTGTATCTCTGAGGGATTGGTTGTAATAATTCCATTTTCATTCATGATTTTATCTATTTGGGTCATCTCCCTTTTCTTTTTGAGAAGCCTAGCTAGAGGTTTATCAATTTTGTTTATTTTTTCAAAAAACCAACTTTTGGTTTCATTATCTGCTCTACTGTTTTTTTAGATTCTATATTGTTTATTTTGCTCTGGTCTTTATTATTTCCCTTCTTCTGCTGGATTTAGGCTGTCTTTGCTGTTCTGCTTCTATTTCCTTTAGGTGTGCTGTTAGATTTTGTGTTTGGGATTTTTTTTGTTTCTTGAGATAGGCCTGGATTGCAATGTATTTTCCTCTCAGGACTGCCTTCGCTGCATCCCAAAGTGTTTGGATTGTTGTATTTTCATTTTCGTTTCTTTCCATATATTTTTTAATTTCTTCTCTAATTGCCTGGTTGACCCATTCATTCTTTAGTAGGGTGTTCTTTAACCTCCATGCTTTTGGAGGTTTCCAGACTTTTTCCTGTGGTTGATTTCAAGTTTCATAGCATTGTGGTCTGAAAGTATGCATGGTATGATTTCAATTCTTGTATACTTATGAAGGGCTGTTTTGTGACCCAGTATGTGATCTATCTTGGAGAATGTTCCATGTGCACTCGAGAAGAAAGTATATTTGTTGCTTTGGAATGCAGAGTTCTAAATGTATCTGTCAAGTCCATCTGATCCAATGTATCATTCAGGGCCCTTGTTTCTTTATTGATCCTGTGTCTAGATGATCTATCCATTTCTGTAAGTGGAGTGTTAAAGTTGCTTATGTGTGTGAGTAATTGTTTTATATATTTGGGGGCTCCTGTATTCGGCGCATAGACATTTATAATTGTTAGCTCTTCCTGATGGATAGACCCTGTGATTATTATATAATGCCCTTCTTCATCTCTTGTTGCAGCCTTTAATTTAAAGTCTAGTTTGTCTGATATAAGTATGGCTACTCCAGCTTTCTTTTGACTTCCAGTGGCATGATAAATAGGTCTCCATCCCCTCACTCTCAATCTGAAGGTGTCCTCAGGTCTAAAATGAGTCTCTTGTAGACAGCAAATAGATGGGTCTTGTTTTTTTATCCATTCTGATACCCTATGTCTTTTGGTTGGCGCATTTAGTCCATTTACATTCAGTGTTATTATAGAAAGATACGGGTTTAGAGTCATTGTGATGTCCGTAGGTTTCATGCTTGTAGCGATGTCTCTGGTACTTTGTCTCACAGGATCCCCCTTAAGATCTCTTGTAGGGCTGGTTTAGTGGTGATGAATTCCTTCAGTTTTTGTTTGTTTGGGAAGACCTTTATCTCTCCGTCTATTCTAAATGACAGACTTGCTGGATAAAGGAATCTCGGCTGCATATTTTTTCTGTTCATCACATGGAAGATCTCCTGCCATTCCTTTCTGGCCTGCCAAGTTTCAGTGGAGAGATCAGTCACGAGTCTTATAGGTCTCCCTTTATATGAAGGGAGTTCTCTGTGCCTCTTGGATTTCAATGCCTTTTTCCTTCCCCAGATCAGGGAAGTTCTCAGCTATTATTTCTTCAAGCACACCTTTAGCACCTTTCCCTCTCTCTTCCTCCTCTGGAATACCAATTATGTGTATATTATTTCTCTTTAGTGCATAACTTAGTTCTCTAATTTTCCCCTCATACTCCTGGATTTTTTTTTATCTCTCTTTTTCTCAGCTTCTTCTTTTTCCATAATTTTATCTTCTAGTTCACCTATTCTCTCCTCTGCCTCTTCAATCTGAGCCGTAGTTGTCTCCATTTTATTTTGCAGTTCATTGATAGCATTTTTTAGCTCCTCCTGGCTGTTCCTTAGTCCCTTGATCTCTGTAGCAAGAGATTCTCTGCTGTCCTTTATACTGTTTTCAAGCCCAGCGATTAATTTTATGACTATTATTCTAAATTCACTTTCTGTTATATTGTTTAAATATTTTTTGATCTGTTCGTTAGCTGTTGTTATTTCCTGGACGTTTTTCTGAGGGGAATTCTTCCGCTTCGTCCTTTTGGATAGTCCCTGGAGTGGTGCGGGACTGTGGTGCACTTCCCCTGTGCTGTCTTGAATAACTTACGTTGGTGGGCAGGACCGCAGTCAGACCTGATGTCTGCCCCCTGCCCACCGCTGGGGCCACAGTCAGAAAGGTGTGTACCTTCTCTTCCCTTCTCCTAGGGGCAGGATTCACTGTGGGGTGGCATGGCCCGTCTGGGCTACTTGCACACTGCTAGGCTTGTGGTGCTGGGGATCTAGCGTATTAGCTGGGGTAGATACGCAAGGTGCACAGGGGCGGGAGGGGAAGGCTCAGCTCGCTTTTCCTTCAGAGATCCGCTTCGGGAGGGGCCCTACCGCACCAGGAGGGAGTCAGACCTGCTGCCGGAGGTTTGGCTCCGCAGAAGCACAGCGTTGTGTGTTTGCACGGAGCAAGCAAGTTCCCTGGCAGGAACTGGTTCCCTTTGGGATTTTGGCTGGGGGATGGGCGAGGGAGATGGCGCTGGCGAGCGCCTTTGTTCCCCGCCAAGCTGAGCTCTGTCGTCCCGGCTCAACAACCCTCCCTCCCGTTGTCCTCCAGCCTTCCCGTTCTCCGAGCACAGCTGTTAGCTTATAACCTTCCAGATGTCAAGTCCCGCTTGCTGTCGGAACACACTCCGTCCGGGCCCTCCGCTTTTGCAAGCCAGACTCAGGGGCTCTGCTTGGCCGGCAGGCTGCCCCTCCGCCCCGGCTCCCTCCCGCCAGTCCGTGGAGCGCGCACCGCCTCTCCGCCCTTCCTACCCTCTTCCGTGGGCCTCTCGTCTGCGCTTGGCTTCGGAGACTCCGTTCTGCTGGTCTTCTGGCGGTTTTCTGGGTTATTTAGGCAGGTTTAGGTGGAATCTAAGTGATCAGCAGGACGCACGGTGAGCCCAGCATCCTCCTACGCCGCCATCTTCCCCAAGAAAGCTTTTTTTAATTTTTGAAAGGATTTTTTATATTTATTTTTTCTAAAAATCTTTTTTAATGTTTATTTATTTTTGAGAGCACGAGAGAGACACAGCATGAGCAGAGGAGGGGCAGAGAGAGACACAGAATCGGAAGCAAGCTGCATACTCTGAGCTGTCAGCCCAGAGGCCAACACGAGGCTGGAACTCACAAGCTGTGAGATCATGACCTGAGCTGAAACCAAGAGTTGGACACTTAACCAGCTCAGCCATCCAGGCTCCCCAGTTCTTGCCTTTAATGATTTTTAAATCCCTTTGAGGAGAAACATGGGGATAAAAATAAGGTGCAAGTAACCATATTCTCCTACACTAGATTACAGGTTGTGAGAGGATGGGGAACCTCGTATGCCCATTCACCTTTGTATACCTGACATCCAATGTTTACCATATTGCCTGGCTCAGAGCAGATTCTCAGTGAATATTGTTGAATGAGTAATAATAATATTGTTATTATTATTTTATTAAGGTATAATTGACATATGGTATCCTGTTAGATTCAGGTGTACATCATACTGATTTAATATTTTTATACATTATAGAATGATCCCCATAAGAAGTCTAGTTACTGTCATTATACCAAGTTATTGCAGTATTAAAGATTGTGCATTATATCCTCATGACTTATTTGTTGTATAACTGGAAGTTTGTACCTCTTAATTACTTTCACCTATTTCACCCATACCCTACCTCCCTCCCTTTTGGCAACCACCAGTTTATTCTCTGTATTTGTGAATCTGTTTCTGTTTTTTTGTTTGTTCATTTATTTTGTTTTCTTAGCTTCCATATGTAAGTGAAATGATATGGTATTTGTCTTTTTCTGTATGACTTATTTTATTTAGCATAATAACCTCCAGGTCCATCCATGTCACAAATGGCAAGGTCTTATTCTTTTTTATTGTTGAGTAATATTCCACTGTATATATATCACATCTTTTTATCCATTTATCTCTCCATGGACACTTAGATTGCTTTAATATTTTTCTTATTGTAAATAATGGTGCAGTAAACATAGGGGTTCATTTATCTTTTCAAAATAGTGTTTCATTTTGGGGGGTAAATATCTGGTAGTGAAATTACTGGATCATATGGTATTTTTATTTTTAACTTTTTGAGGAATCTGCATACTGCTTTCCACAGTGGCTGCACCGAGTTCTATTCCTAACAGTGCATGAGGGGTCCCTTTTCTTATCATCCTCATCTGCACTTGTTATTTTTTGTTTTGTTGATATTAGCCATTATGACAGGTTTGAGGTGATGTCTCATTGTGATTTTGATTTGGATTTTCCTGATGGTCAGTGATGTTGAATATCTTCCATGTGTCTGTTGGCCATCTGTATATTTTCTTCAGACAAATGTCTGTTTCTTTATGTCTTCTACCCATTTTTAATTGGATTTGTGTGTGTGTGTGTGTGTGTGTGTGTGTGTGTGTGTGTGTTTGCATTATGTTTTTTATAGGTTTTGAATACTAACCCTCTATCAGATATGTTATTTGCAAATATCTTCTTCCATTCAGTAGATTCCTTTAGTTTTGTTGATGGTTTCCTTTGCTGTGCAAAGCTTTTTATTTTGATGCAGTCCCAATAGTTTATTTTTGCTTTTGTTTCCCTTGCCTAAGAAGACATATCTAGAAAAATGTTGCTATGGCTGACGTCAGAGAAATTGCTGCCTATGTTGTCATCTAGGATTTTTATGGTTTCAGGTCTCACATTTAGATCCTTAATCCGTTCTGAGGTTATTTTTGTGTATGTTGTAAGAAAGTGGTCCAGTTTCATTCTTTTGCATGTAGCTGTGCAGTTTTTCCAACACCATTTGTTGAAGAGACCGTCTTTTTCCATTGTATATTCTTGCAATTGACCATGTAACTGTGGATTTATTTCTGGTCTTTCTTTTCTGTTACTTTGATCTATGTGTTTATTTAGTGCCGGTACCATACTGTTTTGATTACTACAGCTTTGTAATATAACTTGAAGTCTGGAGTTGTGATACCTCCAGTTTTGTTTTTCTTTTTCAAGATTACTGTGGCTCTTCAAGTCTTTTGTGGTTCCATACAAATTTTAGGATTGTTTGTTCTAGTTCTGTTAAAATGCTCTTGGTATTTTGATAGAGATTGCATTTAATCTATAGATTAATTTGGGTAGTATAGATATTTTAACAATAAATGTTCTCTTGTCCATGAGTATGGAATGTCTTTCCATTTCACTGTATTGTCTTTCATCAGTGTTTTATAGTTTTTGGAGTACCAGTCATTCACCTCTTTGGTTAAGTGTATTCCTAGGTATCTTATTTTGGGTGCAATTGTAAATGGGATTGTTTTCTTAATTTCTCTTTCTGCTTCTTCGTTATTAGTATATAGAAATGCAAAAGATTTTGTATATTGATTTTGTATCCTGCAACCTTACTGAATTCATTTATCAGTTCTAGTAATTTTTTAGTGGAGTCATTCAGACTTTTATTAGTTTCATGTCATCTGCAAATAATGAAAGTTTTACTCCTTCCTTACCAAGTTGGATGGCGTTTACTTCTTTTTTTGTTGTCTGATTAGTATGGCTAGGACTTCCATTACTATGTTGAATTAAGTGGTGAGAGTAGACATCCTTGTCTTGTTCCTGATCTTCGAGGAAAAGGTCTTATTTTTTCACCACTGAATATGATGTTTAGCTGTGGATTTTCATATGTAGCCTTTAATATGTTGAGGTATGTTCACTCTAAACCTACTTGTTGAGGGTGTTTATTCTGAATGGATGTTGTACTTTGTCAAATGCTTTTTCTGCATCTTTTGAAATGACCATATGGTTTTGATTCTTTCTCTTGTCAATATGATGTTTACTGACTTGTGAATATTGAGCCACCCTTGTATCCCTGGAATAAATCCCACTTGATCATGGTAAATTATTGTTTAAATGTATTGTTGGATTCGTTTGCTAATATTTTGTTGCAGATTTTTGCATCTGTGTTCATCAGAGATATTGGCCTGTAGTTCTTTTTGTAGTGTCTGTATGGTTTTAGTATGATGGTAATGCTGTCCTCCTAGAATGAATTTGGAAGACTTCATCCCTCTTCTATTTTTTGACTAGTTTGAGAAGAATAGATACTAATTCTTCTTTAAATGTTTGGTAGAATTCACTTGTGAAGCTCTCTGGTTCTGGACTTTCGTTTGTTGTGAGTTTTCTGATTCAATTTCCTTGCAGCTAATTGGTCTATTTTCTATTTCTTCCTGAGTCAGTTTTAGGAAGTTATAAGTTTCTAAGAATGTATTTATTCTAGAATGTATTTCCAATTTCTTGGCATATAATTTTTCATGGCATTCTCTTAAAATCCTTTGTATTGCTGTGGTGTTGGTTGTTATTCCTCCTCTTTCATTTATGATTTTATTAGTCCTCTCTCTTAAAAATTTTTTTTTGATGAGTCTGGCTAAAGGTTTATCAATTTTATTGATCTTTTCAAAGAAACAACTTCGGGTTTCATTGTTCTATTTTGTTATTATTGCTTTTTTTAGTTTTTATTTTCTATATTTCTGCTCTAATCTTTATTATTTCTTCCCTTCTACTAGTTTTGGGGTTTGTTCTTCTTTTTCTTGCTTCTATAGGTTTAAGGTTAGGTTGTAATTGAAATTTTTCTTGCTTCTTGATGGAAGCCTATATTCTTATGAACTTCCCTCTTACAACTGCTTTTGCTACATCCCAAAGATTTTGGATGGTTATGTTTTCATTTTCATTTATCATCATGTAGTTTTTGATTTCCTCTTTGAATTCTTGGTTGACCCATTCACTGTTTAGTAGCGTGTTATGTAACTTTCATGTACTTATGTTGTTTCCAGGTTTTTTCTTTTTTTTAACGTTTATTTATTTTAGAGAGAGAGAGACACAATGTGATTGGGGTAGGGGCAGAGAGAGAGGGAGACATAGAATCTGAAGCAGGCTCCAGGCTTCGAGCTGTCAGCACAGAGCAAGACGCAGGGCTCGAACTCACAAACCTTGACATCATGACCTGAACCAAAGTTGAATGGTTAACCAACTGATCCATGAAGACACCCCTTTCCAGATTTTTTTCTTAAGGTTCTTTTCTTGTTTCATAGCATTGTCGTCAGAAAAGATGCATGGTATGACTTCGATTCTTTGAATTTGTTGAGACTTGATTTGCGGCCTAATATGTGATCTGTTCTGGAGAACGTCCCATGTGCATTTGAAAATGGTGTGTATTGTGTTGTTTTAGGCTGGAATGTTTTGAATGTATGTTAGATCCATCTGGTTGATTTTCTGTTTGGATGATCTATCCATCGATGTAAGTGGGGTGCTAAAGTCCCCTATTATTATTGTATTACTATTGATTATTTCCTTTATGTTTGTTGTTATTAGCAGCTTTATGTGTTTGGCTGATTCCATGTTGTGTGCATAAATATTTACAAATGTTATATATTCTTGTTGGGTTGTGTCCTTTATGATTATATAGTGTTCTTGTTTGTCTCTTACTACATTCTTTGTTTTAAAGTCTATTTTGTTCAAGTATTGCTACCCAACTTTCTTTTCAATTCCATTTACATGATACATGTTTTTCCATGTCTTTACTTTCAATCTACATGTGTCTTCAGTTCTGAAATGAGTCTCCTATCGGCAGCCTATGGGTGGGTCTTGCTTTTTTATCCAGTCTGTCATCCTATGTCTTTTGATTAGAGTGTTTAGTTAATTTACATTCAAAGTAATTGTTGATAGGTATGTACTTATTGCTATTTTGTTACTTGCTTTATGGTTGTTTTGTAGTTCTTTTCTATTCTTCTCTTGCTCTTTTCTCTCACAATTTGCTGGCTTTCTTTGGTGATATACTTGGATTCCTTTCTCTGCATTTTTTTCATATCTGTTATGGTGTTTGATTTGTGGTTACCCTTAGGTTATATATCTAATACCATAAGGTATATAACATTTTGTGCATATAGCAGTTTATATTATATTGATTGTCACTTATGTTTGAACTCATTTGTTTCTTCTCTGTCCTGCCAAATTTTAGGTACATTGTGTCATACTTCACATCCTTTTATTTTGTGAATCCCTTGACTGAATTTTACAGATGTACTCATTTTTATTGCTTTTGTGCATCCTACTTTTCTTACTCCTAGCTATGGCCTTTCCTTACCATTCAGTGAGTCCCCTTTAACATTTCTTACAGGCTGGTTTCGTGGTGATGAATTCTTTTAACATTTTTTATCTGGGAAGCTCTTGGTCTCTCCTTCTGTTCTGAATGATAGATTTCTAGATAGAATATTTATGGCTGCAGGTTTTTTTCTTTCAGCACTTTGAATATATCATGCCACTCCCTTCTGACCTGAAAAGTTTCTGCTAAAATCAGCTGATAGCCTTATGGGGTTTCCCTTGTATTAACTGTTTTCACTTGCTGCTTTTTAAATTCTCTATATAATTACTTTTTGCCATTTTTATTATTACATGTCATTGTGTGGACCTCGTTGAATTGATTTTGTTGGGGGCTCTCTGTGCCTCATGGGTCTGGATCTCTGTTTCCTTCCCCAGATTTGGGCAGCTTTGAGCTGTTATTTCTTCAAATAAAAATTCTGTCCCCTTTTTTCTCTCTTCTTCTAGGATCCCTATAATAGGAATGTTATTACACTTGATGGAGTTGCTGAGTTCCCTCAGCATTGTATTATTATTTTTTGCTCTCCCTACTGTTCAGCTTCATTACTATCCATTACTCTTTCCTCCAGATCTCTGATTTGTTCATCTTCTTCCTCTAGTCTCCTGTTTATACCATCTAGTGTATTTTTAATTTTAGTTATTGAGTTCTTCTTCTCTGTTTGGTTCTTTTTTATGTTGTTTGTCTCTTTCTTAAGGGTCTCACTGAGGTCCTCCACTCCCACTCTTTTTTCAAGTCCATTGAGTATCTTTATGATCATTACTTTAAATTCTCTATCAGGCATATCACTCATCTCCATTTCATTTAGGTTTCTTGCTGTGATTTTGTCCTATTATTTTATCTGGGACATATTCCTCTGTCTCCTCATTTTGTCTATCTCTCTGTGTCTGTTTGTATGTATTAAGAAAGTCAGCTACATTTCTTGCTCTTGAAGTAGTGGCCTTATAAAGAAGTCTCGTAGAGCCCTGCAGTGCATTGTCCCCTGGTCACAAGAACCTGGCTCTTCAAAGGAGTCTCTTAGGTGTGGTGCTTGTGTCCTATTGTTGTGGCTGAACCTCTTTTGCCTTTCAGTCCAGTTGTCTGCCGTGGTTCTCTTTGCCTGTTATTGGCAGGATTTGGTCCCTGTGTTGTTGTTGAGCCAGTCTTGGGGCCACCTTGGACTTGAGTTGAGTCAGACTAGGCATTTGCCAGAGATGTAGTAGCACTGAACTCAGATTGCTTTCCCTATATTGTTCCCTGAGAAGCTTTCACTGCTGAGGACCTGCAGTCAAACCGGATTATCTTCTCCCAATCCACTGCTGGGGCTCCAGCCCCTGGTGTGTGTGGTTCTTCCCCTCTCCTTGGAACAGTAGTAACTTTGGAGTGGTACTGGCTCCTATTCAGTCTACTGACACATTGCTAGGCTTGTGGTACTGCTTTTGATAGGCTCCTGCTAAGGATGTATTGGAAGGGACAGGTCTGCAGGAGAACAAGGGGGCAGGGAGCACAGTGTTAGCAAGGTTTGTACAGGTCTGCTGTGCAAGGGGACCTGGAGCTGCTTTAGAAAATGGCTGTAGGATTAGAGGGGTTGAGTCCATAGGAGAATGTGGGGGCAGGGCACACAGAGTGCCAGCAAGGTCCAAACCTGTCCATTGGAGGAGGGGACCCACAGCTGCCCAGAATGCCTGCCAAGGTTGGAGGGTGTAGATCCACAAAATCATGGTTGGGGGGTGAGTAGGGAGGGAGATGTGTGCTGTTAGCAATCTAGGTGGAGAGTTTTGGGGCAACACTGATTCCAGCAGGTTTCTGTATCTCTAGGCTGGTGGAGAGAGAAATGGCACCAGCTAACTCCTTTGTTCCTGGAGAAGTCTCCCAAAGATCTCTGCCCCTCCAGCACAGCCTCTGAGATTAGTAAAGAAATCTTTTCCCAAATACCCCAGACATTTTTCAAATGCTGCTTCTGGGCTGTATCTCTGCGGGCCTCTTTGTTGTGCTGTCTCTAAGGTGGGGAATCAGTTTCCTCTTGCCCTCTTGGCTCTCCTAGAGCCAAGCCTGATGGTTTTTAAAGTTCCAGATGTTAAGCCCCACTGATTGTAAGAACTCATGAAATTATGCCCCTCTGTTTTTTGAAGCCAAATGTTATAGGGATTGTCTTCCCCGTGTAGGTTCCCTGCACCTGGTATGAGGTTCTGTTTGTTTGGTCTCTCTAATACTGCAGAGTCTGTCCCTCCCACTTACAGCCCTCTTGGTCCTTTTAGCTCCCAACCACATCTCTGCCCTTCCTACCTTCTTAAATGTAACCTCTTCTCTGAATTTAGCTGTGGAAAGTCTGTTCTGCCAATCTTCAGGTTATTTTCTGGGTTATTTACATTGATATGGATGTTATCTAATTGTATTTGTGGGACAAGGTGAGCATAGGATTCTCCTATATTACCATATTCCCTGGAAGTGAGTTTTGACTCAATCTATATACATCTTTACCTTTTTTTTTTTAAGTTTATTTATTTATCTTTGAGCAAGATGGGGGGAGAAAGAGTCCATGCACCCATGCATGGGAGAGAGACAGAGACAGAGAGAGAGAGAGAGAGAGAGAGAGAGAGAGAATCCCAAGCAGGCTCTGTGCTGTCAGCATGGAGCCTGACATGGGGCTCAATATTGCAAACCGTGAGATTATGACCCAAGCCAAAATCAAGAGTCAGACACTTAATCAACTGAGCCACCCAGGTACCCACATCTTTACTTTTTTCAAGGTAGGTTTATCCCATCTGCATTTCTTGATATAACATACTTATTTGGTCTTTGTTCTATGACTAAACTTATGCTTTCTGTTTTTAATGTTTTCTTAGCTTTTTACATTTGCTGTATTTTTCATTTGTGTATGTTTGTGGGTATGTGTGTGCATGCATTTTTGTGTTGATAGTTTGGGAGGTTTAGAGTCTATATCAGTTCTTTTCATGACTAAGTTTATTACTTTATATTTAATGATATACTTCTTAATTCTAACATATTCTGAAAAAACTATATAATACACCTCAACTGCACACTGTATGATAAGAAAATTTGTATATTTTTATTTATTCACGTGTTTTTTTTTCCCTGAATTTTAAAGTGAATTTGCAGAGAGTAAAAGACCTGTATGTTGAAAACTATAGAAAGCTTATGAAGGAAATTGAAGAAGATACAAAGAAATGGAAAAACATTCCATGCTCATGGATTGGAAGAATAAATGTTATTAAAATGTCAATACTACCCAAAGCTATCTACACATTCAATGCAATCCCAATCAAAATTGCACCAGCATTCCTCTCAAAGCTAGAACAAGCAATCCTAAAATTTGTATGGAACCACAAAAGACCCAGAATAGCCAAAGTAATTTTGAAGAAGAAGACCAAAGTGGGAGGTATCACAATCCCAGACTTTAGCCTCTACTACAAAGCTGTAATCATCAAGACAGTATGATTACAGACACAAAAACAGACACATAGACCAATGGCATAGAATAGAGACCCCAGAATTGGACCCACAAAAGTATGGCCAACTAGTCTTTGACAAAGCAGGAAAGAATATCTAATGGAAAAAAGATAGTCTCTTTAACAAATAGTGCTGGGAGAACTGGACAGCAACATACAGAAGAATGAAACTAGACCACTTTCTTACACCATTCACAAAAATAAACTCAAAATGGATGAAGAACCTGAATGTGAGACAGGAAACCATCAAAACCCTAGAGGAGAAAGCAGGAAAAAACCTCTCTGACCTCAGCCGCAGCAATTTCTTACTTAACACATCCCCAAAGGCAAGAGAATTAAAAAGCAAAAATGAACTATTGGGACCTCATCAAGATAAAAAGGTTCGACACTGCAAAGGAAACAATCAGCAAAACGAAAAGGCAACTGACGGAATGGGAAAAGATATTTGCAAATGACATATCGGACAAAGGGCTAGTATCCAAAATCTATAAAGAACTCACCAAACTCCACACCTGAAAAACAAATAATCCAGTGAAGAAATGGGCAGAAGACATGAATAGACACTTCTCTAAAGAAGACATCCAGATGGCCAGCAGACACATGAAAAGATGTTCAACGTCACTCCTCATCAGGGAAATACAAATCAAAACCACACTGAGATACCACCTTGTGCCAGGAAAAGTGGCTAAAATGAACAAATCAGGAGACTATAGATGCTGGCGAGGATGTGGAGAAACAGGAACCCTCTTGCACTGTTGGTGGGAATGCAAACTGGTGCAGCCACACTGGAAAACAGTGTGGAGGTTCCTCAAACAATTAAAAAATAGATCTACCCTATGACCCAGCCATAGCACTGCTAGGAATTTACCCAAGGAATACAGGAGTGCTGATGCATAGGGGCACTTGTACCCCAATGTTTATAGCAGCACTTTCAAGAATAGCCAAAGTATGGAAAGAGCCTAAATGTCCATCAACTGACGAATGGATAAAGAAGATGTGATTTATATATACAATGGAATACTGCTTGGCAATGAGAAAGAATGAAATCTGGCCATTTGTAGCAACGTGGATGGAACTGGAGGGTATTACGCTAAGTGAAATCAGTCAGGCAGAGAAAGATACCATATGTTTTCACTCATATGTGGATCCTGAGAAACTTAACAGAAGACCAGGGGGAGGGGAAGGGGGGAAAAAGTTGCAGAGAGGAAGGGAGGCAAACCATAAGACTCTTAAATACTGAGAACAAACTGACGGTTGATGGGGGGGGGGGGCGGAGAGAAGGGAAAGTGGGTGATGGGCATTGAGGAGGGCACCTGTTGGGATGAGCACTGGGTGTTATATGGAAACCAATTTGACATAAATTATATTTAATATAAAAAACAAAAAATAAATAAAAGCATCAGGCTAAAAAAATAAAATGTTCTCACTTTAAAAGCAAAAAAAAAAAAAAAAAGAAGTCTGGACATAGCTAGATTGTTCAGTATCTCATGGTTGTACTCAGGGTCTCCTTTTGGCTTGCTCTTATCTGGAGGCTTGATTTGGGAAAAATCTGCTTCTAAGCTCATTCAGGTTGCTGACAGTATCCATGTCTTTGTAATTTTAAGACTGAAGTCCTAAATGGGGCCAAACTCTGTATTAGTCAGGGTTCTTCAGAGAAGCAGAAGTGATAGAGGTATATGCATATGTGTATGTATCTACCTATATCTGTCTTTCTAGAAAGAGAGATTGATTCGAAGGCATTGGCTCATGCAGTTTGGGGCTGGCAAGTGTGATTTATGCAAGACTGGCTGGCAGGGTGGAGGCCCAGGAAGAGTTGATTTTGCAACTCAATCAGAAAGCATTCTGGAGGCAGAATTCCTTCTTCCTCAGAAGACTATAGCCCTTTGTTTTATCATCTTCAGTTGACTGGATGAAGCCCAGGCACATTATGGAGAGGTTATCTGCTTAACTCAAAGTCACTGATTTAAATATTAATCATACCTGAAAAATATGTTCACAGCAACATCTAGACTTGTGTTTTATCAAAAACTTGATACCATGGGGAGCCTGGGTGGCTCAGTTGATTGGGCTTTTGACTTCAGCTCAGGTCAGGATCTCACAGTTCATGGGTTCGAACCCTGTGTTGGGCTCTGTGCTGACGGCCAAGAGCCTGGAGCCTGCTTCCAATTCTGTGTCTCCCCCTCTAACCCTCCCCTGCTTGCACTCTGTCTCTCTCTCTCTCTCTTTCTCAAAAATAAAAATAAACATTAAAAAGAAATTTAAAAAAAACTAGATACCATGGGTACTATGGCATATGCAAGTTGACACTTAAAATTAACTAAATGGGTAAAAAGTAGTGAGGTGGATAGGCCTTTACTGTGAGGTTTTCTGTTTATCTGGCTAGGGCTTAGGCTGTGTTTACCGTTTGCTGTAGTTGTATGTTTCAGAGGCTAAACTTTGTTTTGTTGTCCTTTTTTTGGGTTTTTCTACAAGCTTCTTAAGTACTGTCTGAGATGCACAGTTTTTTTTTTTCCATTGTGTTCCCTTGTTATACAGAAGCCCTATTGGTATGGTGGTCCAGTGTCAGGGGGAGATGAAGTATTCTATACTCTGATTAGGTTTCAATCTTTTAGTGAGCTTGTGTCCCTACAATGTGACCTTCACAAGTGCTTCTGTTTCTCCCCCCTCCCTTGGATTAATAGGAAGGCTAGAGGGTGTTGGAGTTAGGTATTTCCCTTTAGCCAGGTTGATTTGGCTCTGGTGAAAGTCACCTAAAATTGGGCTTTTTTGGGCTTTTTAACTGTTAAAACTTGTCTACTTTGATCCTCCAGCAATCTGTTAATTACAGATTAG
The DNA here is from genome assembly GCF_024362965.1 of Panthera pardus. Lineage (NCBI taxonomy): Eukaryota > Metazoa > Chordata > Mammalia > Carnivora > Felidae > Panthera > Panthera pardus. The sequence continues at coordinate 41,942,894 of NW_026526766.1, forward strand.
ATATTTCTACCCTGGTAGTGGTTTCCATGGATTTTACTGCTCCTGGGCTCCTGCTCTGGTATATTGCCATTCTCTTTATATATCTATCTGTTTCTCTAGTTTTTGGAACAGCAGTTTGCTCTATGTCCCCAATTCTCTGGTAGATCCAAAAAGAGTTTTTGAGTTTTAATTAGTTCAACTTTTTCCATGTTGTGTAATCAGGAGAGATGACTTCCAAGTGCCTAACATGCTTGAGTGGAACTTGGAAGTTTCTCCATTGTGTTTTTATTAAGTAGCTCTTAATTTTTAAGACTTACAGCCTGTGGAATAGGGTTAACACTTAAGGATGACGATTCCGGGGGTACTTGGGTGGCTCAGTCAGTTAAGAGTCTGACTCTTGATTTTGGCTTAGGTCATGATCTCACGGTTTATGAGTTCAAGCCCTGCATCAGGCTCTGTGCTGACAGCATGGAACCTGTTTGGAATTCTCTTTCCCCCTCTGCTCCTTGCAGAGCACATGTGCATTCTCTCTCTCTCTCAAAATAAATAAATAAACTTAAAAAAATAACAATTCCTATAGCTTATTTAAGTCTTACTTAGGTATCCAGTCAAATTTCTAGGAAGTTGTGTGCATGCCGCACACACACACACATACTCACACACACAATTTTTTAGCTGGTTGCAGAAAAAACTTTCATAAGAGTGCAATCTAATATTATAACTTATATTTTATTGATGATAGTGTAAAATATTGCCTGTAACTTTTTTGATAAGATACTGTCTTAGCTTTGTCACAAATAGTTATAAAATAAATCATGTAATAAATTCCCCTTCTAGTATTACATTAGATAACTCTGCTAACAGCCTAGTATATTGTATTTGATTAGATGATGATTGTTCTTTAATGTTATATCCCTGCCCCCACCCTTTTTTTTTTTCTTTTACCTTATAGGAAGCTCAGAAATAAGTTTTGGTTCTCAGTTACAGTTAGATCTCTTACCTTTTCCTTTTTCTCACTTTACCGTTGTTTTAGTTGTTATGGCTTCATAACTTGTGTTTTTTATTAAAACTTTCATGCCTACTTGAAAGTAGGTCATATAAATAATACATTAACTATGTTGAAGTATTGCTCGATAGAATTTTAGGTCTTATGCTGCTGCCCCTCCTTTCCCCTTTTTTCTGCGTCATACTCTTTATCATCCTCATCTTATTCCATAGACTTCTCTTGACCATGATGTGAATTATTCATTTCATGTCTTATCCATAATAAATTATTTGTTCCAGACATATTTTCTCTTGTCACCCTTTATGGTTTATGGTTCCTCAGCGTTCTATTTGCTAGTTTAATATTAACTCAAGCCATACCATTCAAAATGTACTCTATCCAGAGAAGTTTGTTGAAAAGTTTCATTAAGCTAAATTTTAAAATGAACTGTAGCTGTATATACCTGTGATTTCATTATTTAAAGTAGATCTCGAAGAGCATATTTTATTAGGAAAATATTTTGCGTTATACAAAATTTCATAGTTCTAGAAAGGTTTGATTTATTGGTTGTCTTTCATTGAGAGTGCATCTTTGTCTTAATTATTACTTTCATGATTATTTAACATAATATCAGATTTATCAAACTATAAGAATATTGATAGTTTGGGTTAACTAATTTCTCACTGCATTATACTTCTTTATTTAAAAATTAAGTCTATGTTTGTCCTTGTTGATTGTTAAATTCACTCAAATGCCAGAATTCAAATTATTAAATAATTGTTATGAAAGGGCTTGCTGGTGGTGTTTAAGTTGTCAGTTCCTGTTAAGGTTAGCTGACATGAATGGACAAACCCTTCTAAAACTTAAATCATTTGCTTCAGTGTTCTTTCCTTCCTAAAGTCTAAATAATTTCCAGAATAGATGAAGATGCTCAAGTTTTGTCAGTTCTCTTTTCAAAGGAGAGGTCTCTAGATAGCCTGTAAATAGTCTTAGTGTTCACATGATTGAATTTTTCATTCTATGTCAATGTCATTCATAAACCTTTACTAATCTGTTTTGGAAAACATTATGAGTACATAGATAGTGTGTAATGTGTCAAATTAATAATATGGGCAAGACAGAAATCTAGAAAAGGCAGAAATTACTGTAACATTTGGGGAAGCCTTCATGGGGAGAGGTGGAAATTGAATCTTGAAGGAGGTAACATTTAGATGAGAATAGAAAAATGGGCTATGAGTTGTGGATGGACCACATTTATGCATCTATTTTTAAGCTGTTTGATTGATGTCAGGCACACCTTGATATGCCCTAACAATTCAAATGGGAAACAAAAATTAAAACTATGTTGAAGAGCCGTGTATACCTACTGGATTTGTAAAAAATACCATGCCTGAGAGTCAAGTGTTGGTGTAGATGTGGAACTGAGAGAACACTTGAAGTGCTTGTAGCCTATGACTTAGCAGTTTTACCCCCAAATATATTCTTAAGCAATGTTTTTCAAACTTTTATTAATATGACCCGTACACTGAAAAAAATACATTTTCCCTAATGACCCCAGTGCACCCACAATGAAATAAAAATTTCATATAATAATAGTTCTTACTATGTGTAATAAAGGTAAAATATAATAAAGTATGTATCAAATATGAATTTCATAATATTTAAATAAAACAAATCAAAAACAAAAAAATTAAGAGCAATTTAATGTGTCTGCTTCTTTCATAATTCTATTCCTTTGGTATAGTTTTTTTGCTAAGAATTTATGCTTACGTTTTTGATATTTTCTATTGTATTCTATTCCAGTTTTTAAAAATGCTGATTGTGATGACTAAATTGATTTAATGACCCATTACTCGATTGCAATCTGTAGTTTGGAAAATACTGCTTGGGAGAAATTCTTGCTCATCTGTATCAGGAGACATGTTTAAGAGTGTTTATAGCAGCATTGTTTGTATACCCCTTTTCCCAAAATGGGAAGCAGCTGAAATATACACTGACAAGAGATAGATAAATATATTATAGTATATTTATATAATAGAATAATACTATACACTAAGGTAATTGAATTGCAGCTACACCTATCAATATGGATGAATTTGGGAACATATGTTGAGCAAAAAATAGCAAATCACAGAATATGTGTAGTATGATTTAATTTGTATAAAGTTCAAAAGTAAGGTAAACTGTATAATATATCAAAAAGGGATATTTATGTCTCCAAACTATAAAGAAAGGTCAGACAAGGATAAAACCAAAATTGTAAGACAGTGCTTTGCCCTGAAGGCTATAGAAATGTCAGAGGATCAGGGGACCTACAGAGGACTTCAAAGGCAATGGTAGAGTTGTGTGTCTTAATTGAGTGGTTGTGGATACAAGGCTGCTCTTTTTACTCTGCTCTTAATACCTTTATATATATTTATCACATTATTTTTGTATGTATCCAGTATTTAAAATATTTTTAATTTGAATTAAATCAACAGTTAACATTACAGCTTAAAAAATTGGAATATAGTAGATACCCTCACTTCATTCCTAAGACTTACCCCATTTTTCATCCTATCCCTGAACCTCATCCTAAGTTTCAGTTCATCCTCATGTCATTTGGAGCATATTTAATAAGGAGCAAATATGGGAGTACAAAATAAATTGTTATTTAAGGATCAGATGAGCATCAGTGATAGATAAGAGATGGAATGAAGGTCAGGGGTTTCTGGTGAGCATACCAGTTAATAACAGAACAGCATGTTGTATCTTGATATGTCTTCTTGGTTGATAGGCAGACGGGGCTTTGGGAAAAGGTACTGTTAAGAATGACCTGGAGGTTTTCAAAAAGTGTATAAGCATGTAATGGATGCTTAATAAATGTTAGTTGAAAAAAATGAACAAAAGTTGGCTTGACGAAGGTTGAAGAAGTATAGAAAGAGATAGTATAAGGATATGGATTTCAGTTTTACCATGTTAGTTTAAGGTTCCAGCAGATAATCCAAGTGGAGGTATTATATAAAAAGTTGCAAATGTGGCATTAGTGATTGGGAGAGAGTCAAAGCTGCATTGTAGATTATTCTCTCAGACAGAGATGAGACAAAAAGCCAAGAGTGGGTAAATTTTCTGAGAGGAAAACTGTAGAAGTAAGAGGGAAATTAAGAATTGAGTCATGGACACATCCTGTGATTACGTGTTATTTAGGTATCTCTGGCAGGTAAAAAAGGACATTCAGTTAAAAATTATGGCAGTTTGGGGGCGCCTGGGTGGCGCAGTCGGTTAAGCCTCCGACTTCAGCCAGGTCACGATCTCGCGGTCCGTGAGTTCGAGCCCCGCGTCGGGCTCTGGGCTGATGGCTCAGAGCCTGGAGCCTGTTTCTGATTCTGTGTCTCCCTCTCTCTCTGCCCCTCCCCCTTTCATGCTCTGTCTCTCTCTGTCCCAAAAATAAATAAAAAAAAAAAAAACAAAAACAAAAAAAAAAAAAGAAAGAAAAAAAAAATTATGGCAGTTTGAATATTCTGAATTATTTTCCTACACAGCAAGATATCTTTGGTACGAAAACAGACTTGCCATTTTTCAGTCTTGAAAATTATTTATGCCTTCACACATCTGTAATTGTTTCTTTAAAAAATGTTTTCTTCGAAATCATACTCAAATAAGAGGGTAATTCTTATCTTAGTTACATACACATTTTCTTTGATTGGAATGTTTCATAAAATTTTGTTTTCCTTCTGTTTTGCATCTAAATCCCAAAAATTTACTTTCTGAATGTGGCTTAACATTTGGTATCCAGTTTGTATGTGTCCTTCATCTTAAACTAATAAACAGATACCATACTTGCGCTGTTTACTTGAATATTGATGGGCATGTCACCAGAAATAAGAATTGTGAAAGTAGACATTATTATGAAAGCTAGTTAATCCTAATATTATCAGTCAAAATCTAAAACTTTGTAAATAAAATAATTTTTTCTTAGAAGTACAACTCACCAATAATTGTGATTTTTTTTTCCATAGAGAGAAACAGGACTAAAAAAGGAAATAAATGACCTTGTAAAACGGAAGATTGCCGTTGATGAAGAAAACGTTTTCTTAAGGAAAGAATTCAGCGACTTGCAGAAGAAATTTAAAGATAAAAGTCAGGAAGCTAAGGTGTGTTGGCTTCTACATAGTTTTACAGTACTCTTACTTTGAAGTCCTACTTTCAGCTTTGTCAGCCTTTGTGGCACAGAAAGTGACAAGCTTGGAGGAAAAATTGCCTTAGGCCCTGCTGTACCATACAGTTTTCTCACATGCAAAAACTGAGAAAGATGCTTTAAAGATAAGACTCCAAGCTTTATAACTTTCAGATAAATAGTTAATGATGGAAATGGAGCTAAGAAAGTAGGAGTGTGAATATGTGGCTTCTTGTAATTAGATTCTGATGGGACTGGCATTATTAATTGATAAAACCCAGGTCTGGGAGGATATGTCTGTGTGGGTCTCAAAAATAGCTGGGGACAGCATCAAAGGCAGCTTGATCAATTAATGGGCTCTTTGCAAATGTGTACTCATCAAAGCTGTCATCCAGTGAAAAAATATGACCCATCCACCTGCATGAAAAGAGGCCAATAAAAGTATACAGGTGACCTTGGCCATCAAATATAGAAGAAGCTGCTGTGAGGGTAAAACTGCACAGTTTATATTTGCTGATTAGTTCTCACCTTTTTTTGTTGTTGTTTGTTTTGTTTTGTTTATCGGCCCTTGTGGTACTGTTCTACAGGACACTAAGGAGTGTGTACAGAATAAGGAAGAGCAAAACAGACTGGTTATAAAAACTCTGGAGGAGGAAAATGAGAAATTAAGTACCCGCTGCGCTGACCTGCTAAATGACCTGGAGAAACTGAGGAAGCAAGAAGCACATTGGAGAAAAGAAAAATATAGCATTGATGCAAAAATAAAGGTAGGCAATGAGAATGGAGGGAATAAGAATAATGCCGTTATTTTGAATCCAGCTTCTTATAGGAAGTTTATTACATGTGATTTTCTTTAAATAACAAGTTATATATTCAAATCCACCAGTGGGGACCAGCATTAATTTATATTCCTTCACTTAAGACCCACAGCTTTTTAAAAATTGATGTTGCAAAGCAGGAAACTGACTTCAAATAGTTATCTAAAATGTAATCATTAAAAAATAAAGGCTATAGCATTTTGAAATAAAACATGTTTTGGAAAAACATATTTAGAATCATGAGGTTTGACATTTTTCAGCTAGAGCTTAAATTTATAAATATAGCTAGAATTCATTACAATAGAGTTTTAAGAATGTATTTTCCAGGTCTTTTAAAAAATAAAATGTGAAAAAAGCATAAAAAAGTTGAAAAATACTCATGTGTGTCTTAAAGATGATGCTTTCCTTTGACTTAAAAGGGCCTTATTCATAGTAAAATTTTATTTTCATAGAAGATGAAAGGTACAGTCAATCTTCATAATAGTCTGATATCTTTTTTCATCAGTATTTTTCAAAATAGTACTTTTTTGTGGCTTTCTCTTTGTTTTGAGAATATTTTTGTTAATTTTTTTCCCATCAAATTTCAGGTTTCTCATAGACTTTATTGAAAAGGCTAGAAACAAATTTTCATACTAGTAAATATGATAGTGCCTCTATGTATGCACACATAAAAAGAATATATAACATAAGCACACATACATATATACATATATATGGCTATTAAAGCATACTAAGTATGGATATGTGTGTGTGATTATTTTAGAGGTGAAGGGATGTCTATTTCTGAGTGTGTGAATCAATTTGTTGCACATATTTAAGAAAACACATTAAATCTATTAGTGTACCATCAGGGAGTGACTGAGCCATTGAGAAAATTGAATTCTGGTGCATTTTCTTTCTCAATTTTTATATCAGTTTCTGCTTCCCTGCATCCTTTAAGCTGTGTGGTAGTGCGATAAGGGTAAGTGGCACTTCCTTGTGTTAAGTTCATGGGTACATGATTATTTGATGATAACTCTTCGAATCATTGATGACTGTTTTCCACTTAAATAGTTCATTCTGTGATTGGCTGTGAATTTTGGTTCTGTGACTTTTTTTTTTTAATTGTAGGTTTGGTCTTATTAACTTGTAGACATTTTTTATTTACTCTGGATAGTAATACTTTTATATATATATATATAATTTATATATTATATATATATTTACTTATATATATATATATTAAAATTTATATATTATATATATATTTACTTTTATATATATATATATATATATATATATATATATATATATATATATATTACAAATACTTTCTGTTCCATGACTCTTGAATAAGGTGAATTGGACTTTGAAAAGTTTGTGAATTTGGAAGAGTCTATTTTATTATTTTCTTCTTTATATTCTCTAATGTTTTTGCATTAGGAATCTTAGATGCTAAACCTTTCCCTACCCTAAAGTCTGTAATCTACTTAGAATTTATTTTGGGATATGTTGTTTCACACCATTTATTTAATAGTTAATTGATTTGTGATTCAATCTCTCTCATATCTCAAAGTTTCCATGTGTGTATTGGTTTGTTTCTGGAAATCTTATTATTCTCATGGTTTTAGATATTGTGGTTTTGTAATTTGACTCATTATTTGGCAGGGAAGTCTTCTTCTTTATTCTTATTTTTGTAAGTCCCAAGCCCTGTATGTGCTTCTTCACTGTCTTATAATATTTAAGAACGATTTTATTAGTTTTACTGAAAAATTCTGTTAGGAAGTAGATTGGAATCACACTTAATTTATGAATTAATCTTGGGAGAATTGTGACCCTAACATTCATGTATGTGGAATAAGATGTTACATTCTTAAAATGGCACTGTCCCCTGTTATTCAGTTTATTAATAGCTACTAATATTGTCAAATTGTATAAGGGTAAGTAATATTTTAAATTATATTTTAACTGATTATTTCGGGAAGACAAGACTGTTACTGATTTATTTTATCTTAACCTTCTTTTCAATGATTTTTTTTCAAATTACCTTATTCTAAAAATTTGTACATTTTCTAGATTTTTCTAAGTTACATAATTACATTGCACATTAAGAACACTTTGAATCTTTCTTTCCTTTCTAAAATATTGATTGGCATATCATTCACATTTAATCCATTTAAAGTTCACAGTCCAAGTGCAGTAGTTTTTAGTTTGTGCAGAGTTGTGCAACTATTATCACAATTACTTTTAGAACATTTTCATCGTTTCTTAAAGAAACCCTGTAGCCTTTAGCAATCACTCTGAATTTACCCCCTTTTCTCTGCAACCCTTGATAGCCAGTAAGCTGCTTTCTTTCTCAATATATTTTCTGTTCTAAAATTTCATATAAATGAAATCATAGTGTCTTTTGTGACTGAGTTCTTCTACTTAGAATGTTTTCAGTGTTTATCCATGTTGTAGCATGTTTATCAGTACCACATTCCTTTCTTTGTTGAATAATATTCCATTACATAGATATCCTACATTTTATTTCTTTACCATTAGTAGATGGACATTTGTGTTCTGAATAATGCTGCTATGACTATTTGTGTACAGGATTTCATGTATACATACATGTATTTTTCTTTCTCTTAGGTACATACCAAAGAGTGAGAATACTGGGTCATATTGTAACTGCTTTTAAGTTTTTGAGGAACTTAAGTTTTTGAGGACTGTTTTCAAAAACAGGTGCACCACTTTACATTGTGAACAGTAATGTATGAGAGTTCTGATTTCTTTTTGTGCTCATCAATACTTGTTATTGCCTGTCTTTTTGATTATAGCCATTTCTGTGGATGTTAAGTGATATCTCATTGTGCTTTTCATTTGCGTTTCCCTGATGGCTAATGATGTTGAGCGTCTTTGGATGTGGTATTGGCTATTTGTCTGTTTTTGAAGAAATGCATATATATTCTGCATACAAATCTCTTTTGTGTATACTTCTGGATACACGTCTCTTTTTTGGCTGTATATTTTGAAACTATTTTCTTTAATTCTCGGTGTTGTTTTTCCTTTATTAATGGTGTTTTTAAGCATAAATGTTTTACATTTTGATGATATTTATCTACCCTTTTTTTTTGTTACCCATGCTTTGGTGAGAAATCATTGCCTAGTCTAAGATCAAGAAGATGGAAACCTATGTTTTCTTCTTCGAGTTTTATAGTTTTATATCTTGCATTTAGTTCTTTGATCCATTTTGAGTTCGTTTTTGAATGTGATGTTTGATAGGAATTCAACTTCATTCTTTTGTTATTCAGTTATCCCAGTACCATTTGTTGAAAAAAGCCTAGTCTTCCCCTCACTGCATCTGTTTGGGCATCTTTATTGAGTATCATGGGATTGTAAATAGAAGGATTTTTTCTTAGACCTCAATTCTGTTCCTTTGATTTATACATTTATCCTCATGTCTATGCTACACTATTGATTATTATAGATTTGTAATAGATTTTGCAATTGGGATATGTGTCTCATCCAAATTTTTTCTTCTTTTTTCAATATTAGCTATTCTGGGTCTCTTGCATTTCCACATGGATTTTAGAAACATCTTTTCCATTCTTACAAGAAAAGCAAGCTGGGTTTATTTTGATAGAGATTGCATTGAATTAGAAGATCAATTTGGCAAATACCACTATCTTAGAATACTTTATCTTCTAATCAATCAGTGTGGGGTGTTTCATTATTTTAGGTCTATTTTAATTTTTTTCAATAATGTTTTGTGGTTTTCAGAGTATAATTTTGCACTTCTTTGGGTACATATATTCCTAAAAATTTAATTAATTTTTATGCTATTTTAAGTGGAACTGTTTCTTCATTTCCTTTTTGGGTGGTTTATTCCTACTGTAGAGATCTGTAATTAATTTTATATAGTGATCTTTAAATTTTTTTTTTTTTTTCAACGTTTTTTATTTATTTTTGGGACAGAGAGAGACAGAGCATGAACGGGGGACGGGCAGAGAGAGAGGGAGACACAGAATCGGAAACAGGCTCCAGGCTTCGAGCCACCAGCCCAGAGCCTGACGCGGGGCTCGAACTCACGGACCGCGAGATCGTGACCTGGCTGAAGTCGGAGGCTTAACCGACTGCGCCACCCAGGCGCCCCTATATAGTGATCTTATATCCTGCCACCCTGCTTGATAGGTTGATTCTTCGGGGTTTTCTATATGTAAGATTATGTCATTTATAAGCAGAGATAATTTTACTTCTTCTTTTCCAATCTGGTGCCTTTTATCTCATTTGATTGCCCATTCATTACCCTGCTAGAATCTCTCATATAAAGTTGAATAGAAATAAAAGAGTAGACATCTATGTCTTGTTCCATATCTCATTGGTAAAGGAACCACTCTTTCGCCCTTAAGTATGATAATTGATGTTTGCTCTGAAGTTTTGTTGATAAACTTTATCAGATTGAGGAAGTTTCTTTTGGTTCGTAGTTGTTGAATGTTTTTGTCTTTTATCATGAAGAGGTGTTGGATTCTGGTGAATGCTTTTTCTGTATCTATTGAAATAATATTGTGGTTTTTGTTTTTTATTCTGTTGGTATGATATATTACTTGAATTTTGGATGTTAAACCAACTTTACATTGCTGGGATATTTTTGCCTTTATCTGACTTTGGTATCAAGTCAGATCTTTGGCATCTACTGGCCTTGTAGAATAAATTAGAAAATATTTTCTCCTCATATGTTTTGGAAGAGTTCGAAAAGAATAGGTATTCATTTAAAAAAAAATACTTGGTTCACCAGTTAAAGCCATCTGGTACTAGAATTTTTTATTTTGGGTAGTTTTGATAACTGATTAATAAACCTTTTCAGTTATCATAGGTCTGTTGAGATTTTCTATTTCTTGAGTTAGTTTAGGTGATCTGTGTCTTTCTACATACGTAGGTTATCTAATTTGCTGATGTACAATTGCTTACAGTATTCTCTAATAATCCTTTTTTTATTTCTGTACTAGTGTCCTTACTTTCATTTTTGATTTTAGTTACTTACACCTTTTCTCTTTTTTCTTTGTCATTCTAACTAAAGGTTTGTTAATTTTTTTTAATGTTTATTTTTGAGAGAGAGACAGAGTGGGGGAGGGGCAGAGAGAGAGGGAGACACAGAATCTGAAACAGGCTCCAGGTTCTGAGCTGTCAGCACAGAGCCCCATGCAGGGCTCAAACTCATGAACTGAACCATAAGATCATGATCTGAGCCCAAGTTGGATGCTTAACGGACTGAGCCACCTAGGCTCCCCTAAAGGTTTGTTAATTTTGTTGCTATTTACAAAGAGTCAAATTTTGCTTTAATTGATCATTGTTTTGCTAGCCCCTTTTTAAAAACTTTCCATATTAATTTTTATCATTTCCTTTCTATTCTCTTTGGTTTTACTTTGCTATTTTAATTTGTTTTCTATTTCTTCAAGGTGTAAAATTAGATTCTTAATTTGAGGTATGTTTTCTTTTTTAATGTTGGCATTTATAGCTATAAATTTCCCCCAGTACTACCTTTGCTGCATCTTGTAATTATTAGTATTTATGCGTTGTTTTCATTCATCTCTGAATATTTTCTAATTCTCTTGTGATCTCTTCTTTCACCTATTTGTTGTTTATGATTAGTTTGTCCAATTTCCACATATTAAATTTTTCTTTTGGTTTTTCTTCTTTTAGTGACTTTTAACTCCAATCCGCTATGGTTGGACAAGGTACTTTGTATAATTGTAATGTTTTTAAATTGATTAAGCATTGTTTTATGTCCTAACATTTGGCCTGATACGGCAGATATTCCATGTGTACTTGAGAAAAATATATAATCTGCTATTTTGGAGTAAAGTATTCCATATACATCTATTAGGACTACTTAGTTTATAGTGTTTTTCAGCCCTCTTCATCCTTGTTGACCTTCTGTCTAAATGTTGTATTCATTATTTAAAGTGGAGTATTGAATTCTTCAGCTATTATTGTAAAACTGTATTTCTCCCTTCAATTCTATAATTGTTTATATATTTAAGGGCTTGGTTGTTTGGTACGTGTACATTTATAGTTATTATATCTTCTTGATGAATTGACTCTTTAGTCAATATATAAGCTCTCTTTTCCCTTTTGTGACAGTTTTTGACATAAAGTATATTTTTTTTGGTATTATTTTATCTGTTCCAGCTCTTTTCGGTTATTATTTTCAGAGAATATCTTTTCCATTCTTTCATTTTCAGTCTATTTGTGTCTTTGTATCTGAAATCAGTGTCTCTCTTTTTTTTCAATTCCAGTATAATTAACATCCAGTATTGTATTAGTTTGACCTGTACAATATAGTGATTCAGAAATTCTGTACATTACTCAGTGCTTATCATGATAAGTATACTCTTAATCCCTTCACCTGTTTCACCCATCCCCATCTATGGTCACCATCAATTTGTTCTCCAAAAGTGTCTGTTTTTTTGTCTTTTTTTTCCCCTTGTTCATCTTTTTGTCCCTTAAATTTTACATTTGAATGAAATTGTATGACATTTATCTTTCTCTGACTGACTTATTTAAAGTGAGTCTTTTTTGGGGCACCTGGGTGGCTTAGTCGGTTAAGCATCTGACTTCAGCTCTCGTCATGATCTCGCAGTTCTTGAGTGTGAGCTCTGTTTTCGGCTGTCCTGACAGCTCAGACCCTGGAATCTGCATTGGATTCTGTGTCTCCCCCACTCTCTCTGTCCCTTCCCTGCTTGTGCTCTCTCTCTCTCGCTCACTCGCTAAAAAATACGTTTAAATACGTTTAATACGTAAACGTTTAAAAAAAGGATCTCTAAAATGTGACAGGCCACTCTCTCTTACTTTCAAGATTCTTTTCTGGGGAGCTGAATTCCAAAAGATCGATAATAATTTATCTCAGTGTGGGTCTCTTTTCTCTTGATCATTCTTGGAGTTTGTTGTGGCTGGCCTTTGGATTTGTGGTGCATGTATTTCATCAAAATTGGGAAGTTTATGGCCATTTTTTCTTCACATGTTATTTCTGCTTCCTCTTGTCTCTTCGCTTTCTGAGACTCCCATAATGTGTATGTCTTTCTTGTTAATGGTGTCCACAGTTTTCATAGGTTCTGTTCACTGTTCTTCATGTTCTTTCTGCTGCTCAGATTCAATAATTTTCCTTGTTTCATCATCTAATTTGCTGATTCTTTCTTCAACCTGCTCTGTGTCTGTTGTTGGGCACTCTGGAGAATGATTCATTTTTGTTATTTTACTGTTTCACTCCAGCATTTATGTTTACTTCCTTTTAATAATTTTTTTTCTTTACTGATATTCTTTTGGTTTATACATTGTTTTCCTGGTTTACTGTAGATTTTTTTTCATGTTTTTTTCCTTAGTATATTTAAGACATTTTAAAGTTTTTGCCTTGTAAATCTGATATCTGGGGTTCCTCAGGAATGGTTTGTGTTAATTCATATGTTCCTTTGTTTAGGCCATACTTACCTCATTTTTCTTGTATGCCTTGTTATGTTTTGTTGTTGTTGAAAGTGGAGCATTTGAGTATGATAATGTGGTAACTCTGGAAGCCAGATTCTATCCCTTATTGAAGTGTTTTGCTTTTTTAACTGTCAAAGGTTATTTAGGTAATCTTCAAATCTGTATTTTTAAGAGTCTGTTCCTTGTTGTGTAAGCTCACTGAGGTTTCTATCCTTAAGCTTTTGTTCACCTCATGTGGTGTCACAGGTTTCCTTGATGCCAGGAGCCAAAACAAACAGAACACAAGGAAAAGGAAAAACCCAAACAAACACAGTACACACATCCACAGCCACAAAACAAATCCCTCTCCCAGTCTTTGTATTGACTCCATACTGAGAAAGTCTTTCAATACTTATCCATTGCACTGAGCTCAGAGGTCAGCCCAGGGTGAAACTTTGGGTCTTAATCAAAGACTTTTCTGTCTTTTCTAGTCTTTTCTGAGCATGCATCTTTCTCTGAGCCTATGTGTGGTTTTCTAAACTTTCCAAGATGAATGGGTATTTTTGAATGTCTTAATGTCTCAAAGAATCTCCCACAGCTTTTGCTTCCATGCCTTGGGCATTCTGTTGTGTATCTGAACCAATAATCTTTTACTGTACACATCTGTGTTTTGTTAGTTTACCTTGTGGTATATTTGAGCCATATCCTATTTTTCAGTCTGTGTTACCAGGTAGGTTAAACAAGACATAATCACTTTGCATCATTCCTTCAGGTAGCCCTCAGATAAATTAGATACACATAGTAATTTGCTAGTGAAGTCTGTTCTGCTTCCTTCTGAACCAAGGACCAGTATCTCCTACTCGGAACTACTGTCATTCTAAGAATATAACTGCTTTAAGATTCCCAGGCTTTAAAGTGGTCAACTTATTGGAGACAGTGTGGAGAAGGGCAAATGAAAACTCCATAAATCTTTTGTGCTATTTTTAAGTTGCTTTTATTTTTGGCTCAGCGTTTTTTTGGTTGCTGTAAATATTTGAATGTTATTTTTCTAACATTAGTTCTGAGAGTTTCTGCTTGTTTTTTCATATTTCTGCCAGGGCAAGAGTGCTTGGAGCTGCCTACTCTGCCATTTTCTTGATGTCACTTGTCACCTTCATTTTTTTTTAATTAAAAAAATTTTTTTATGATTATTTATTTTTGAAAGAGAGAGACAGAGCATGAGTGGGGGAGGGTCAGAGAGAGGGAGACACAAAATCTGAAGCAGATTCCAGGGTCCAAACTGTCAGCACAGAGCCCAGTGCAGGGTTCAAACTTGCAAACCACGAAATCATGACCTGAGCTGAAGTTGGACACTTAACTGACTGAGCCACCCAGACGCCTGTTGTCACCTTCATTTTGAAATGATAGTTTTACTATATATATGATTCTGTGTTAGCAGTTTTTTTTTTTTCGTTTGAGCACTTTGAATATGTTATCTCACTGTCTCTGACATCTATTGTTTCTGAAGAAGAGTCAGTTGTTAATCTTACTGAGGTCTCTTGAAAATGAGGAGTGGTTTTTCTCTTATGGTTTCTAAGATTTTTTCTTGGTTTTGGCTGTCAGTATTTTTACTATGATATGTCTGTGGATTTCTGCATGTACAGTCCATGGAGGTTTTGTGCTTCTTGGATGTTACATTAATTTTTTTCATGATTGTTTGGTAGTTTTCAGTCATTATTTCTTTGAATATTTTTTCTGTTTCTTTATTCTCTTACCTCTCCTTCTGGTAGTTTCATTATGCTCTGTTGGTGCATTTAATAGTGTTCCACATTTTTCTGTGGCTATTGACTATTGTTATTCTTTTTTCTTGATTTATCTTCAAGTTTTTCTTATTTCTGCCATCTCCTATTGAATATTCAGCTCCTCTTGTGAACTTTTTGATGCTCTTCATTTTGGTTGTTTTGCTTTTTAGCATCAGAAATTCCACTTGGATGTTTAAAAATAACCTATATCACTTTATGGTGTTTTTTATTAGGTGAGACTTTGTCATGTTTTTGAAGCATGGTTTTCTTTAGTAATTTTTTATTGACTGCTTCTTCTCCTCTATGTATGGATGACACTTTCCTCTTTTTACATGTTGTAATTTTTGTTGGAAAATGGACATTTAAAATTGTATAGTAGAGTAGTTTTGGATACTGATTCCTCACTACCCCATCCTCATTGTAAAATGTAAAATATTTTTAATATCTATTTTTGATTTTTAAAATTGTTTCATTTTTTAAATACTTAAATTTTTAAATCTAATTTTAAATTTATATATCTGGCATAAGGGTGGTTCTAACTCTTGGTTGTTATAAACAGTGCTGGTATAAACATGGGTATGCCAATACGTCTTCAAGATCCTGCTTTCTATTCTTTTGAATTTATATACCAAGAAATATTGCTGGATTATATACTAGATACCTTTTTAATGTTTTGAGCAGTTACCACCCTCCCAGCCGACCATACAGGTTACATCATTTATAGTCCCACCAGTAGCGCACAAAGATTTCTGCTTTCTCATATCCATGCCAGTGATCTTTCTTTTTTCTTTCTCCCTCCCTCCCTCTCTCTCTTTCTCTCTCTCTCATTGCTGTTTTTTGTCATAAATGGAAATTTAAGAAGTACTCAGAGTGCTTTCTTGGCCGAAAGCCATTATTTTTACCTTTAAAAGATTGCTTCAGCTACCGTGGGGTA
Source organism: Panthera pardus (assembly GCF_024362965.1). NCBI lineage: Eukaryota > Metazoa > Chordata > Mammalia > Carnivora > Felidae > Panthera > Panthera pardus. The sequence continues at coordinate 41,958,969 of NW_026526766.1, forward strand.
ATATGTGAAGTATGAGAGCATGGCTAGAGTAGAGGAGTGCAGGGTAGAGTAGAGTGCCTAAAGCCTGGTGCTCACTTCTGCAAATAATCAATGTATAGTGTTTATGTGGGTATACTTTATGTTTAGATATGTTTATTTACTACTTTATGAAAATAATCAAAATTAGTTTTGTAATATATTTCGGAAAAAATATAGTTAAAAGTAACATCAATTTTGAAATGTTTCACAATGTAAACAATAGAGAATTATCTGGAGGAAAAGGCCGACTTTGTAAAACTTGGGTAAAATTTCACCATAATCAGGAAAACTGAACATGATCTGAATCTCAAATATTATACAATTATGTTGATATTTTTTACAGTTCTGTCCCTTTTTTTCCCAATGTGTGTACATTTAAAATAGAGGAAATAATGAAATATCTGCCATTTGTCCTGGCTACTCTTTAAGTAAATGAACTAATTTTTTTATTCATATATACTTTCACTATACAATAATTTCCTTACACAATAATAGCTTTTTCACTATACAATAATTTCCTTACTATAATTTCAATAAGTACATTTCTACTTTGATTTTCAAATTTAATTGCTTCACATTCTTAGTTTTTGTACCAAGGCACTATGATACTTTTTCATTTTCTGGAAAAAGTAAATTGCAACTGGTATGAAAGTATTGTTTGTACTAAATATTTTTTTAGTTAAGTGAAAACAAAAAAAATTAAAAACATTTCCAATTTTTTAGTGTAATTTTTTAGATTAGTTGAATATAATATACTTCATTTCTTATTTGATACTTATTATGTTTGATTATGATATAAGTGCTCTGATTTTAGGCCTTTGAAGATGATTTAATTGAAGCAAGAAAAGAAATTGAAGTATCACAGAGTAAATATAATGCTGTGTCATTACAGTTGAATAATAAACAGACTGAACTTATCCAGAAGGATATGGATATTACCCTTGTCAGGCAAGTATATTCAATTTCAAATGTAATATTATAGCACTGTCATTAGTTATTCAGAATGGCAACATATATGTTTATTATTAACACTCTAAAATGACAACAATAGGTCTTCTATGAAGACATATATTTGTATATTGAAACGATCTGGATTTTATTTATTTTTTTTTTTAATTTTTTTTTTAACATTTATTTATTTTTGAGACAGAGACAGAGCATGAACAGGGGAGGGGCAGAGAGAGAGGGAGACACAGAATTGGAAGCAGGCTCCAGGCTCTGAGCCATCAGCCCAGAGCCTGACGCGGGGCTTGAACTCACGGACCGCGAGATCGTGACCTGAGCCAAAGTCGGACGCTCAACCAACTGAGCCACCCAGGCGCCCTGAAATGATCTGGATTTTAAATACCGAACTTGGAATCGTTAACTGAGAGAATCAAGGGTTGCACAGGATTGGGAAGAGCATTCTTAAAGAGTGGTTTTGTTTCCATTTTTAATAAGCATAATGCATTCATTCATTGTTTCCTTCTAAAATTCCCAGCTGGGTATTATATGATATTCATTATTGTTATTTATAATGGGCAATATATGAGAAATCCAATTTTGACTTTTTATTTTATTATGTTCTACATAGATTTAGTTTATGAGATATTCTTTCTATATCAAAATAGTTAATTTTGTAGTGCTATTCAGAAAGTAGGATTCCTTGAAAAATATGTTTTCAAGTGTTTTGAAAGATTTTAAACTACCTATTATTTCATTTACCTTTATCAGAAAACGATATTAGAATAAGTCATAAATATGTAGGTATATATGCATGCATATCACATATATATGTTATCTATGTATACACATGCCTACATTATATACATGTGTGTATGTATGTACATTTTTACTTAAACTAATTAAAGTAATCGTACAAAGTTGGGGCACATGTGTGGCTCAGTCCGTTAAGCGGCTGACTTCGGCTCAGGTCATGATATCATGGTTCGTGGGTTTGAGCCCTGCATTGGGCTCTGTGCTGACATCTCGGAGCCTGGAGCCTGCTTCTGATGCTGTGTCTCCCTCTCTCTCTGCCCCTCTCCCACTCACGCTCTCTCTCTCTGTCTCTCAAAAATGAATTAACGTTAAAAAATTTTTTTAAAAGTAATTTTACAAAGTTTTTCATATACCTTTATAAACAATTTCATCCTCTGGTGGTACTACTGTGTATATATGTGCATACATATATATGTGTATATATATATATATATATACACACACACACACATAAACTATTTACATATGTAATATTATATATAAACACTATGTATTTCTGTTATGTATAATAATATTGTGTCGTTAAAACCTGATATGTAAATATGTATTTATGTATTATATATTTATATTCAATACATATTTGTATATTTTTACATATATTTTGTATATTACAAGATATCTCTAATATATCTATCAGGGCAGAAGTTTTAGTTAGGTAGCACTTTATATATATATACACATATATATATACACGTACATATATATACAATATGTATATATATGTACATATACATATACATATGTATATATATATATGTGTGTGTATATATATATATATGTATATATATATATAAATTTATTACCTAAGCAAAAATTCATTGTGTTACAATTTAAAAATCTTATTAATAGGGTTGAGGAAAAGTATAACATTTATAGGTGATAGACTGATTGGCTTATCTATTCATGGTATAATTATTTTTGAAGCCTGTAATTTGATGAAATCAGAAAAGTAATTTTATAGTTATAGAATCTTAGATTTTTAATTTTTTTTTTTTTTTTTGCATTTTATTTATTTTTGAGAAACAGAGTGAGACAAAGCGCAAGCAGGGGAGGGGCAGAGAGAGAAGGAGACAGAATCTGAAGCAGGCTCCAGGCTCTGAGCAAGCAGTCAGCACAGAGCCTGATGCCGGGCTTGAACCCACAAACCGTGAAATCACGACCTGAGCTGAAGTCGGACGCTCAACCGACTGAGCCACCCAGGCACCCCTAGAATCTTAGATTTGTAAGAAATCTTAAAATTGTCATTTATTCCTGTCTTCTTCTCAATAAGATAATATAGCTTTTGGTCTTTGCTTGACACTTTTAGTTGATAAGTTTCTCATTACTTTTCAAGACTGTTCTTTTCAGTTTATATTGTTAAAATTGAACATTGTTCAGTTGAGTTAAAGTTTGATTTTTTTTACAATATCCACCCATTTATCTTGAATCCTTATTTAGAAAACCTCAGAGACAATCTAATCTCTATTCTATTGCATAGATCTTGAAATAATAGAAGATATCTTTATCAATAACTTTATCTTTTCATTGTTTAACTATTATTTCTCATAATTTTTCATGTTATATACTTTGTAGATGTTACACTGTTTGGGGTTGCGTTACTGAATGTGTTCCATATCATCAGTATCTGTATCATCAATATTTTTCTTAAAATGTAGCACTGATAACTGCACAAAATATTCCAATGATGACCTTTCCCTTTTAGAGTATGATTCGGATGGAACATGGGACATAATCTAGGATGCAGTATAGTGTTAAGTGCATGGCATTTGAATAATTACATTTTCTACTAAATTTTGCCCCTTTGTATACTTGAATTTAGTGTATTACAAGAGCTATAAGCTACAGTAAATAAGGCAGTAATATCCACAGATGGGCATTTTATTACACTATGGTAAAAGAAAGGACCATGTGTAATTTTAAGAGCTTGACTGTAAGGGCTTATAGAGGTGGAGTTGGAAGTTTGGAGCAGAGGACTATGACTCAAACCCTCATTATAGGGTTGTAGTTGAGATGTCTGTAGTATTTTTCCTGAGTTGTCTGAATAAGTTGGGTGTGTTATGTGTCTCCTTTCCTTTATGATTTTTATTGCTTAGAGGGGGATGGTGGTGATTATGATATACCAGTATCACTTTACTGAATCTGTATATTGCACAAAAGATGCACAAAGCCCTAATTGTGGGGAAAACGTTCTAGGCACTTTCTTATTTGGATATACTTTTCTTTATTGATGTATGACAGAGTTGTCCAAGCTATATTTCTTTTTTTTTTTTTTTAACGTTTATTTATTTTTGAGACAGAGAGAGACAGAGCATGAACGGGGGAGGGGCAGAGAGAGAGGGAGACACAGAATCGGAAGCAGGCTCCAGGCTCTGAGCCATTAGCCCAGAGCCCGATGCGGGGCTTGAACTCATGGACCGCGAGATCGTGACCCGAGCTGAAGTCAGACGCTTAACCGACTGAGCCACCCAGGTGCCCCCAAGCTATATTTCTTTATGGGTTTATGTCTTTGGAATTCATAATTATTTGTATATGTATTGAATATTCATGTCACTCACTATGATATGAAACATTGTTGTGAACTCAACCTCAAATGATTTTTATCCTGAATTAGAGTATAAATAAATATCAGTACTTATATAATAAGGTACATGCTTATAATGCATACAGAGCATCCAAATTTATAACTAGAACTTGCATAAAGTGCTAGCCAGTTAGGTTTCCTAACCAAAAGTTTTGTCTGAATAGCTAATGATTCTATAATTACATGGAGGGTGGACTAAATGGCTATATGGATAGTGGGCTAAATTACAGGGACATAGGCTTAAATGAGTTGGGAATTTTTCTTAGACATTACTTGTGAATCTCCTACAAAAAATAAAAAAATAAAAGTCAAGATAGTTAGGGGCACCTGGGTAGCTCAGTTGGTTAAGCACCCAACTTCAGCTCAGATCATGATCTCACGGTTCATGGGTTCAGATGCCCCATTGGGCTCTGTGCTGACAGCTCAGAGCCTGGAGCCTGCTTCAGATTCTGTCTGGGTCTCCCTCTCCCTCTGACCCTCCTGCTCTGTCCTCCCCTGCTCATGCTCATGCTCATGCTTATGCTCTGTCTCTGTCTCCTTCTCTCTCTCTCAAAAAGAAATAAATATTAAAAAAAAAAAAAAGAAATGTCAAAGTCAGAATCCTGAAATTGGATTGGTTGATACACCTGGATTGCTAGTGTTCCCAGACCCTTAGCAGAAGCAAGTGTAAATTATCTCTGTAAGATAATACAACAATTCTGTCCTCAAATTATATCCACAGTTTTTCAAATTAATATCCCACATATAGTCAGACATATTAAGTATTAAGAATAAAAACTAAAGACCTAAGAACTGGACTTGATGGGAAAAGACCCAATTATTTGCCTATAATATAATTAATTTGCATAGAAAACTCAAAATAACTTACAGAAACACTTTTCAAATTCATTAGTGGGTTTATTTAGTACACTTAGTAGATGCAATGTTAGTGAATAAAATTCAACTGCACTTTTATTTCAGCAAAAATTTAGGAAGTGGACTTAATATATAGAAATAATATCATTTATAATATGACTAAATATATGAAGCGTATGTGTAATGAAAGCTGTGTGTTACCTCTGTGCAGAAAAGTGGAAAACATTACTGACACAAATAAAGGGTCTAATAGGGATATACAAAGTTCATGGTTTAGAAGGTTCAATATGATAAAGATGTCAATTCTCTCCAAATAGGTACTGAGATTTAGAATAATGCAGATTATCAACAACAGAAAACCATTACTACCTCCAGACCAGAAGGAGCAAGGAGAGAAGCTCAAACCAGATCTTGTGAAAAGTCTGTCCTGGAGAGAGTTTGCCTAACAGATGTGTCTTTAGACAGGGGAACAGAGACACTGCCGACTGTGGTTCAGCATAGTGGGAGCCAGGGAAAGAAATACCTTGACACAATTTTGTCTCCTTTACCCTCTCTTATCACCAGCCAGCACTTCTAACTGATCAAATTCAGTCAGAGGCCGAGGACAAGGAGCCAGTGTAATGCAGTCTGTAGAGGTTGGCCTCTTAGGCTAGAATATTAGAGAGTAGGAAGACATGATGAACATTGGAGAATATATGGTACATTCTCCATTACTGCTCTTTTCCTGGACATTTATTGCTTATTAAGTTTTTGGTATAAACTTTAGAATAAACTTGCATATTTCTTGTTTGGTATTTCATTAGAGCATCAAATTTACAAGTAAGCCTGAGAATTGACATCTTTATGATGCCAGTCTTCCTGTCCCAGAGGGTGGTATGCCATTCCATTTGTTTCAGTACCTTTGTATCCTTAGAAATTTGTTTTAAGTTTCTAATGAGTTTTGACATTTCTTGTTAAATTTATTCCTAGGTATTTCATGTTTTTGTTACTATTTTAAATGGGATATTTCCTTCCCCTGTAGTTTACAACTGATTTTCCTTTCATTGCTTATAGTTTTTTGCTGTACATGTTTTGATGTGCTATGATTTGGTGGGTAAAGTGTTCACAGTTCTTTTGTTTTTACTGTGAATTTCACTTTTACTTTTTTGCATCTAAATATTTTGCCTTGGATTCTAATTCTTCTGAAATTAATATTGCTGTTCTTTATTTTTGTTTACATTTTTATGATAAACAAAACAAGTATATAATCATTTAGGATAATGATACATGTGAATTATTAAAAATAATTCATGCATAAATTATATTAAAAATAATAATAAAAAGAAAAAATAGCGCATGAAGTATAGAAAAGTACAAAGAAGATAGAGGAAAAATACTACACTTAAAATACAACTCCAGACAAGTAAAAGCCATTAAAATTTTGTGAGAATCATTCTAGATTTTTCTCAATTTATATTTATAGATTGAATATTAGGTGGATAGAAATTTTTAGATAAAAGGGACTATACTGAACATGTTCTTTTAATAAGTAATAACTTCAGCTTTTTATGATATGATGGAACAATGAGACACTGATATGAAATTGAGGGAATTATTAAACCTTTCTCTATAAAAAGCACTGACTCTTTCTAAAGCTAAGAAGGAAATGGCATGAAAAACTTTGGAGGTCAATCTCATTATGTATTTTTTTAATCCACATTTCATCTTTAGTTCATTTTGAGACCTGCTGTGTAAACTTTGGAAAATAGAACATACATTCAACCATTTTAACTCCTGATTTTGCAACTTGAGATATATGACACTTGTAACCAAAGTGACCAAAGATGTTTAGGATTACTTCTGTATTTTGCTTCAGTGCTCATCACCTAACTTTTTACTTTTGATGTGTTCATTCCTTCACTCTGTTTTGATTCACCTCAGGGGCTCATATTTATTTATTTATTTATTTATTTTTCTTTTTAAATATAATTTATTGTCAAATTGGTTTCCATACAACACCCAGTGCTCATCCCAACATCAGGGGCTTATTTTTAAAAAAAATTTTTAACATTTTTATTTATTTTTGAGAGACAGAGACAGAGCATGAGTGGGGGAGGGGCAGAGAGAGAGGGAGACACAGAATCTGAAGCAGGCTCCAGGTTCCAAGCTGTCAGCACAGAGCCCCATGCAGGGCTCGAACCCACAAACTGTGAGATCATGACCTGAGCTGAAGTCGGACGCTCAACCGACTGAGCCACCCAGTCGCCAGGGGCTCTTTTTTAATAGGGCCTTCCCTGTTGCTAGAGTATGCTTTCTCCCCCAGTGTCCTTGTATTTAGCCATGTGACTTATTTTGGCCTGTGAGACAAGAGTGAAAGTAATATATGCCATGTCCTAATGTTTTAAAAGAAGCATTGCTTGATTTGCCTTTGCTTTTCGTCCTCTGCCACCAGAATAGTATATTCCTAATATAGTCTGCTGCTGCAGTTTGAGTCTTAAGATAGAGGAAAGCCACATGTAATGTGAGCAAGCAGTAAATCTTTGTTTTTATAAACCATCCAGATTTTTTTTAACTGCAGAATAACCTAGAGAAGCTGCCGGAAACCCTCTGTCAGTCTTTGGTATCAAACTTGATCTCCACAGGGATATTCCTAATTTATCCCATGGCCCACTCAATCCCTTAGATAGCATCACTGTAACTAAAAAATCACCGGATTTATCTTTCAGGAATCCAGTATTTTTAACAGCACTTGACATTCTTCTTGAGGAAATGTTGTCGGTTCTCAGAGCTGTCTCAAGTCTCTCATACTTTCCTTGACTCCTTTTTATCTGTGTCTACAGGAAATTCTCAAGTTTGAGCCTACCAATTAACTTTATTTTCCATAGCTTTTATTTTCCTTATAACTGTAATTATGCATTTTGATGTTATTAGGGTATCTTTCCTTTTTAACAATATCTCTTTATGTTATCCTTTTCATTTCATCCATTCAACAACTGTCTTATCCCATATATCCTAGCAAACAGAGCTTGAGGGAAGGATTAAGTCCTGATTGCTTACTTAGGAGATTCAATTCCAGGGGTAAGTGAGTGAGAGAAAGAGAGAGAAGAATGAGGCAGGCAAGGATAAAGAGTAATTCAAGGAAATGCACTATTGTGCTGGCTACTGCTTTGTGATGAACCATGAAGAGATAGCAGGTGCACTGAATTTGCTACCCAGGGTGATTCTGAACAGGCTGTAGGAGAGAAACGATGCTCTAGAGCAATCCATCAGATGGAAAAAGAAAACAAGTTACCTGTCTGTTTTCTTCTTGTGTTTTGTCTTACATTGATAAAAGTTTGCTGCATATACCATGCCTGTGTTGTAGCATTTTATCCTAATCTGGAAATGGTACAAGGAGACACACACGCTAGGCGTGCAGCTGGTTGACTTCAAGCAGTGGAGCCAGATGAGCTGTATAAATTTCATAGGCTTAAGTGGCAGTTAATAGGCTGAGACAGAGCAAGGGAATGAGAGTCTAAGAGGTAGGTATAGACTGAATCTGGAAATATGCATAAGATGTATATAATACACCAACAACTACAATAAGGGACAGGAATTACCTTAGGTGCTCTGTTTGTAGTAGTGAACAAAAAAGTTCCTACCTTCACAGAGGCTTTATTAAGATCATCCTTACATCTTGTCTTTCTATTGATAATTCAGAGAAGTGTGATGATTTCTTTTTTATACATTTTCTAGACCTTCCTTCTAATTCCTTTAGTAATTTCTACTCAGAGGTATACTTTTCCTCCGAGTATGTACAATAAACTTTCTTTTTTCTTAATTCTTAGTACTCCCCTTTTTTAGTAAGTCCAGTTTGTTTTTCTTTACTTGTTTTCAAACGAGGAAAGATCTAGATAAATTAAGTGTTTGCTAGTGGTCCAGATGTGTGCCTTTTGTAAGCTTTATTGCATACTTTGATACTAATCAAATTCCACATTTCGTATTTGCAGCAATGGTGTACATCCCATTGCATCTACTTTTCAAGTAGAAAGAAGAGAAAGAAACTTATCTCGATAGTGTAAGATTATGCTTCCATTCCACTTACTGGGAGTATGCCTAGGACATGCATGGGATGAGAGACAGGGGTATGCTATTCCCTTAGTTGATTTTTAATTTTTATTTTAACGTTTATTTATTTTGGAGACAGAGAGAGACAGAGCATGAACGGGGAAGGGGCAGAGAGAGAGGGAGACACAGAATTGGAGGCAGGCTCCAGGCTCCAAGCCATCAGCCCAGAGCCCGACGCGGGGCTCGAACTCGCGGACCGCGAGATCGTGACCTGAGCCGAAGTCGGCCGCCCAACCGACTGAGCCACCCAGGTGCCCCCCCTTAGTTGATTTTTAATCCTCAGGTGCCTCATAGTGTGAGCATTTCCCTATTCTTGAGTATGTTTTTTTCTGACTAAAGATACATATATTTTGTTCCACATGACCCTTAAATGCAAGCCAGCTACTGATCTTCTCTTTAAGAAATAACAAATATTTCTAGCATTGGAAGAGAAGTAAATTTGCTGTGTTTCACATTACACTGAAAGATGGTATGTTTTCTCCTCATTATGTCCCCGTTCTAAATGCAACATTTACTTGGGTTTCCAAACATATATCTTGACTATATACTGAGATAGAATTTTATTATACATCTATTGCCTATCTTATTTGATAATTTTTACCAGTATTATTCTGGAAACGGCAGTACTCAGCAAGCATTCTTACTATGGGTCTCTCTTCCCCTCCTCATGTGAGCATTGTATATCCTGCAGGCATTGTGCCATTATTGATTCTCTTCTCTCTCCTCTCTCGTTTTTGGACTGTTATTTACTGCAGGTTTTAGTTTTTTTAAGTAAATAGTTTTTTAAAATAAGTTACAAAAAGATGATGCTATAGTCTGAATGTATCCACCCAAAATAATATGTTGGAATCCTAACGCCTAATGTGATGGCATTAGGAGGAGGGGTTTTGGGGGATGTTTAGGTCATGAGGATAGAGCCCTCATGAATGGGAATAGTGTTCTTCTAAAAGAGACCTCCCTGAGCTGCCGAATGTCTGTCTACCTTGTGAGGATACAAGAAGTCTCTGACTCAGAAGAGAGCCCTGACTGGGCACTCTGATCCCTGACTTCCAGACTCCACAACTATGAGAAATAAGTTTCTGTTGTCTGTAAACTACCCAATGTATGATATTTTGTGATAGCGGCCTGAAAGGACTGAGACAGACAGTGTATGTTCATGTATCTGTATGGATGGAGGGATTGTTGTGCTATTTGGAAAATGATATTCCAAACTTCTAAAAATAGAGCTCATTTCTCCCATATTAATATTTATCATCTTCAACAACTGTTTGCATATCTCCTTTGTTCCTTCTTTTAAGACTTACCTTATAGAAATTAATTTTTAGTTTGAGGTTATAGTTTTTAAAAAGTTCCATTAAAAAATACAGTCTCCAGAATACATATTATAATGTGTTGTTCTGTGAAATGTATTTCTATAAATATTTTTCTCTTCAAATTGAATATACAAAATATGTTCCAATTTTATGTGATCTGTTTCATATGGGATTCCCTTCCTATACCAGGAAGTAGGGTTTTCCTGGACCCTTAGTGCCTTCATTACTACCACTACCAGTTCATTTGTGCTCCTCCTTACCAGTTGCACCCGGGATTGGTTGGAATCACTGTTTTCACCTTGTGTTGCTCTCCTTCCTTCTACCTTTTTTTTTTTTTTTGCCTTATCTTTTCCTTCAGTCTGGATTAGAAGAGTCACAGGAATCCCCACCCAGATCTCTGAGGTTGCAAACTAGTGGTGCTTTAAGAAACTTTGGTTTGAAATTTAATTTGCCTTTTGGGATTCCTTTTAACGCATCTGAAGTTCTGTATAATATGCAATGAAAGGCTGACTTACCCTGTATTCAAAACTGATAACTATTGTTGGCATCAGTACTTATCAATTCTTGGAACTGAAGTGTAACTTAATTTCAATAAGAAGGTGGTGCTATGTCTGTATATCCAAGGTTTTTATTATTATCAAGCTATAAAAGAAAATTGGTAAGTATTTGGCTTTGAAAGTCATAGTAGTTCTATCAATACTTTCTAGGTGTATGTGATAAATATTAAATACTTTATATGTTATTTCTTTCATTAATATGTTTGCCTGCAGTAAAAAATAATAGATAAAAAAACTGGAAGACGATCTATAACTTAGATGGACACAGTTATTTAACTGAGATGGTCTTTATTCATGCTTGTCCCTGTTTATGGCTCGCTTTGCACAGGAAGGAGTTGCAGGAGCTGCAGAACCTATACAAACAGAACAGTGCACACACAGCACAGCAAGCGGAGCTGATCCAGCAGCTCCAGGTTCTGAACATGGACACACAGAAAGTACTGAGGAATCAGGAAGACGTCCACACAGCCGAAAGCATATCATATCAAAAAGTATGCTTCTATTCTGTCATAAAAATGTAAATGTATATGGATGCACTTATACAAATATATAGAATTCAATTTTTTTTTTCAGATTTCAACATTTCTTTATTACTACTCCCTTTTACATATGTTTCTTCAAAATTAAAAATGAAATACAGCTCAATTTGGTAATATTTAAAATTTTGTGACTTTTCTATATGGCTGTTAAAGCTGAAACATTTAAGATATAGATGCAAATTTACTCTGTAGGATATTGTTTTTATAAATTGGAATTTCAATATCTACTATGAAACATACTGTGACTGTAGCCCCCAAACCAGAAAGGATTTGGGGAATGGAATTTCTCAGCCTTCTATTATGAGAAATCACTCCTCTGTTATGATTATAGTTTATGACCTAAAGCAGTCTTTCATTATACAATTGTGCATTGTTTCATTGGGAAATCTGCACAGACACAGATGGGTATGCTGAGGAAGGCTTCAGGGTCAGTATTTTCCAAGGATGTTTCTCTTTTTTGTCTGCTTCTTTTAAGTAGTCATTTTACTTTACAGTTGTTTTAGGAACCACTTAAGAAGGCTTACCCAGCTATTTAGGCATGCTGACTGACTCAGCAACAATAATTATGGCTAGTAATTAAAAAAGCCACCTTTATTGAATTCTTTATGTTTTGTGCAGTGTACCAAGTTATTTATAGAAATAATTTGGTTTCTGTATAGGTCAATCTCATAAGATTGATTTTATTCCTTTTTAATAGTTGAGGCAGCCAAGGCTTAGAGTGGTTAAATAGTGCAATCTGTGTTGTTGTTTTCTATTTAACTCCCTCTTCTAAAAAAGGACCGTGAAAATCCAATACCTATAATTAACATTTTTATGTTAGTAGTAATAGTAAATAACTATTAAGTAAACGTTAAGCACTTATTTTTAAATAATGCTTTGGAACAGTGGTTTTCAATCTGTATTCTGTGTTCCTCTAGAGTTTCCCTCAGGATGCAGATGATAAGGAGGGAAGGGTAGGGCCTGTTCTCTCCACTTAAAATAGAGCCGCTTCCTCTTTTTGTTCTGTATGGTGGGATTGCCTATTTTGCTTTTGCCTCCAAACCAGGCTCCATTACTAAAATGACTTGGAAAATTGGATCTTATTAGTAACTTTAATTTTTTCATCCTTTTCACTTGTATATTTGCCTCAAATATTTCTTTTTCTTTCTTAATTTTTGCTTAAAAGCACCCCACCCATGGCAATTTATATTCAAATACATCTTTAAGGTTGCTTGGTAATAACCTCATAACCCTTTTCTCTTATATGCTAATACTTCTTTTACTCTTTCTACTCTCAGCAAGAAAGAACTTGGTAAAGAGGAAAAAAAGCAGTGTTTCCTTGGCTATTTCATTTTTCAATCTTGTGTTCTAAGAATTTTTTTTAGTTGCTTGACTAAAACTTTAAGACAAAATGTTTCAGCCTTAATTCTACTTTTTGGCTGATTTTCTTTAGCGATCCCTACATAGAGCAACCATCTCTTTTATAACCTACTTGAGAACTTTTGTAGATTCTGAATCATTTCACACAATTGAATACTTAAACATTTTATTTTATTTTTTTTAATTTTTTTTTTAACGTTTATTTATTTTTGAGACAGGGAGAGACAGCATGAACGGGGGAGGGTCAGAGCAAGAGGGAGACACAGAATCTGAAACAGGCTCCAGGCTCTGAGCTGTCAGCACAGAGCCTGACGCGGGGCTCGAACTCACAGACCGCGAGATCATGACCTGAGCCGAAGTCAGATGCTTAACCGACTGAGCCACCCAGGCGCCCCAATACTTAAACATTTTAAATTAAAATAATTATTACCAAAGTATTAGATGCTTGTGATAAATTCTTAAATAATACAGAAGTGAATGAAATAAAAATATAAAGTATTCTGCCTGCCTACCTGAAGCCCTTGCCCCAGAAGTAACCACTGTTAATATTTGAATGTATCTGAGAATTTCTCTAGGAGAACAGAATATTTTAAAATTATTTTCTTTGTTAATTATGCAAACATTACAAGAATACATTATTATAAGAAACAGAAATAATAGTATAGAAGTCCTGATACTGCTAGTCTAACAGACTCGAATACCCTTCCACTCACCCCAATTCATTTCATCTGTCCCCAGGGATAATCATCTGAATAGTCATTCCAGACCCTTTTCATGCATTAGATATTAGATGTGTGTGTACGTACACACATAATCACAAATCGAGGCATGTTATAATTTTAATATTTATTAACTTACACTTACTGTTCTTTAACTTGTCATTTTTCAAAAATGTGCACTGGATGTATTTCCACTACAATACATAGAGTTCTGGCTCTCCTCCTGCTCCTCTTTGTCCTCCAGCATGAACATATATAGTGTGGATTTATAATTTGATGATTATTACGGTCTTCCTCTCCAACTTTTTGTTGTTACCAACTTTCTCATAGAAGGAGATGTTCCCCATCTCTTCTATAGCATCATTTCCTTACTGGACCATTCCTAACCACATATAAACAGGCCGTGATGTCTCTGATCTGGAAAAGAACAAAACAAACAATAAAAAACATGTATTGACCCCCACTATATATATATTCCTTCCTTCTCTTCCTTTTCCTTTTCCAGCAGTATTCCTTGAAAAACTTAAGTTTTCTTGAAGTTCACCTCTCTTGTTCTCTCTTGAACCAACTCCAGTCAAGTTTTTACCCCTTTCATTCACTCTTCTAAAATTTCTCCTTTCAGAATTACTTGTGACCACCACATTACTCAATTCAGTGATCATATATCAATCCTCATTTAATGTATCAGCAACATATGTCTTAGTTGATGACTCGCTGTTCCTTGAAATACCTTCTTTCCCCCACCCCCTCTGCTGACTTGCAGTGCACTACGGTTGTATAGTTTTCTTCCTTCAATTCTAGCTGTTCCTTTTCTGTTTCTTTCACATCTTTTCCTAGTCTCCATGTTGTCTAAATGTTAAAATGTCCCAGGCCCTAATTATAGGATGTCTTTTTTTTCCTGTGTTTAAATTCACACCCTACGTGATTTTATCCAGTCACTTAGGCTTTCAAAAATCATAATTGTCCATATGATGACTCCCACAGTTGATTATCTACTCTGGATGTCTTGTGTGAACTTTAGGAAAGATATACATACATATATATCTATATATGTATATCTATCTATCTATCTATATATATACACACACACATATACACATATATACATATATACACACATATATACATATATATATACACATATATACATATATATACATATATACACACACATATATATATATTTTTTTTTTTTTTGAGAGAGAGAGAGAGCGAGCAAGCATGAGTGCTCATGTGCCCAAGTATGAGCGAGGGAGGGGGCAGAGGGAGAGGCAAAGAGAGAATCTTAAGCAGGCTCCATGCCCAGTGAGGAGCCCATTGTGGAGCCCAATGCAGGGCTTGATCTCACAACTGTGAGATCATGACCCGAGGCAAAATCAAGTCAGACATTTAACCAGCTAGCTGAGCCACCAGGCGCCACTAGGAAAGAGTATATCTAATTGTGTACTTAACATTTTTTAACTTGTGTGCCTAATAAGCATCTCAGATTTCACACCTTCAAACTAAGCTATTGTCTGCTTTGCCTTCAATACATGTCTGAAATTCTGCTACTTCTACTACCCCTGTTGTCACCATTCTGTCCAAACCACTATCAGGTTTCACATGAATTCTTGGAATAGTTTCTCACTTTATTTCTTTCCTCCTGACCTTATCCCCTTTGAGTCCATTATCAACACAGATGTCAGGATGTTCTTGCTAAAACTTAGTAAGTCCTTCCTTCCTTTACCTCCATCCATTGGTTTCCTGTCTCATGAAAAATAAAACTCCAAGTTCTTGCTATAACCTGGGAGACTGTACATGGTCTGGCTCTTCATTACCTCTCTGATCTCATTTTTGCAATCTCGTCTCCTTAATCTCTCCACTGCAGCCACACTTAATTCTGTTTTTTTCCCTTGAACATCCAAGTATTCTTCAACCTCAAGTTCTTTGCATTTGCATCCTCTTCCTGAAAGCTCTTCCCCCTGATGTCTGCATAGGTAACCTTTTTACTACCTTTATTCTTCTCCTCTTACAGCTTAAAATTCTAGGTGATCACTGATAACTGAGTAGCAGGAGTAAGATGATGTTGTATGTATGTATGATGTAAGTAATGTATGTTGTAATAGCAGAAGTACATAGCTTGGACCTTTTCCTATGTTTAGGGATAAGAGACTCCCTTTGATGAAGTGATATATGTGATATTTATTCTGAGCAGATAAGAAGACATCAGTGAAGCAATTTAATTTCTTATAATTCTTCTTATATGAAATCTACCTTAAGTCATAAATTCCCTAGTTAATGTCTTTACCAAATTGGGAGAAGTAGAGCTTATCAAACTCTAATTTGGAGAATTTTGAAACCTTATGCATGTTTCCCCAGGATAATGACAATGCTCCAAGAATCATTCTAGATAATGAGAGGTTTAATGGGAATATATTGTGCTTATGAATAATATAGAGGCAGGAAAAAGGAGCAAACTGACATCTGATGCTAAAGATCTGGCTTAATTTCCCTATTTAGTCTATTTATTGTACTCTCTTTTCTCTCCTTTTTTTTTTCTTTTCTCCACTTTGAATTCCTGTTTCTTCCAACTTGTTCCTCAAAAGTTACTTCTTAGAGGTGCTGTATAGGAAACTTAACTGATTTTTTACTTGATACTCATTCTGAAATTTTAATTCTCTTTGTGGTATTTTAATTTTAAAGTTATTTTAGATAATTATAATTGTTCATTCATAAAGTTTTCATTAGTATACTCACCTACACTCAATTCAGAAGTCCTTAATTTATTTATATTTTGTGAATTTTGCCTGAAGTTAGTAGATACTACATTTAATTTTTCTTTGGTAGTCTGTGTGTAAATAATTACCCATCAAAACACAGAAAAAACCTTTTATAATTCCATCTCCCAGAGGCAAATGCTGTTTCACATTTTGAATATTTCCTTTCAGTCTTTTAAAGTTCATTTTAACATATCTGTGGATACACTAATATCTTTTATTTCACATTATATTAAAACGATATCATGACATATAACTATTTTGGGAATAGCAATATATTTAACCATATTTCCAGTGTTGATCATGTATGTTGTTTAAATTTTTTACTATTGTAAATAAAGGTGCAATAAACATTTCTTTGTTGTCAGTTCAGACCATTAGTATTCATTAGAGAGTATGGAATATGCAGACACACACACACACACACACACACACCCCTCACACCCAGGCCTAGGAAACCATTCCTTTTATGAAAAAGCTAGTAACATCATATTAATGCTTTACAGTTTACTCTTAGTTCATACATAAAAAAGCCTCATTTAAGTTATTAAATGCTGAGAATGCACAGGACATCATGAAGTTTGAAGGGGACCTGTGGCCACATGAGAGATGATCAGTAAATGTTAAATTGTTGAACCTTAAGGAGTTGTGTGCAATGATATACCACTTTGGATAATGCAGTTTAAAAATCATAGATTCTTACTTGAAAGTAAGAGTATTTTCAAACTTTGCAGGCATATTTTTCTGTCTTAAATATTCTAGTCCACTTAATTTTTAACTATTTGGGTGAGTAAATAGTTCTAAAGTGGTAAAACATGGAGAAACTAAGAAGACAAGTAGAAAGGCCATCTAGTTGGAGCACAATCATAAATAAACAATATAAGATTTTATGATAAGCCAAGGAGAATCTGTGTTTCCATTTACACACATTATTTTAGAAACACATGATATAGGCTGAGGCACAATGCAAGTCATATCCAGCAACCATATAGTAATAGTGGTGAACATTTATTGAGCTTATTGTGTATTAGTAACTGGGAAAATGCCTTTTGTGTCACTAAGTCTCACACCAACCCTATATGGTATATTATTATTATTCCTTATTGTTTTATAGATCAAGTATTGAGGCTTAGAATATTGTTTAAAGATGGTAGAATTCAAATCTAGGTGATCTTGGGTCCAGAACCCACAATCTTAAACTCTATTACAAAGCCCACTGTATCATTCAGTTATACATAGAATAACGTGGTCTTAAACGTTCTGTAAATAGATTCTGTAAACTTGCATCATTCATTCTCATCAAAATTCTTTTAATGTTCAGTAACTTTATGTTGGGAAATTTATCTTGATACCTAAGTTAAATATTACTCAAAAGAGTTCATTGCTGGGTGCCTGGCTGGCTCAGTCAGAAGAGCATGTGACTGGTTCTCAGGGTCATGAATTCCAGTCCAATTTTGGGTGCAGTGCTGACTCCATTACATCCTTTTTGGTGAAGAGGGATCCTCACATGTTACTATCCTCTGTGCAAAGGGCTGTCATCATTATTCTTCAGCCACTCTTTGTCCTGGTTATAAAAATGTGGTTTCTTTTATTATGCTATGGCATGGCAATTTTTAATTTTTTTTAAATTAAAAAAAAATTTATATTCATTTTTGAGAGAGAGAGAGAGACAGAGAGACAGAGTACGAGTGGGGGAGGGGCAGAGAGAGAGGGAGACACAGAATCTGAAGCAGGCTCCAGGCTCTGAGCTGTCAGCACAGAGCCCAACACAGGGCTTGAACTCATGAACTGTGAGATCATGATCTGAGCTGAAGTCAGATGCTTAACTGACTGAGCCACCCAGGCACCCACAAGTTAGGGCTTCTTAATTTACTATTTCTCATGGAGTTTCTGTTTCCTCTGTGCTCTTTCTTTCAATTCTCTTCTCTTAACTCTTTTTTTTTAATTTTTGTTTTCCCTCCATTTCTCCTCCTTTCTCCCATTTATTAAGTTGATTTATTCCATAATATTCATTTCATTATCAGGAAAGATAAAATTAGTTGCCCTCAGTGGTAAGTTGAGGGGAACCTGAAAGGGAGACAAAGGTGAAGAGAGAAAACTGGAAAAAACTTTGAGCCCAGGAAAGAGGTGAAGCATATTTTTCCAGAGGTACCCATAATAAATCATTAGTCTTATACACAAAACCTAATAATGTGGAGGGCTCCTCTGGAAGAGACAGACCCATCAAAATAAATAAAAGTAAGCTAGTGTGTTTTCTTCTGCTGAGCCTGTAGCCATTTATAAGTTTTAATTGTTTTTCTACCTTTGCACATCATTTATATACATGTGTGTGATATAACTATAGATAGAGATTACATAACATTTATAATTTCTAGACCATCTAATATGTTTGGGATACTATATATGTGTTTTATCGCTTTTTGTACTATTTAATGATAATTATATGACACAAGCTAATATCAGTATGGGAAAATAAGGAGTTAGCTGATGCATTCTTTCTGTTTAAACCGCATGTTAAATCAGAGTTTCTCTTCTCATTTTTCTGCTGCAAACAGATGTGGTTTTCAATTGTAGAAGTTATTGTCTCAGTCAGAGTAACAAATAGTATACTTAATCACTAAATAAGGAAAATTTTATTCTTTAGCCAAATTAGTCATTGGGTCACAGAGCATATGCACTTCCAAAATTGTAAAGGTTCATAAAGTATCTTGTTCCTTAACACTAATAAAAGCGAGGGAAGGAGAGTACTTCAGTAGAAGTCCCTGAAAATTAAAGGGCTTGGAGTTTGGTGTCCTGTTTCTGGAGATAACTTGCTTTCTATCCCCTAGAGATCCTCTTAACCTTTTAAACTTTAATTTCTTCAACAATAAACAGCATCAAGAATAGTAAGCATATTAAATTATTTATGGATTATAATGTACTTGTAAAGTGTATAAGGGAATGTATGATTAAATATTTTTATAGGCCAGAATCTTGCAAAAAATTCTGATCCATTTCAGCTTTTTGGACTCTAAGGGGAAAGAAATTGTCAAGAAAAGGGCCTGTCTGAAGAGTACTCTGAACGATTGTTACTGCTAATAAAGTTACTAATTCCAGATGCTAAACCAAGGCAGATGAATTAATTTGTTACATTACCTAATTTACTCACTTGAGACTTTTTTGACTCACTCTACTGTTATTAATATTATTATTATTATTTTGCCAAGCTACTGATGGCCTGGGGCCTAGAACTAACAATGGCTGCAGGGCTGTCTTTGTGTCCTTTACTCTGCGTCCACAACTGAGTGGGCTTACTGCTGTTGAATAAGTGAAGTCCAATCAGCCATCAAAGAAAATAGGAAGTAGGAGATGCGTATTTGGAATAAGAACCAAGGAATAAAAGAGTCTGTGCCAATTCCTGGAGTAGAGCTGGTCTAGATGATTTGTTCTGGGCCTTTTTGATTCTATTCCACCTGCTGCTGGGAAGGATGGATATTTTCAGAGAAAGATAGAGTTTGCCTCAGTATCTAGAGTTACATCAGATCAAGCCAGAACAACTTCTGAATAGGAGTGTACCTGTGTAAACTGCATGGCAGAGCAAAGTGGAGAACACAAGAGAGCAGTTAGTCTATTTTTACAGAGGCAAAAAAGAGGGGAGACGTGAGAGGAGACAAGAGAAGAGAGATAAAGACAGTGCCTTCTTTCATGTACGAATAGGCTCAGAACCTTATATCTATGAAGGAAGATCCCAAGACATGACACTCAAAGAAAATATACCACACCCTTGGCACTAATGGTCAGAAATTTATCCTCTGTCCTAACCACACACTATCATTCTTCCTGTACCTTGAGCAGTGTAAGGGGAACTATAAGTTTTGCTTTGTCAACACTTGATCAATGTTCATGAGATTCTCAAGTACTTGAAATTTGTAAATTCTTTTTTTTAATATTTTGAAATTGAGGTATAATTTGATATTTGTAAGTTATTTAACATTTTAAATATCTTACTAATATTTAATTTGTTAGTATTATTTTCCTACAAAAAGATTAATTTGTATTGATTGTGTAAAAGCTGATTAGTATTATTAAAGCATACAAATAAGAGAGAAAGTAGTTAAATAATCTTTTAACTGACTCTGTATGCTGTTGGGCAGACCTTCATTTATCCTAGCTTCAAATGTCTCTAGAAAGTTTAGCTCTTGTCTCCAGATTTTGCTTTTTCCTTTTCTACCTGAACTCAATCATGAAAGCAGCAACACAGCACAGGTAGGTCACTATAAGGCCCACTCTGATCCCTTCATTGTTCCTTAAAGGCTGTCAGGTTCCTGCTGTCTCTTCCCTTCTAGACTGATGCTCTCAACTGTGGAAAGGACATTGGACATACTCCCTGGTGTAAAGGTAATTGAGAGGGAAAGTACAGATTTGTTTCCTGAAATTCTTTATAAATCATAAAGGCAACCCTTCCTTTGTAACAATTGCTTAGACTTTGGCTGTAAAGTGAAATGGGTTATTTGAAGTATCTACAATAATACAGTGGTACAATCCCTGATAGGACATAAAATGTATATTGAGTATATTATGTCAGAGTGGTTTGGAGGATCTTGTTTTTATGACAAAGTATGTGTCTGAGAAAAAGCATTTAGAGAAGTTTTTCAAACCTTATTAAATTTTAAACTTAAAAAAAATTGAAGTATAGCATACATACAGAAAAGTACTCTGGCGTCTTTTGTGTAGTTAAATTTCTTTCCGTGAGGCAAGGCCAGCTAATGGAAGATTCCCTCAATCTTAAGTTGGGTGAGCAAACCTAAAGACCTAGTGTATTAGCTACATAATTTTGAGCTTGGGAATTTTGCAAACTCCCAAATTTGAGCAAAATACCTTGGGGATTTTTGCTTTATTATAAGATCTTACTACCTCACTACTAGCCCTACTAAAAAACCCAAATATTGTGATTCTTAGGTCACTTTCCCAGTGTCATCAACAAATATACAAATGGATTTTTTATGTAAATCAGTTATCACAAATTGAATTATCCCTTTTGTCACAATTTTAAGTTAGGAGTTTCATCACCAAGTAAGTTTATGAATACTGGAGGAATACCATTGTGAAACATATGTGACTCTGTATGAAACCGCTTATATACATGCCATATACTGTCTCACTTTTAATAAACTCTAGTTTTAAATTTATTTAATTCTGCCTTGAGTTAAAAAAAATTTTAAGTTATCTATCATGGCTTCAGAACATGTCTTCTATTTTATCACACTCTGTCGAAGGTCTTCAGTTATCCCCAGTTGCCTACAGGAACAAGCGCACCTTCCTTAATCTGGTGTTCAGGAGTCTTTACATTCTGTCTGTTGTCTTACTGCTTGACTGTGTCTTGCTATTCCTTCTGCCTCCTCCTCCCCTGTTGGCAGCAGTAGATGCTAATTTATACTAAGTGGGACTATATCAGTTAAACTTAATGAACTCTCAATGAAAGACTCTTGGTTTTTCCTTTTTTTCTTTCAAATGTATATATTGAGTTCAGTTGGGTTGATACATCTTATGCTCCCTGTCTGTTCTTATAACAGTACAAAATGTTTTCACGTTTCTGTCACCTTCAGAATGACTTTTTGTTTCCATTCAATTCCTATAATAGTATTATGGCTCAGTTCAGGTCCTTTCTTTTTCGTAAAGCCCTCTAATATAGCTAAGCTTAAAGTGTTTTCACCCGCCTTAGGAGTTTTAGCATGCTTTTCCTATATTACACTGGCCAATAATACATACTGCCTTTTTAATATCAATTGTAGTTTTATATTGATAATTGATTATATTATTTCGTTTTCCATTTGTTTATATCTTGTTTCTGGAATATTAAAATCACTTGAGAGCAAGTATTATATCATATGTAGTCTTTATAGATATGTATATGCATGTGTGTATATTTACACAGACATGATTGTTTTATTGATTGTTAATAAATTTGGATCTATTTTTTGAAACAGCTGTACAATGAGTTACATATTTGCTTTGAAACCACAAAATCAAGTGAAGCTATGCTCCGGCAAAGTGTTGTTAGTCTTCAAGATCAGCTATTTCAAAAAGAGCAAGAAAATGCTAAATTAAAAGAAAAGCTTCAGGAATCACAAGGAGCACCCTATCCTTTACCTCAAGAAAGTGATTCAGAGCACTCAGAACAGGTGAGAGACATTTTCTAAAAATGTTACCCAGTACAATATCAAATTTTCTCCTACAATTGACTAAAGCACATTTCAATAAATTTATATATATCAGAATGTAAGTGTTGGAAGATGGTTTTATATTGTGCTATTTTTTGTACTCTTTGTTGACATCAATGTTATGTATAATATGGATTCATATAGAAATGCATATAGAAATACAGGGTGGGGTGCCTGGGTCACTCAGTTGGTTAAGCATCTGACTTCAGCTCAGGTCATGATCTCATGGTTTGTGGGTTTGAGCCCCATGTCGGGCTCTGTGTGGACAGCTCACAGCCTATAGCCTGCCATGGATTCTGTGTCTCCCTCTCTCTCTGCACCCCCCCCCCACCTATGCTCTGTCTGTCTCTCTCTTTCTCTCTCTCAAAAATAAATAAACATTAAAATAAATCTAGGGTATAACTGGCATAGTTATGATGATGAAACACTTGACTGAAATATAATAACGAACAGCAAATTAATAGGTCATGCCCATTTTGAGACTTTTAAATTGAATGAGGAAATGGAATGGAAAGAGTATAAATTGGAAGTCTCATAAAGTAGTTGCATAATGCCTGGTATATGATACTTACTACCATTTAGTCCCAATTTTGCCACTATCTTGATGTATGTTTTTGGACAGGACCTTTCTACCTGCTTCCTGGTGCAATTCCAGCTTCTGAGGTAGTGTAAATGTAAAGATAAATATGCAGGTTCAGGAGTCAGGTAAACCTGGGATCAGATTACAGCCCTGCCTGTGAGCTTTGTGAACCTGAGCAAGTTTCCTAACCCTTTAGCCAAAGTTTCCTCATGAACAATATCATAGAGTTTTGTAAGCATTAATGAGAGAATGCATATCAAGTGCAGAGTTTGGCACATAGAAATGTTCAGTGATATCTCTTTAAGATAATCTTAAAGGTAACTTTCAGCTCTAAATATATAGTGTAAGGGGGTGCTTGGGAGGCTCAGTTGATTGAGTGTCTGACCCTTGATTTTGGCTCAGGTCATGACCCCAGGGTCCTGGGATCAAGTGTCATGCAGGCTCTGGGCTGAGCATGGAGCCTGCTTAAGATTCATATTCTCAATCTCTCTCTCTCTCTCTCTCTCTCTCTCTCTCTCTCTCTCCCTCTCCCTCTCCCTCTCCCTCTCCCTCTCCCTCTCTCCCCTTCTCCCTCTCCCCCTCCCTCTCCCTCTCCCTCTCTTTCCCCTGCTCATGTGCTCTCTCTCTCAAACTAAAAGAAAAAAATTCAAAATATGTATATGTATTGAAAGAAAATAATCTCATTCCTGTAAGTTTATTTAAGTGCTAAGGCACTTGGCATTTCTTTACATTTTACAATGTATTAATTTAGTTCAGAAATGGAATTAACACAAACATATAATTGAGTACTTAAATGGTTATTAATGATCCCTTAACAGTAATTTTTGAATCTAGCTTATTTTGTCTTGCTAACAATTCAACCTTAAGGCAACAGTTTTTAATATAATATAATATAATATAATATAATATAATATAATATAATGTAATTTTTTAAAGTTTATTTATTTTGAGAGAGAGAAAGAGCATGAGCAGGGGAGAGGGGCAGAGGGAGAAGGAGAGAAAATCTCAAGCAGGCTCCATGCTGTCAGCATGGAGCCCGACTTGGGGCTCAATCATGACCTGAGATCATGACCTGAACTGAAATAGAGAGCCAGACACTTAACTGACTGAGCCACCCAACCACCAAGACAGCAGTTTTTAAATTTGTATTGCATTATATTACATTTTTTGGATAACAGGTGCACAGAATTAATCATAAAATTTGTATCATGACATAGTATTATGTTACACACATAGGCCTATTTTAGTTATTTTAATTTACTTGTTTGTTTATTACAATAAATGGCCTTTGTCCCATCAACTAATCCAAGAATAGAAGATGATTAATGACTTACATCTACTTGTATGCTCCTGCCCTATCTGGTACCCTGATTCTCTCACCAAAGTTAACCACTAAACTGTTAATATTTATTTATTTTGAGAGAGAGCAGGGAAGGGCAGAGAGAGAAAGGGAGAGAGAATCCCAAGCAGGCTCTGCACTAACAGCACGAAGCCCGATATGGGGCTCACTCTCACAAACCATGAGATCATGACCTGAGCCAAAATCAAGAGTTTGACGCTCAACCAACTGAGCCACCCAGGCACTCCTCATTCTGATTATTTTGGTTTTATTGCCTTAAAATTATGAGGAAGTAATATGTTGTTTAGTTTTATAATTTATAAAAATACCATAATGTTTTGTTGCCTGGGGTTTGGCAGTTTTGATTTATCATTATGTTATTAAGATTCACTTATGTTGTTTGGCTTAGCTGTTTATTTATTTTTGCTCATTTAAAATTTTCCATTTTATGTGATTATATCATAAGTATTTATACATTCATTTCTAGATAAGTATTTGGATTATTTAGGTGGAATATATATCCAGGAATGGAAATCCTGGGTTTAGAGTATAAAAATGCTACTTTCACAAAATACTTATTTTTCAAAGTGGTTTTCATAAATTTTACTCCACCAACGATATGTAAGAGATCTGTTGATTCCCATCCTCCTTAACACTTGGTATTGTCACACTTCTTAGTTTGTTGGCAACTAATTCAAGTATGATTTTTTATTTTGATCTTAATGTGCATATCAGTGATAAAAAAAACATCTCTGAATGATTACTAGCCAAGTGCATGCCCTCTTCTGCAAAACTTCTATTTATGACTTTTATCCATTTTTCTGCTGGATTCTTACTGATTCATGAAAGTTATTTATGTTTATTTTTGAGACAGAGACAGAGCCTGAGCAGGGGAGGGGCAGAAAGAGAGAGGGAAACAGAATCTGAAGCAGGCTCCAGACTCTGAGCTGTCAGCATAGAGCCCAACTCAGGGCTTAAACTCAGGAACCAGGGAGATCATAACCTGAGCCAAAGTCGGACACTTAACCAACTGAGCCACTCAGGCACCCTTAGTTTTGCTTATTTTTAAACCTTACAGTATCTTTTTTTTGGTAGCTGTCCTTTATCACATTGAGGAAGTTCCCACTATTCATAGTTTGATGAAAGCTTTTTCATGAACAGGTATTGAATGTATACAACACATCTTTTAAGATGATAGTAAGCCTTTTCTCATTTATTCTGTTAACATGGTGAATTACGTTGATTGATTTCAATTATTAATTTAATTTTGCATTCCTGAAATAAATCTAACTTTGTTGTACTGTTTTATTGTTTTTGTATATTGCTGAATTTGATTTGCTAATGTTTTGCTTTGGATTTTTACATCTATATTTATGAGGAATATTGGGCTATGGTTTTCCTTTCTTGAATGTTTCTTGTCAGATTTTTGTATCAAAGTGATGCTGGTGTCCTAATAGAAATTGCAAAATATTCCTTCTTACTAGAAGAGTTTGGGTAAGACATACTGTTTCTTGCTTAATATAAACACTGAATGCTTTCCTTCTAAGGTAAGGAACAAGTCCATTCTTTTCAGCACTGTACTGGAGATTCTAACTAGTACAAAAAAAGGGAAGAAACAAAATCACCAATTACAAATAAGAAAGTGAAACTCTTTTTATTCACAGACAACATGAACATCTGTATAGAACTCTACTGAATCTATGGTAAAGCGCTTAGAAATAGTAAGTAAATTTAGCAGTATTGCAAAATACAACATCACTTTATAACAGTTATATTTCTTAATATTAGAAAGAAATAATTAGAAATTGAAAAATTTTAAATACCATTTATAGTAACATCAAAGCCTATGTAATAATTAAGGATAAATTTAGCAAAATACACACTTGATCTATACACTGGAAAGTACAATGGACATACATACATACATACATACATACATACATACATAAATGGACAGCTATGCCAAATTCATGAATCAGAAGATAAAATATTGTTAAGATTCAGTTCTTCCCAAATTAATCATTCATTTTATTTCAATCACAATTCCAAGAAGCTTTCTTTTCCTTTCCTTTCCTTTCCTTTCCTTTCCTTTCCTTTCCTTTCCTCTTTTCCTTTTCTCTTTTTCTTTTCGTATTTTTTCTTTTCTTTTCTTTTCTTTTCTTTTCTTTTCTTTTCTTTTCTTTTCTTTTCTTTTTTCTTTCCTTTCCTTTTCCTTTTTTCTTTTCCTTCCCTTCCCTTTGTTTTCTTTTTCTTTTTGAGAAATATAAGCCAGTTCTAAGATCTTCAGGGAATGGCCAAGGCCAGGGACCTAAAAGAGCAAAATCAAGTTTCATAAAGAAAAAAAATTAGAGGAATTACACTATCTGATTTTTATACATATTTATCAGGCTAAAAGAAAATCAAGATAGTGTGGTATTGGCATAATTATTGACAAAATAATTAGTAGAACAGAATAGAGTCCAGAGAAATACCCACTCATATATGTCACTTTATAGTAACTCTTGAAATGAGGATAGGGTAAGTCACTTTATTCTTTTTTAAGAATGTTCTGTATATTCTTGCTTTGTTGCTTTTTTATAGAAATTTAAAAAAAAATTCATGTTTGTTTTTGAGAGAGCATCAGTGGGAGATGGGCAGAGAGAGAGGGAGACACTGAATCCAAAGCAGGCTCCAGGCTCTGAGCTGTCCACACAGAGCCCAACACAGAGTCTGCTGCAGGACTGAAACCCACGACTGTGAGATCATGACCTGAGCTGAAGTTGGATGCTTAACCAACTGAGCCACCCAGGTGCTACTTATGGAAATTTTAGTATCAGCTCATCAACTTCATAAATAAGCATTTGTTTAGAAATTGTTTCTAATTTAACTTGTGATTTTCTTCTTGCCCATTTGATAACTTAGATGTGTATTGCCTCCTTTTGAAATATTTAGGAATTTCTTTTCCCTGTACAGATCTTCCTTAACTTACAATGGAGTTACATCCCCATAACCTAATTTGAAAATAATGTATGTTGAAAATGTGCTTAGGGCACCTGGGTGGCTCAGTCAGTTAAATGTCCAACTTTGGCTCAGGTGATGATCTCATGGTTCATGAGTTCAAGCCCCATGTCAGGCTCTGTGCTGAAGGCACGGAGCCTGGAGCCTGCTTCAATTTCTGTGTCTCATTCTCTCTCTGCCCTTACCCCACTTACACTTTGTCTCTCTCAAAAATAAACATTAAAAAAAATTTTTTAATGAAAAAGAAAATATCCTTAATATATCTAACCTACCAAACACCACAGCTTAGCCTAGCCTATGTTAAACGTACTCAGAATACTTCATTAGCCTACAGTTGGGCAAAATCATCTAGCACAAAGCCTATTTTGTAATAAAATATTGAGTATCTCAGGTAATGAATTGAATACTGCACTGAAGGTAGAAAACAGAATGGTTGTATGAGTATGGAATAGTGGTAAATGTTCTTGTGATCGATCATGTGGCTGACTGTGAACCGAGGCTCACTGTTGTTGCCCAGCATCGTGAAAGATGATCCTACTGCAATATCACTGGCCTGGGAAGAGATCACAATTCAAAATTCAAAAATACAATTTCTATTGGGTTCACATTGCTTTCTCATTATCATAAAGTTGAAACATCATACGGCTGAACCATTGTAAGTCAGGGACAATTTATATGTGTTATTTCTATTCACTCTACTATATTGTGGTCAGAAATAGTAACTGTGTAATGTTACTGTATTTGAAACTTATTGAGACTTGTATCACCAGAATATGGTTTATGTATAGTTGCAAATAATTTGTATTCTGCAGCTTTTAGGTGGAGTGTTCCTTAAATATCAATTTTAATTATGTCGTTGTTGATAATGTTCAGATCTTCTGTCTTTAATGATTTTTGTATTTAATTTTTTATCAGTTTTTCTGTCAGTTGCTAAGAGAGAGGTGTTAGAATCTCCCAATATGATTATTGATCTTTCTATTTATCCCTTTAATTTTATTAATTTTTGCTTCACATGCTTTAAAGGTGTTTTATTTGCTGTATACAATTCCTGATTATCATGTCTTCCTGATTACTTGAACTCTTTTAATTATAATAATATTCTGTTGACTTGAAACCCAATTTTATGTTAATTGATCCTATCCAACTCTTTAATGGTTACATTTTACATGGTATACCTTTTCCCATCCTTTCTATTTCCACCTATAGGTGTCTTTATGTTAAAGTAGTAGGGTTCTGTGTTTTTTATTCATTATGACAATTTTTTTCCTTTTCATTGCAGTGTTAATTCACTTAAAGTTAATAAAATTACAGGGGCACCTGGGTGGCTCAGTAAGTAAGCATCAACTTCAGCTCAGGTCATGATCTCCCTGTTCATGGGTTTGAGCCTTGTGTCCAGCTCTGTGCTGATAGCTCAGAGCCTGGAGCCTGCTTTGGATCCCTCTCTCTGCTTCTCCCCAGCTAACACTCTGTCTCTGTCTCAAAAATAAATAAACATTAAAAAAATAAAAAAAAACAAACACATACTTAAATGATTTAAAAAAATAAACTTAAGGGGCGCCTGGGTGGCTCAGTCGGTTAAGTGTCTGACTTCAGCTCAGGTCATGATCTCACAGTCTGTGAGTTCGAGCCCCACATACATATATATATGTATATATATATTTTTTTTTTGAGAGAGAGAGAGAGAGAGACAGTGGGAGAGGGGCAGAAAGAGAGAGAGAGAGAGAGAGAGAGAGAGAGAGAGAGAGAATCTTAAGCAGTCTCCATGCTCATGCTCAGCACAGAGCCCGATGCAGGGCTTGATCCCAGGACTCTGGGATCATGACCTGAGCTGAAATCAAGAGGTGGACACTCAACCAACTGAGCCATCAAGGTGCCCAAACTCTATATATTTTTAAGAGCAATTTAAAAATTTCTGTTTCCTGTCTTCTGGACCCTGCTGTTTCTGATAATAAGTCAGAGGGGCTTTGTTTCATTGTTTACTTAAATGTGATGTTCCAGCTTTGTCTAGCTTCTTTTAAAAAAATAATTTAGTTTTAAGCATTTTAACTACTTGTTTCCAAGTATGGTTTTCATTGTAGTCAGCCAGCCTTCTTCCAGTTGCTGGGTTTCATGATTTTTGTAAAATAAATAAATAAATTAATTAATTAATAAAAATAAAATTTGTTTGTTTTTATTTATTTCAGTAAGTTGGGGAAAAGTGTTGACATTGTTTCCTCAATTATTTTTCTGACTCCTTTCTCCTCTCCATTTGAGATTCCCATTTCACTTGTATTAGACTTTTTAGTGTTGTCAGTGAGATCAGTGAGTCTCTCTTCATTTTTTCAATCTTAATATCTATGTATCTTCAAATTAGCTAATTTCTGTTAATGTAATTGACTTTAAAGTAACTGACATTTCTGTTATCCCTAATTTGCTTTTACGTCTTTCTGTGAAATATTCTTTAAATATTGTATGTTTCAGTGCTGGAATTTTCATTTGATTCATTAGTATAGTGTTTTCCTATTATTTATAGGAGTTTTCTTGTTTGTTTATATCTTGCAAACATATTTTTCCTTAGGTCCTTATTGTAATAGTTAAAATAGGTCTTTTAAAATCGTTAAATTTTAATTCCAACTTTTGGGACTCCTTGGGTTTGTTGATTAGTGGTTTTCTTTTGCTTTTGAACGTGGGTCACATTAATGTTTTCTCTGTGTCTAATAATTCGGGATTGTGTAGTGTATATTGTAACAGATATGTTATAGATACTCTGGTTTCTGTTGTACTACTTACATAAGTACTGAAGTTTTTTGTTTTGTTTTTAATCAGAATTTAACTAGGTTCGACTTAAACTCTAAGCCCTAGTTCCCTTCAGGTTGGTGCAGTTAAATTGCTTGTATGTTCTTTTCACCTATCCGGATTGTTTAGAGGTCTGCCTAGTTGCATGAATATTTGAGGTATTAGTCATACTTTTTTCTCTTTTCTAAAATTTCCCCTTTCTGGTGGCAGTGGCAGGCCTAAACTTTGTTCCTGTAAGTTTCTATTGGAATTTTAGCCTTCCGACCCAGTATCTCTTGTGGGCCACCCTCAGGTGAAAATTCATAAAAATGGGAAGATCACTCAATGGTGTTCTATTTTCCAAGGATCAATTCTTGTCCAGATTCTTCCTCTGTTGATTATTCTCTATTATCTTCAGATGGTTATTTTTATATTTTGCTCAGTGTTTAAACAGTTATATGTAGAAGGCTTAATCTGAGAGGATCAACTCAGCCATTATTGTAAGTGAACTCCCCAGTCTTTTGACTTTGTAGAGTGTAACTTACACCTACTTAATCACTTTAATGCAATGCAAGGAACTTAATACATTATCCTTTATCTCTTCACCTTTTTTTGTCTTCTTTGTCTTATATTTTGATCCTATATATATATTTTACCCTCTAAGACATTATCATTATTATCACTAAAAAATTAGTATTCATATAGAATTTTTATTCATCTGAGTGGTCTTCCTTCTTTTCTGCAGTTCTGTGTTTCTGTCAAGGATCTTTTGCCTTCTGTATTAACAATCCTCCAGTATGGGTAGATCTGAGAGAGCTGAGGGGAGAAAAGTAAGGGGTGACCTCAGAAATGCAGATGTGGGCTCAGGTCTCCTAGGGCCTTGTTAGGCCACCATAAGGATGTAGGTCTTACCCTAAGTGAGATGGAAATTCATTGGTGTGTTTCAAATAGAAATGCAGCATGGAACCTATTGGAGTGTTTCAATCAGAAGAATGATAAGATCTAACTTACAGTTTTCAAAGGATCACCCTGGCTGCAATACAGAAAAGACACTGCAGGGAAACAAGGATGAGAACTGGGGGACAAATTTAAGAGACTGCTGTGAGGGTAAAGATGAAACTCAGTGGGTACTTAGATTAAGTTGTGAGACATAGTTTGATTTTGGAAATATTCAAAGGTAGAGCCCACAAGATCTGAAGGTGCCTTAGATGTGAAGTATGGGAAGAAGGGAGGAATTAAAAATGAATCCAGGATTCCCAGGGCTAACTAACTGGGCAAACAGGTTTGCCATATTCTGAGGCAAGAAATATTATTCTAGCATTTCTCCTAGCAGGAAGGAGGACACTGAAGTTATACAAAGAGAAGTGGAAGCCCTGACTCAGGGAAATAGTAATAGGAATGGAGAGAAATGGGTGACTTGGGATTTTGCTACAACTTAGTAACATTCTTTATCATGTCCTTACTGTAACTCTTCTTGAGGATTTAGTCCACCTAGACTCATCTTTTCATTTATCCATTCTTCCATCCATCCATTTGTTATTTATTCATTCATGCATTATTCAGTTACATAGTCAGTGCTTATTAAAATTCTGTATTCTAGGTATGAGATTTAATGTGAAAGAATACAAAGAGGAATAAGATAGTCTGCTTTTATGAATCTTATAGATAGCTATGCAGACAAGAAAGTAATTATTATAAAATGTGCTATAATGGAAGCATGAGCAAACTTTGTGGAAAGAAGCTTTACAAGGAACATGTGTATGGAGAGGAAGAGAGTTGTCAAAGCTTTCACAGAGAAAGTATACTGTATGTCAGTTTGAAAATTCTTTAGGAGTTTTACCTTGGTGGAAATGAATTGGCATAGGCCCTGAGAATAGTCTAGGTAAGTGCTTCTCAGATACTTATGATGGGACTTTTTGTGCATGATTTTTGGGGGTTACATTTAGAGTAATAGATTACAACATAAATTCTGTAGTCTGGATCCCTTGTTACCTTGGACAGGTTACTTAATTTCTCTAAGTCTCAGTTTTATCACTTGTAAAATGGGTATTATAAAAGTACCTACCTCACAAGAGTTTTATGAAAATTACATGGTGGGCATTTAGAGTAATAGGTTACTAATTAGTTGTCTTAATATATAGAAAAAGCACTTCTTGTGTCATGTTAGTAAATTTGAAATGTTTTCCTATATTGGTGGTGATTTATCTTCTCTTCTTCCTGATCTCACTTATAATCAGAATTATTGGTAAGCTAACTGACAGGGTTTGCCACAGAAAAGGGCAAAGCTAATTGGTTCATATGGGATTGAAACCTGTGACCTTTGATTTCTTAGCACCCTGCTCTTAACTAGCTGAATTCTGAATGACTGCCTATTCTTATTTCAGAGTGCTTGTTTATCTTTCTCATGCAGAAGTTCTGTTTTTTTGCCTTGGAGGAATATCTTGCAGTAGAGGACAAGAAAGAAACCTCAGCCTTACATTTACCTGTGAATGAGATTCACTTCAGGTGGCTAACAGCAGACCACAAGATTGGAGTTGTGAATTTTAACCACATGCTTGTTTATTTTTATTTTGTAGGTTTTTCACTGATGGTCTATTCCTTCCTTTCCTAAGTGGCAGAGAACTGTTTTTCTGTGTTGTTTTCCTTTATGTTCTCACTTTCTTTTCAAAAATTTTATTACTAAATCTTTGAAATCCACAGAAAGATAAATGTAATGTCTATGTACCCAACCAGTACTCTTGACGTGCTCCTCTTTGATCCCATTTTACTTATTTTCCTAATGGTAATCACTCTCTTGGATATTAATTTAAAATTTTTTTAAGTCCTACCTATTAAAACTGTTTTCTTAAATAATTTATCATTTGGTATTTTTTTTATTTAAACCTTAAAAATATCCTCCTCTTTGTCTACTATGCTCTGAAACTGTTTTTTTTTTTTTTTTTAACTTTATTTTTGTAAGATAACTCACGGCTGTTGAGTGTAGCTATACCTTTTTCCCCTTTCTCTGAACAGTCTATTGTATAGATGAACTACAATTTACTTATCCACTCTTTTTGTCAGTGAACATTTTTTTTAGCTATAGGAATTTTTACACACTGCTGCTATGAACTTTGTAGTACATGTGTCCTTACCCACATGTGCAAGACTTTCTCTAGGATATATTTCTAAGGTTGAAATAGCCTGTCATGGATATGCAAATGATCAGGCTTACAAGAAAATGCCAAATTGCTTGCCATAGTGGCTGTCTAAATTATAGGCTTCTTAGTTGCATTCTTAAAAGGGATAAAATAGTATCTCATTCTGGTTTCAGTTTGTATTTCTTTGATTTCTAATGAGCTTGAGCATTTCGCGTTTATGTTACATGATATACCTGTTTGTATCTTTTACTCATTTTTCCATT
This sequence comes from Panthera pardus, assembly GCF_024362965.1. Classification (NCBI taxonomy): domain Eukaryota; kingdom Metazoa; phylum Chordata; class Mammalia; order Carnivora; family Felidae; genus Panthera; species Panthera pardus. Next base: position 41,992,780 of record NW_026526766.1, read on the forward strand.
AGAATGCTTGTCTTTTTGTTGAGGTTCTTTATTTTAGATGCTAATCTTTTGTTAGTTATTATATTATTGACCATAATGTAAGGTTCTGTATTACATAAACTCCAGATCTCTGTGGCTTAAAATAATTTATTTCTTCTTTACATAGCTCACCCATGTGAGTATTACTTGAATTTTCAACTTCTAAGCAGTGATTTAGAGATCTAGGCTCCTTACATCTTTGGGCTCCGTTAGCTTTCAGTTTGACTACTAAAGTCGTGCTGCAATCATGTCTACTCCAGCCAAAAAGAAGGGAAAAGGGGCCTAGAGAAACATATGTAGGAAGTTTTTATGAATAAGGCTTCAAAGTGGCACATATTACTTCTGCCAGCATTATTTGGCAAAGAATTGCAAAGAATATTGGGAAATATGAGCCCCCAAATATTGGGCAATAAATATGTGTCCATTTCCAAAGAGAGGAAGTGAGTTTAGAGATCAGACAGTAGTCTCAGCTTTCAGTTTTAATTGTTGCAACTGTCTTCTTGCGGCTTGTCTTTTTACATGTTCTATGGTGTCTTTTGAAAAATGGCTATTAATTTTAATATAGTTGAATACCTCATCGTTTTCTCTTAGACTTTGTGTTTATTGTATCTTGTTTAAGAAATCCTACCTTATCTTGACCTCAAAAGATATTTTTGTCTAAAGTGTTATAGTTTTGACTTCTACATATAAGCCTTTATGTGGAATTGATTTTTGTTTATTGTGTAAAAGATTATTCAATTTGGTTTTTGAAAAATCTAAGAATCTGTCTGTTTCTTCACTTTTTATTGTGTTAATAATCACCCCTTTTGTCAGTGATCTGCATTGGTTCCTTTGACATTTTTTATTTCATGTATAAATGGGTCTGTATTTAAGTGGGTCTGTTTTAGACTCTGTATTCATTTGCATTGGGTAATTGTTTGTAATCTCTGAAATAACACTGTGTTATAGCTTTATAATGAATATTGATATCTGATACGATAGATCTCTTCAATGTATTCTTCTTCAACAGTGCTTTGGATATTCTTGATCCTTTACTCTTCAGTATAATGTTGTAACCAGCTATCAAGTTCCCTGAAAAATGTTATGGGAATTAATTTGGGAAGAATTGACATTTTTAGCATTTTAAATCTTTTTTATCTGTAAATATGCTATGTCTACTTCAGTTTAGGACTTCTTTTTCGTTTAAACAAAGTTTTATAATATTATCCATAGTGGTCTTATATCTCTTTATTAGATATGTAATATCTACTGTCTCTTATTAGATTCTGAATGGCTTACATTTTTGTTGCTGTTTAGCTACTTGTCTTTTTGTTAGATTTTCTGTTTCTTCTGAATAGCAATGCAGTTGATTTTAAAATGTTTGTCTTATATCCAGTCACCCTGTTAATTTCTTATTAATTCTAATATGTCTTATAGATCCCTCTGGGTTTTCTATGTGGATAGTCTGTAAATTATGACACTTTTTTTCCCTTAAAAATCCTAATGTGTTACTCACAGAACAGGTTACTCACAATCCAAAGTTTTACTATATATGTAGTATTTCTGTAGTTAACTCAGGCACAGAAATCATTTGTTGTAGTGACATATTTGTTCAGTGAGATTAGTTTTATTGATTTAATTAATAAAATATATATTGCCTGGTAAACAATCAGGGTTAATTAATTTAAAAGTTAAAAAAAATCCTAATGTGTTATACCAATGTTTTTACATTTTACCATACAAAAGTTCAATAGAAGCAGTAAGAGTGGGTGTACTTGTCTTGTTTTTTAATTTTAAAGGTAATATTTCATCTTGGATAAGAAAGTTAGCCATAAATTTCTTATAGATACTTTTTATCAGTTTAAGGAGCCTGATTAATATCATATATAAATGGTGGTAAATTTTATCAAATGTTTTATTTTTTATACCTGAGCCATTCCCAACCTTTCATAAGCTAATTCATTAATTTTACTGATATTTTATTTGTTTTTTAAATCTTTATTTATGAAGGTAATTGGTCTGTTATATAATTTTTGTATTGTCTTTATCTTGTTTTGCTAATAAGACTAGCCTTGTGCAATAAGTTATTGAGCTAAAGAGAGAATTAGAAAATTGACCTATAAACCTCAGAATGTAGTACCGAAACACAACATAATGGGAAATATGAAAGAGTTTAAGTGGATATGGAGGAGTGAATGAGAAGTTCAAACCATGTCTGTTTATAAAAGGTAAGGTAGAGAAGAGAGGCATGGCAATAAACTCCGGCTATATAATAGGTTTATTCAAAACTTACAGGTTAGTTTGACTTTAAATCTGCAAGCTTTTTACTGGTTCATTTTTTTGGGTTTCTCTAGCATGAGAGTATGATAATTCCATAAGAACTGATACAGGAGTTAGGGCTTTTATGATGATAAATCATATTAAAAGGCAAAATGAGATTAGTTCCAGTGAATTCAAGGCAGGTAGTGGTGGCAGGTTGTATACTGAGGATACAAGGAGATGTAAGGAAAACTAGACCTTAGCCTCAGTGCTTAGCCTCTACTTCAGTCCAGAAGGTGGCAGAAGACCTAAGAAGGGAGGCCTGCTATTAGGTCCTAAGTATGCTTTCACTTTTGCACCCTACATGTGGCTCTGTGTGTGTGTAAAGGTATGCAAAGAAAATGGAGAATACATATTTTATATAGTTGGAAACATACAATATGTAAATTTGTAAACTGCTTGTTCAATTATCATTTCATTATAATAGGATTAAATGTTTAAAAACATTTTTGACTCCCTAATAATTTAACATAGGAATGTGCCTTTTTTTCCCCACCTTTCAAATGTTTATTTTAGACTCTACCATATTGGACGCAATGGTTACAAAGTTGTACAAGTCCTTGTCCTTTGAGGCTTGCGGTTAATAAGTACCATCATTCTCATGACTAATGGCCTGTGTGGCCTGGTGATACACAGGAGCCTATTAGATATGTTTATTTACTTAGTAGGTTACTTATTTATTTTTGGTAACATTTTAGGCATGTACAACCAACTACCCTAGGCTACGACATTTTGTGTTTTCTTTTAATTCAAATATAGTTGAGACACAGTGTTACATGTTGTACAGGTGTACAACATAGTGATACAACATCTCTATATGTTATGCTATGCTCACCACAAGTGTAGCTACCATCTCTCACCAGACAATGCTGTTAAATTATCATTGACTAGTTTCCCTGTGACGTGTCTTTTATTCCCATGACATATTCATTGCAAAACTGGAAGTCTGTTTCTCCCACTCCCCTAAGTGATTAGTATTTAAATTTCAACAATGCTTATTGAATGAACACATGACAAAATGTATATCCTACTCCAAACCAATTTAGGCTATCTCACAATGATCAAGTATTCTTTGACAACAATTACTGTAAGTAGGAGATAGGAGCATTAGGGAATCAGCTTTCACAAGGGATTATCTAATTGTGATGTGGAATACTTACACTTGGACTAAAAGTTTCTGTTGTCTTTTTAGCAGTGCTGAATTGACTTGGTAGAATTTGCCATTGCAGCAAAGGAGAAAAAGATGTCAGTATTAGTTAGCTTTGTTTTCTTGCCAGTCAGAAGGGCTACTATTGATAGTGGCTAAATGTCATCAGCTAAAGTATTTTAATTTCTCAGTTGGTAGAGAGGAGATTGGATTGTACTACCTTAACTTAGGCTCAGAATGCTGTTAAGCCTTGTCATACTGTAGTTGGGATATATGTTAGCATTAATGATTAATTAGCTTTTTATGATTTTTACTTTATTATTGTTTCAGTTATACTTTTTTCCTCCTCATTTTTAACATGGAAGATGATCAGTTTCGTACTTTCTTTGGGAGGCTTACTGTTACAGCCTCAAAATAATTTTTAATGTATTAGGATAAAATGCCATTTATAATGTACTTTAAAATCATGTTTCTCACCAT